>NW_027175931.1:22476622-22859122 GCF_023055335.1 Clinocottus analis | reverse complement strand
GCTGCTGGGAACCCTGAGCGGGTGGCAGAGCGTTCGGGTTGGAGAGTGGTTGAACAGTGTGGGACGTGCGGTCCAATAGAGTCACGATAAGAAATGACAATTCTAAAACTGTGCATGGAACTTTGTGAAGATGAGGCAACAGTTTGACACAGACTGGGTTGACGTGTCTATTTTAACCACGCTGACAGTTAAAGCCATCAGACGCGTCGCTGTCACCTACTTTAACCTAGTTTAACTCTTGGCCATATTTCCTCCGCATCACGACAGTGTGCCAGGAACCCAGGACGGATTGTAACTTCTTGTCTCTTCTTGGCGAATTGTTGCAGCTGGTCTTCCAAAGATCTGGCGGAGATGCCCTGGAACTGGCCGACATCTAAAGTAACGCCGCATTAATTCAAGAACGGAGATCGGATGGAGATTACAGGAAAATGCTCTGCAGAGCCGTCGCAGATTAACGCCGCTTCATTCTGAAATTACAAGTCCAATGTTTGACATGCGGTTCATGATGAGGGAGTCATTTAGATTCAAACACCTACAGACCGGATTAAAAGAGGAGGGCGGGGAATTAAGGTTGGAGTCTGTTTGGAATTCATTGACCTGAAATGGCCTGCTTCTAAGCCTCCAGCCCCTGATGAATAACAACAACAACAACAACAACAACAACAACAACGGCGGGGGGATGGGTTTGAATTTCATCTTCTCTCAACATTCAATATGTTCAACCTGGTGAGAGCATGACTAAAAAGAGCGGCGAAGCATCATTGCGTGGTGCGCCCTCTCCTCCGAGACGCACCGTCCTTGACCGACCTTGCCTGGTCCGCTCCAGGTCGCTCACAGAGTCATGTGGCGGATCAACTCCCAGGAGAACTACTGACAAATTCAAAAAAAAGGCCATCTGCAGCAGAAAAACCCTCCAAAACCAAAGATCTGTGTCATAACTTTCACTCATATGTCCCAAACACTGTCACATCCGAGGGCTTAGAGTGTCCTCCTGGCATTATACAGTACTTTCACGATGAAAGAAGGCAGTTGTTAGGAGAGAAGTAGGGGGTGGGGGGGACACAAAAATAGATGAACGGCGGAAGGAGAAGGGGAAAGACAGAGATGAGCCCTTTCATTCCTCGGAGATTTATTTTATCAGGCGGAGAGTCTGTTTGCCATTTGTCTCCTTTGTCTCCTTTTATGTGTGTAGCGCTCTACCTTGTGAACGACAAACGCCCACACTGTAAACAATGAAGTTCCTGATGAAGGCATCGGCGTTTGGCAAGGGGGATGATTATTGCAGGGAACGACAACAAAGTCGTCTTGAAAAGACATCGGCGACAGATTAGCAGGGTGGTGTGCTTTTTATCACGAGGAACGTCAATTATGTATTTCACTTTTTTCACATTTTTTTTTAATTTGCTTTGACATCAATGGGAAAATAGAATAGTTCCAGGAAGTGACCAGACCCTGCGCGCTAAGTGCGTTTCAGGACAGTGCTGCTGCTGCAGCGTTTCCCCAGGCGGTTCCTTAAAAGCACCCAGAAGTGATGTTCCTCCACTTCTACGATTTCTGACACCCAAAGGGGTCAGCCAAGGTCAGTGAATTTTTCATGAAGAGGAGGCACACACTTTGAACTGTGGAGGAAGCACATCCCCTTTTTTTAATTACATATATTTTTTTTTAATTTTGCAGCAACGAGGAGTGCAAAAAAAAAAAACAAGCTAGAAGAAGAACGGGGACGAAGACGAAGAGGACAGAGAGCGGAGAAAACAGCTGGGGCGCCGGATCAAATGGGGATGCGAGAGGGAGCGGCTTGTTTTGCCCCTGTGCAGCGATGGGGGAGATCCGAGCGTGTCGTGCATCAAATTTTCATGCGAGCATCAGTGCACAGCTTAGAACTGCATCATGGAACCAAAGCAGCAGAAAATATCCTTGAGGAACAGCTGAATAAAAATGTGGTTTATTTATAGACGACGGGAACACAGTCGAATGATTTAATTACACTAATTGAAGGACAGTGAAGGGCCATCGAGCAAACATTCATATCTATATTATAATGTGCAATTATTCTGGAATGTGACACATTATCTTCTAATCTATACGTGTTATTACCATATGCACATACCAACAATTACCAAGAGAATGGCTAAAGAATACACTCAAGCACGGTTTCAAGCCAAGTGAAACTCGTATTCCAGCGTCAATATGTTGTTTATGCTTTTCGTGTTGTGTAAATATGGGCAAGAACGTCTCCATGGTGATCATAGTGCAAAGTGCTTACAAAAACCAACACGCCAGGATGAGGAGTGTTTATTGTAAATAAAGCGATGAATGTGTGGTCCTGGGTCTGTAAAAACTACATATATTTGTATGAATATATATATATATATTTACTTCACACATAGCCGTGTCCATCCACTACCTGTGAAGGTAATGGCTTCTGGTTTTCTCACACGGGTCACTGTACTCCAGATAAAGCCACGATGCTCGCATGGCATTAAGACATCTGGCACGCGAGGCCAGATGCTGTATAATGTACGAGGCGTCGCTCCTGCAACATACCAATAAGCTTCAGCCTCTTCTCTTCCCTTTCACAAAAAGAACGATGTCACCTCGCCCGTCGCTGGCATTTTAGCTGCTTTTATTTACACTTGAGGAAAATGCTGCAGATTCCATTTTCCAATGAAAAAAAAAGAAAAGACAGAACGATGTGAAAGAGGCACTCACACTGGCGACAAATGCGAAACAAACAAAGAGGCAGAAGGTTCAACTGACATTCGACAAGCTTTTGTCAGCCATTTTCTGACGAGGCTGTCGAGTTCGATAATGACAGCCGTGTCAAATGAGAATAAAACGTTCAAACGCTGATCCCTGGAATACACATAACATGTGAAATCAGGTGTAGAGTGTGTCTGAGAGTGTGAACGGTGCGCAGTGAGGGAGAGCTGAGAAATGAGTGTGTGTGTCGTAATACTGGGGTCTCGTTCGGCAGCACACCTGGTTTCCAGCCTTGACACCCATGCCACAGATGCTTTTAGCAGATGTGCCTCTAAGAAGCAATAGCGCTCTGTAACATGGGTGTGAAGAGAATAAGTAAACCGCTCACAGGATTACAATATTCACAGTAGCAAAACACATTTTTCCTAATTTGTAGACAGGCTGCTTGATAAGTCTGTCCAATAAAATGTGTGAACAAGCAGTGAAAATAAAAAGGCACGTCCACCACCTTTTTTTTCCTCTTTCTTCTCCTCTCCTTGTTCAATAACTGGAGACGAGTCAGTCTTTGGTTCAGTGCGGGTCAATAAAACGATACGCTGAGCGCTTCTCGGCGGTGGACGAGGCCTTTGAGCCAGAACTCGAGGCGTAGCGAATAGACGATGCATCAAATGTAAATAGTTTTAGCTGTGAATGTGCACACCTGACAGCAGCCGGCCGAGAGGGCCGGTCGGTGCGATAAGGCTGTTTCATGGTCCGCGGTGTGAAATTGTGATATCTCATAATGGCGCGGTAATTGCGCCAGAACCGAAAAAAGTCACACGTTCTTCGGAGTGAAATTGCCAATGGGCACAACATTCTTGTCTGTGTCATTTTGAACACCTGTGAAGAGGAGGCGGCGGTTACATCAGAGACTTCCCGCGATTGGACGCCCCGGATCAGAAAACCCAAACGTTCCCACACTTCGATGCTGACGGAAACCTAATGTGTGATGTGTGATGTGTGACATTTTCTGGATCGTCCCCACAAGCTGTCCGCAACTCACTGGGATCAGAACTTAACGAGAGCCAGGCGCCCTCAGCATGGGGTCTGATCTGATCCCATAACAGCAAGATCTGCTCTCAGAAGGTCATGTGTGCTGGTCAGCTGATGACAAAAGGAGGCATGGAAAGGTCAAGTATGTCTTTCAAGTGGAAAGCAAGTGACAGGACAATTAAAGTAACATTACTTAGTTGTAGAAAATAAAAAGCTGTATTCAGTCCTGATGTGAGTACCTTTCAAAGCTGAAGGAAATTCATTGTGTTTTCTTTCCAAATAAACGTTGGGCGACCATGTTGCCTTTGGCTTTATTTCAACGGTAATGTTACCAATCCAGTCTTTTCTGTTCGTCTAGCTCCCAGATTAAGACACGTTTGTTCAAACTAGCCCGTCTGGCTTTGACACAGCGCTGCAAGCTTGAGAAGACAAAAGCAGCGGCATCGATGTCATGCGGCATGAGACATAAAAATCACAATTTAACTTCTTCTAAAATAGGGCAAATGGGTATCGTTTCTTCTTTTATCAAAGCCGCACAGCTCGGCACATTCAAACGGAAGTGAGAGGAGACCCAGACATCCACGATGATTGACAGGTCAAAAGATGACGAGATATCTGGGTTAAAAACTCTGCTAAAAATCAGGTTGAAAGTGAGCCATTTTTAGACCTTTGGGTTACAAGTAGCAGCCACTTCTACAGCACTTCACCGCCTATGTGCAGCGGGAGCCGGCTTTAACGACACTCTTCAGTTTAGTCGGTTCAATTTGCACTTGTCAATCAACATTTTAAAGGAAAAGTAAAGAAATAAATCAAGACTAGGCTTATTTTACACATTATCCATTTGAGGTGATGTTAAGAACATGCATTAGTCTTACTGATGTGAATCAGAAACACAGACGTATAACTGCTCTTCCATAATACCATGTATGCAACCCAATTTAGCAATGGCAGGGCCCACTTGTGCAAACTCCACCACGCTAATCCCTCAGATTGTTGCAGTGTCTAAATAACCCGCTCAATACACTTCTCCCAAACTCAAACAGATCCCTCATACACACTATTGAAACACTCCCTCTTCAACAGACATGTTCACACACGCACACACACACACACACATGCACATGCACACACAACTGCAAAACCACCCAAGGGTGAGTTTAACGGCTTTTTTCTAGATTATGTGATTCCCGTCCACAGACCGGTTAAACGACCCGGTCCACGGGTGAAGTCGCTCATCCTGCTGCTGCTGCTTCTTTTTCTTTTCCTTTTTCTTTCTTCCTTCTCTCCTTTTTGGCACAGACGCGGGGGCGAGCCCGGGTGTGGCCGGGCTTCTGCCGCAGCTTACTCTCTGGCCAGAGTGACACGTATAATTTCTACACTTTTCACTAACCGCGACATGGCCGACGCGAGGCGCTTCAAAAACCCCGGCGAGCGGCGCTGCCAGTCAAACGCGTCTCAGCCTCTCTGCTTTTGTGCAAACGGGCGTCAGGGTCTGACGGTCGTGCCCTGCCAGGGTCCACACAAAGGCGTGTGCATGGTGTGAATGTGACAAAGGAATAAATAAGAAAAGCTCAAACCACCGATGAAATTTTGTACCAAGGACACTGTGGAAGGAAACAGCAAATCTATATTTTTTTCCTTGGGCCGCCACAAGGTGACAGTTCTGTCGAGCAAAACCTTCAATATCTCCAACCAATGTACCAATGTCGAGGTCTGTGTGGGCTGTGCGGGTTTTCAGGAACATCAAGAATGATTGGCGTGGGGGAAGGTTCGCATGGAAACAGCTCAACAACAGCCCCATTCAGCGGGCCGAGCCCCTGGTATTATGAGTAATTGTTTCAACAGAGACGGTTGGTGTGGCGCTGCGGGTGCAGGCAGAGACTTGTCCCTCCCGTCACCGCTCAAACCTGAACTTCCAGGAGACGAGAATGCAGAGCCGCCGTCTGATAAGTGCACATTGTGATTATTTATTAAAGACCCCCGGTGACACGTTGGCAGTGTGGCGTTCTTAAAAAATAAGGGAGGGGAGGGGGGGGGAAATACCCGAGAGAGCCCCGGAGAAATCCTTCAGAGCTCCCTGTGGCTGCAAAACTCACACAGGGGTCGGCAACTTTACAATCCCCTCTAACGCAGAGCATCTGCTGCACTTACAGAAATATTGTGTCTTCCAATTGGTTGGCTAACGGGGGCGCATCTTTCCCCGGCCAGACTGCTGCTGATCTGGCAGTGTTCCCCTTCAGTCCCACGGCGCATCTTTATTTCTGCAACGCCCGCTCACTGCACGACTCCTCGTTGATAGACGTGACACCGGTGATGTGATTTAAGAGCGTATCAACCTTAAAGACGATTTAACTCTTTTTACAATCAAATGGAAATGTTTCATTTTTTCCCCGTCTGCTTCTGAAACCCCCGTCTTGAGGTTTATATGAGAGCTGAAGCTAAAAGTGAATTGACAGAAGATGAATTGCAAATATTTCAGATTTTATCATTTAAGTCGTTTCTCAAATGCCAAACATTTGCTGCTTTTTATGTTACATATTATCGGCTGTTGTTGGTGAAAACATGACTTTCTAATGGATGTTTTCCGTGTTTGTTTGACATTTTCTGGTCTAGATGATTAATTCCCTGTTGACATATAAATCAATATTGAAAATGACTCTGTTGTTGCTGACTTTGTTTTCATCCATTCAAATCAACTGAAAGTTAACTCTAACTTACAACAAGATTATTGCCCAACAGGCTCGACAGGGTGCCCAGTTAATGCCTAAGTGCATCTGAAAGCATGATTGCTGGCACATGAGTATTTCAAAACATAAATCTACATAACCTGGAAACCTGCCAGATCTCGTTAGCGCACTCCCTGGCCTACATATTGCATATTAAAAAGAAACCTGACACGACTTCTGACGTCGTGCTTGATTGCCCCTCCGAGAGGCTTTGTGTCAACACAAAAGCGTCTCCTCCTCTCCGCTGTCGCCAATCAGCTTCGGCCGAGAGTTTACCGCGAAAGCGTCGCCGCCGCCGTCATCACAAATTAGTGCTTAATTACTACAGAAATACCCATTCACTATTGTTTCCCTCAGGAGAGCTCCCCCTGCGCCCCACCATCTGCATTACTTCAATAATGTTATCCGTTGACTGAGCGGCCTCGCTCTCCCACAATGCCCCTCCTTATTAAAACCCAGAAAGCATGCTGTGTGTGGATAATTTCCCCGACGTCCTTCCCAGTTTATTGTTTTTCGTACACTGCAACTCTTCCTTTGGGCAAATGTCCTCCTTTCTTTCTCTTTTTTTTTTTTTTACTTCCCGTGGCCCCAACAATCCCATCTTTATGCTTTGCCAACACTTCTGTGTTCCATTAGCGTCTGGCATCCCTCCACTAATTGCATGAAACTAGGTCTGCAACCTCTTTTACACCCAATCAGCGGGGGGCAGACGGCTTCCCCTCCCTGATTATATGCCACGGGAGCTGGAGGCGTCGGCGCGGACTATCTCAGGTGGGTGCTGGGCTAGTCGCCGTGTCACTCCGGTTTGCCATCACCGCGAGAAGTAAAGAGGAGGGGGGAGGGGGGGCGCGGGGCGGACGGTGACGAAGCCAATTATTTTCACCTATCTCGCTGCTCCCTGCCAGCAGACATGTAATCTTAAACGGTCTCGGTGATCTCTGGGCAGGCTTTGAGCCCTTGGAGAATATGGTTTCACAGATGAAGCTGTCACAGGAAACAGCTTGCATTCGGCAGCGGGCTTTTCAGGCGCTTCTCACCTGTCGCCTATTAGAGCGACGGGAATTTGCAAAAACCCACATTTTTTCAAAAGGAAAAAATATGTAAAAACACCAGCTTCTGAGCATTGGATCTAAAGATTCAGTCAGCCATGGTTGTGTTCTTAAAGCACAATGTACTTCCTGCTCAGTGTCGTATTTATGGAAATGCCGAAAGTGTGCGGGGGCATACGTAGAAAATGATCGCAGCTCCCTTCGAGGGCGCGGGGTGATATTTCAGCTCTGCAGAAAAGAACCGGCGAGGTATAGGCAGAGATGCTGTTACAGTTTGAGGATCCGGTGATGCGAGATGACACAAAGCTGGACTACAAGATCCCCCCGGGAGACTGCTATAAATAAACGTCAGAAGGCCGGACGGGCAAAATTGTTAAGTGAGCCCTCTTGCGATGAGTCAGCCTTCCACGCAGCGAGCGGCATATGAAAAGAGTGTACTTGAAGAGCAAGTTCATGAAGGCATCAACAATCGACTCATGACTACAGTTAAAAAACATTTTTCAGTCTCATAATCATTAGAAGCCAGTTGTCAAGCAAACGCACGCAATACAGAAATGCCTGTTTTTGTTTGTGCCCCCCCCCCACCTCCCATCCTCATCCCCGTACCCCCCCGGGCCCAGTGGGGACTCAAACCTGTGCATTCAAACGGCGGTGGAAGGGGCTAATGCCGAAGCAAAAGTCGGGCATTTAGGCTACGGAAAAGCTAAAGCTGACACTTGCAATTCCTGCACTTCTCTGGAGATACCGAGGCTCTGTCTCTCCCTCTCTCTCGCCCCTCGATAGTGAGTCGCTAGGCTGCACACTAAATCCATATCTTCTCCTAATGGCAAGTGTGAAGTACCCTTTAGAAAAGAAATGTAGCTGTGTCAAACCCGTAGACAGTGTCTGAAACGTTGCCGTTAAATAGGGCAGACTTTCTTCTTTAACGGAAGGAAGACAGTCTGATATTCCAGCAAGCCTTTTGAGACTATTCAAAACGGCATGAAAAGGTGTCCTTCTCACTGCGTTGACTTAAAAACAACAGGTTTTGTGAATGGAGGAGGGCCTCTCTCCTCCCCACGGTGCCCTTTTAACCCTTTAGACAATGACAGCTGTATGAGCCATCAGAGCCATCTCTGCTGTTTAGGACCCTTCTTAACAAATGTTTTATTGGCACTGTGCATCAGAAAAGTTGTCACTCGTGGACAACGGGTGGACAATTTAATTCAAGCTAGTTTAACCCCCTTTCCATCCGAGGCTAGGTCACTTCTCAGCAAAACAGGACAAATATGCCATTGCTTTCAAGCAAGGCCACATTTTAAAAAGGGGATTTTCCACGTGTGTTTAAATTGTGGTTACTTGGAAGGTGACTCGACTATTGGTTTCAGTTGTGAGGTTTTTGTAAAGGAGATGTGTAAGTGAAGTGAGTGGATTTCTAGAGAAGACATAAGGACTCTTTGGAACTTGTTTTAAATTGAATAAAGGTCATATAATACCAGATGCTCCATTAACTGGAGAGTACTCAGAGAGCGCACACATCCACCAAAGCAGCACAGTTCGTATTCTGTTTATCTTGCCATTCAAGCAAGGACAGAAATTATAGAGGAAATGTAAAAAAGAAATACCAGCTTATCGCGTTTCTTCTTTTTTATCTGTGGGTTGGGATTGGCACCCAAAACCTAACAATTAGTTGTTAGCCTGTGATCAAACAGTTGCAACGGTAATTTCAAATGTAAAAACAAAGTGACCTCATATCCGGACTTGAGTTCCAGCTCACTATGAGTCTTCCGCATGTGTCAACCTGTTGGTGAACAATCAGCCGTGTCCTTTGCTCTCATCTGCATTCTCATCTCTGTCGGGTTCAAAGAGGCCCATCCTCGCCGAGCCACCTCACATCTATTAATGCCCTGCATTTATATTTCATTCACTTCACTAGAGGCAAACCAACGGCAGAAGTCCCTCTAATGGATCCCACACAATGAGACTGACTCAATGTCAAAGTTGCATAGAAAAGAGCTCAGAAATGAGGCCATTAATATCACATTTTCTCCTTTCTGGTGCTGGACACGTGTTTGAAACGCATTGGGATGGTCCGATCACTCCGATGTGTACAGATATGTGAGGGAAAAGGAAAGCTTTGTCCAAATATTTGGGGTATTATTGCAAGAGATTTTGTAGACATGGAAGCCTTTGTCACATGACATCTCCAGTGAACATGGCAGTACAGGAGACACGATACCAATCCTACAGGATTACAGCCCTCAGATGATGCAGTGACTGACTAAAAACAGACAAAACCTGCCTCAATACCGATACCAGTATTTAACGTGCCTACGGTGCGGCCTAAAGTCTACCGTATCAATCATCAGCTCATTCATGCTCCAAGAACAACACGCTTCACTCGCTACCTGATCCGTACATTCTGCCCGATCACGACGACAATGAGAGCAACCATAGTACATCCCTCCAGGTTTAGAATTATATAACTGTTATTGTGTTTATAATGCATTGGTATCGGGAGATACACAAGTTTATGTATCAGAAGCAGTATTAGGAATGTAGAAAAACACACCAAAGCAAGAAAGACAACTTTGCAGATGACAAGACTGTGTAATCTGACGACAGTGGGGAGACATGTATCCATATCCCAACAAGAGATGTTACTGCAGATATGGACGCACTTCACGTGCTGCATTTTCACAAAAGGTTTCGGAGCAGCACTTCTCCCCGCGGGGCATCGCCGAAAATGGATACAAGGTAAACTGAAGCGGAGCAACGGATATAATCGTTACTTGTACTCTCGGGGCTCTTTGGCAAACACTCTAATCGAGGGTGAGCACAAAATGAGAGACAATGGTTCGGTTTCGAGCTGCAGGATGCACGGTTTGGCGTTACATGCTGGATGGCTTGTAGTGGAGCGGTCTCAGGTCAGAGGCTCCACCTAAAACTTCAATAACAAACCAAAAGTTTAATCCTTCAAAGCCTGAGTGACATTTCTATTAACCCGTCTCCCACCATACCTATACACAAAGACACTTGATGAATATAATTGTGGGGCCAAAGAAACCACTGAGCAGAGCTTCAAAGTACATTTCAATTTGACACGAAAAGTGTTCCTATCAAGGGAAATTACAAACATCAGAACCAGGCCAACGAGGTGTCAGGAGCCGGGCCTGTAATCAGGTTTTAGGGTTGGGCCTTTAAGTCAAGTCAAGCCTCTTGTCTATGGAAAACAGCTCTGTCAGGACCTGCGTGGTGGGCCCCCTCTTTGTGTCACTGTCATTTAGCATCTGTACCAGCCTGTCAAACAGAATGCCACCCTCACGCTGGCTGCGAGCCCCCGTAAGAGACAGGATGCTGAACAAAGGCCCCAGGATGATAGATGATGTTATACAACGGCCACTGTTTTTGTGAGTGAACAAGAGGGGACGGTGGGGGAGGGACGACTCTCCCTGACATCGCCTGATGGATATGATTCAGAAAGCGCATCAGCGTTGGAGGTGAAGCCATCAGAGGTAGCAGAGAGGCACTAACAGGGAATTAAAACAGGAAACCTGAGTGCGTCTGCAAAACGTCTAAGGGACCTATAAGTAAAAGAAATTACCTGTGGCATTTTGATTTATTTAAATGCTTGATTTGCTGTCATTAGTTCAAGGAAAACACACACACACACACAAAAAAAGGAAATTAAATAAAGAGAGACAGAGAACACTGGGTCGTGGCGGCTTTTCGATGTGCTGTGCTGAATGCCTGAGGAGGAGAGAAGAAAGTGATGTGGTTAGAGTTTGCAAAAGCAGGACACAATAGTTGGTTGGAAATAAACAGGGGAGCGTTGGGAGGGAGGAGGGTTTAGCACGAGCAGCACTGTGACAGAGCAGACGAAGAAAAGGCCAATGCCCAAACAGATCAACTAAATCAACAGTAAATCCAAGGAAGCAGATGCCACAGAGCTGGACACGCCGTTGGCTGGCAGAGGGATCTCTAGCGAAATGCACCGCGAAAATCATGACGGTTGTTGCTGAGAACAAGATGCCAAGTAAATAATACAAAAATATCTCCTTTAGCACTGTGAAATACCTCTGTAGTGCCAGCTGCTGAGAGGAGAAAATGTAACACCTCCTCGACGTCAGTCGCCCGTCCCGACCCCCCGTCCCCTACACCAAACACCGACAAATGCATTTCCGGGTGCTGAACATTAAACTCCTGTGTCTCCTCTGTGAGCTTCGGCACCTGGAGGGTTCGTGTGTGTGTGTGTGTGTGTGTGTGTGTGTGTGTGTGCGTGTGTGTCAAGGCCACTGGTCTGGCCTGATACACCATGACAGACCGGGCCTCGGGCGGTCAGGACAAATGCCATCATGCCACACTCGGCTCGTAGCGCCGCAGCACAGAAACACAGCCATTAGCTATCTAAGTAGGCAGCTGTGTCTTAGGGAGAGGCATTCAAAAGAGGAAACTGGCATTTTCCCACACAAACGCATCACTGGGAGCCGAGAGGAACGATAAGCATGTAACAGACTTAACAAGAATTTAACAGCGGCAACACAAGCCCGGGAAAATTCCACATTATGTGTTGTTACAATGCGAGGCCAACAGACAACCTTCATGTTCTTCACAAGGTATCAACCTCGTTCTCAAATGGGTTGGATACGCCAGAACCAGTTGTTGTCGAGTCCGTCTTCAAGACCATGCAAACAAAGTCAATCTGTTGCCAAGAGACGACATAATAGAAAATCTCACTGGCATATTGATGTACAACTCTGGCCTTACTCAAATGCAATCTGTCACAAGCAATACCATCTGAGCTACGATGGGAATGTGACGAATCAACGAAGGAGAGGGAAGAACTATTTTCATGTCGGCAGCTCTGGTGTATTCAGACAATCGAAGAGGGCTGAAACAAAGCATGCGCTGGCACGCAATCAGATGCCACCAAGTTGGAAGAGAAAACATGATCGCAGAAAGTTCAGTCTTTGCCACAAAGTAATGTATGAAACAAGTGCACGGTGTGGCCCTTTGTCGTCATCATCGTAAGACGCTGTGCTGAATTCTAGACCTTATCAATCATCTCTCCGGACCGCTGTGCTGTTTTTCTTTCAGACATTAATCACAATTTGTGGCTCCCCACAGTTTGAGGATTATGATCGACTGAGATATTGATGCTAATTATTGCTTGTCCCGCTGAATAGCAGAGGCGGCGGGAGGGAAGGGGAGGACGGAGGGGTTGGGGGGGTATACAACTGCTATTTAAACTGGGAGGTTGGAAGAAAATTCTTTAGGATCAGGATATTATACAGAACCTTTTGGAGAACCTTTTTATGTGCTCGCAAACCCACTTGGTGTGACAGACAGAGGTCAAAGGGCAGCAACAGGAGGGGAAGCCAAGTGTACTTTGAGTGTGTCACACCTGGCAACACCGCCGCAGACCTCTAGATGTGTGCGATTAACCCCCTGGCCCGCCGGCTTTTGTTTTCTTCGGGCTGCATCTGCTCCAGTGAAGCAACGCAGGCTGCGGGAGCTAATGTACCGAGGAAGGAAGCGGTCCGGCTGCAATTTTCGAGGGGGGAGGGGGGGGGTATTCGGGGAAAGATGGGTTGTGGGACTTTCATGAGGTCGGGACACTAGAGTTGGGCACGGCAGAAGACAGATCCGTCTGTCTTCCATCACCTTCTGTGCCTGCGCTGTTTAAAAATACATTTAACATACATTAACATACATTACACTTAAGACAGCAAGACATTCATGTCAACCGATGGTGGGGGTGTATAAGACATTAACCTCTATGTTTAGGAAGCAGCCGAGTGTTTTTCTCTTCCACTGCAGAGCACTGCAGAGCCCCCTCTGAAGGGCCGGGGCGGTGAGGCAAACAGTAATAAAGCGTGTCAGTTGCTTTCTAGGGATTGAAAATATTAAATCTTCTTCCGTTTTCAGAGACGGGGCTCCATTTTCATTTTTCACCGCCGCCGCCTTTCCTTGCTCACACCGTCTTGAGGTTGGGAAAAAAAAGAAGAGAAGAAGTTAAATGCTTCTGTCTCGGATGTGTGTGTGTGTGTGTGTGAGGGAAATCAATCTATCGGCTGTAGAAATAAGTTGCTTCCTCATTATGTGGAGGAGAGGCTGCACAGTGAAGCTGCAGAGAGCATTTACTCATGCACACAATGAGGTCAACACGTGACCCCCCCCCCCCCCCCCCCCCTCCTCCAGTGCTGGGTACAAACACATCTCTTCTGCAGGGCTCCGGGGCAAAGCATTAAAGACCATCTGACTGAATCTTTAACATGATGCCGTGGCGTGTGCATCTCGCTAAAAATACTTCCGCACATGCACGCAAGCTCTGGGGGGGGGGGGGGGATCTGGTGAGTATCGTAGTAGTAGTACCTCACTGCTGTGTGAGGCCACTTTGCACGACACAAAGGCCGACGCACACAGCATTGCGTGGCCCGAGCTCTTTTCAGTCCCTCGGACATATTCATTCCCCCGCCGATGCTTAAAACATATGATGGAAGGAGGAGCGACCGGCTCCGCCGCGATAAATCACACAGTAAGTATCTCCGCAGAAAGGTTACACGTTTCTAAATGGATCTTTTTTTATTCATCTCGGTGGGATTTCTCCCCGCCCCACTTTTGATTTATAACACATCAACTGGCTCTTAAGTTCTGAAGCCTTGTTGATTCACACAGGGCTGACAGCCACTGACAACCCCCTATAAATATTAATCATAAAACTAAGGTTCAAGTCACGCCGGTGAATAATCTGGAAGATATAGCCGGTGGTGAATGTTAATCGACCTTGTTTAATTAATCCTCTGAATAAACTACAGTGCAGGAAAGTCTGGGAGACTTTAAAAGTCCTGTGAAAGTAGCTGCATTACATTTATTCAGCGTGCAGCACTTTTTTTTTTTAATCAAACATTTGCTTAACCAAGGGAATGGGCTGAGGACTAAAATGCAGTTTGCAATAACGTCCCAGCAACGTTGAGCAAATGCGTCTGTAATATTCCAGGCGTCAAACCTGCGGGAGCACGTTTTGTTTCAGACTCCCGCAAAGATTGAGAGATAATCGACAATTATGTGGATTCAAATAAACTTGCATTATCGCGGAGCGACAACGCCTGTAATCCTCTCGTTATTCATAAAGTCTCATCTCTCATCCACCGCATGAGAATCAGCAGTGTCTGTCTGCATCGAGACGCGCTAAACAAATGAGTCTACACATGCAGTACAAAGGGCTTATTCACTGCCTGGGAGAGCCTCCTACCCAGCCTCGAAATGTCTTTAATTCTCTCTCTCTTATATATATATATATATATATATATATATATATATATATATATATATATATATATATATATATATATATATATATATATATAGTATTGAATGGTAGTTTAAATTCATTCCCCTCTTAAATTTCTGCAGGCTTTTTATCACGAAAAAAGGAGATTTGTTGGATGGGAACTCTGTTCAAGGTGTGTGGGAAGGCAAACCTCAAAAGGCACACAGATACGCCTTTCATTCCTGGCTTTTGTTTATCTCACAGGGCATTTTAAAAAGGATATCATTCATTATTCAGACTGTATTTGCAGAATAAAGACTCTTAGCTGTGCTTAGTTTTGCAGACGCTCTTTGTGTAAAATGTTAAATACAGCACACCTTTGCTCCAGGGATTACCTTTTTCAAATACAAATGTCATTCCCCCACTCAATCGAGAGATCCTCTACTATAGGCTCGTACTATTACACACAATCTTCTGGATAGAGCTCAATCCACACATCATTTTCCCATTTCTTCACCACCGGCCTTCAGTCATCCAACGGCCACTTGTACTTCTATCATAATACTGGCGGCCATCTTCGCAGCCAGCTGCACTTAACCACTTCTTCCTGACGCCCAATGTCTTTTATTTTCTGAAACAAATCGCAATTTTTCCTGGGTTCATCCTTGGCAAGAGCGATTGCAAAGTCAAAGGCCACCGTTTTGTTGATGTGGGGTTGATGCGCTGCTGAGGAATCATGAAAACAACAGCTAGCGCGGCAGGGAAACGCTACCGCTGTAAACTATTAGGACGTTTCGACGGGGAGCAAATACTGCTGATTTTACGAGGTGTTCACATTTTCCTTGTGTTTTCAAATCAATGCCGTAAACTCCTCGAGGGACTCGTAAGTCTGCTATCCATCCAATTATTTTACAAATACATACTTTCAGAGGAAGTGTAACTTGGGGAATTGCCCTGATTTCCACACTGCCTGAGTATATATCGTCATCATTCATAAGAGAGAGGAAACGGATGTACCAGGGTGTGTGTATGTGTGTGTATGTGTGTGTGTGTGTGTGTTTTGGTTTACTGGGTACAAACAAGCAGTGTGAGTCAATTATCTCAAACAATCAAATAAAGCACACCACTGAAGTGCGTATGCCTGAGCAAGCAGCAATGTCTAAATCTAAGTGGGGAGCTGTATTCTCAGATGACACACAGTTTCTGCCTGATGGATCCTTCATGGCCGACGCGTGAAAAGCAGTTGTGAATGTCTAGATTCCCCTGACACTCATTCGCCGATGATCAATTTCCCATCCCCCATCCTCTGGCCTGCCCTCACACAGCCGCATCAATTCAACACAAGTAAATACAGTGAGTGGCTTAATGCATTTTCCCTCCTCGGGGATTCGGCAGACCGAAAATGGCATCGAGTGGGTAAATAAATAAATATCTCGCTGAGTGGTGGAGTAGATTTTGAATAGCGAGCAACCTTTCTTCCTCATGCTATCCGTAAAAAATGTGGTTCTTTTCAGTAAAGGGCTCAAAAAGAGCCCTGAACATGGTTGCAGAGGAAACCCCAGAGTCGGATGATACTAAAAAGTAGCAATAAAGCTCAGTTAAAATAAGAAGAAGAAGGGAGGAAGCAGGTGGCCCTTGTTCGGCAAATCAAAAAGGCACCACGGTGTCCTCAGCGTGTGCACTTGAGGTGGGGTAATTAGGGGCCTCCTTTAGCGTGGCCTCCATTCAAACTGCAATCAGGATTTTGGCACAACAAGGACTATGAAAATCACTCTGGCTAACTGGGTCCGTCCACACAGTGACATAATCCTATTGGAAGACCGTTTACTTCCCATCACTGCACCAGTTCATGTCGAGCTATAAATGCGATGGCCCCTTCGGGGCAATGGCAGGCCGGGGCGAGCGAGCAGAAGCAACATTCGACACAGCGAGACTGGCCGGCTGAAACTTCACTCTCGGTCACTCTTCCATAACGTCCCACAATTTGATTAATCTCTCTGAAGCACATAATCTAGGCTGCTGCCGCACAGAGCGCGGCGGCAGCAGCAGCAGAGGGCCAGGTAGGCAAACACATCCGGCGCTCGGACGCCATGACCTTCCCTCTCTGTCATTCCACACTGCGAAAGCGGGTGCCCCCTCCCCTCGGCCCAATTACAGGCACTGAGTACATGGTCTTGTTAACTTGAGCCCTCCGACTGTACATTTGGCAGCAGCTCGGAGATCAAGCGATCGCTGCGGTTGAAATTGACAGAGCTACCCTTTTCCTGCTGTCACAGCCTCCTGTGTTACTCTGTCACAGGCAGGTGATGGAGAAGCAAAATAAGCCGTCTGAGGCATCCGATGCAGATGGTGACGACATCAAAGTCTGACAGGCCTCCTCGGTAGGTCTGACTTCTTGTTTAGCAGTCAGGGAGAAACAGACACTGCGGTGTCGGGGAATTCACGGAAGAGGCGTACACCTGCCGCCGTGGTTGCGTCTGTCTGCCGTGACATGCGCCTGCAGGTCAGATGAGTGATCTCCAGTAACGTGGGGCAAATGAGTACTTTTGTTTTATTGTGAGCAAATCTGATTTACATTGTTTGTTTTGGATTGTTCTGTTTAGTGGAGCGATATCTAGCAAACGTAGTTATTCTTGTCATTACTTTGACTTTTATACAGAAGTCAAGGGAAGTCGCTATAATTTGCCAATAATAATAATAATCTGTTGGACTGATGGAAGAGTATAGCGTTAGAAGACACTATAGAACTACACATTGGTTTGTTTTGCAGGAGTTCTGGTCTTAAACCCTCAAACAGAAAGGCTTATTGATAACAATTAGAAAAAATATGAAACGTTTTGTTTTTAGCATCTCATCGCCTAAAATATTCTTCCATTGTATAGCGCGTTCATATACAAAATGACTTCTAATAAAGATAGGGGAAATGTATTTATGTCACAGCTCAAGCCGACACTTCTGAACGAAATGATATCAAAGAGTTTTGAATCAGTTTAACAAAATCTGGTGGCTGAGCTTGAAAGTCAGTGGCTGCAGACAAGACAGCAGCTGCATTTGATCCCAACTCGGCCAGATTACTAATGAGGTATTGACCTATAAATGGCACTTCAGAAATGACAGTTACCGATATTGACCTTTAAAGAAGAGTAAATACAAAGAGTGTCTCTCAAAGCACAGTGTTGAGCCAGAGATCAATACCAAGACTCCATTAAAAGCATTTAAGTAAAAAAAAAAAAAAACTATATATATATATAAATGTCACATTTAGATTTTAACAGTATGAAATGTGTGAACGGGGCCGGCTTGATGCGACTGCAGCCGACAGTCTGAGGAGTCGAGAAGCGACCACGGCTCCAGAATACGCCCGGGTGTTAATTGGAAACACAGTGCAACGGCTTCTTCACCGAGGCGTGTCATTGGAAAGGAAATAAGCACGAGCGGGAAAATATACAAAGACGCTCGTGAGGGTAGAGGAGCACGACTCAATGTAATCGGAGCAGGCAGACGAGACGACGCTAAATACACATCTGACTGGGGTGACGGGGCGATCTTAACACAGACAAATAGCCCGATACCCTCCTCATAGCAAAAGTGATTCGTGATTACTACTGTATGTAAAAAACAACAAATTCCCTATAACTTTGTCACGGGACAGTCTGGCCTGCTGTTGGTGTTGGCTCAAATCCACGTATGTTATTAACTAAAAATGTTATAAAAATGGTATTATATTTATGGTCTGGGCTTAATGTAGGGATTAATCCCTACATTAAGCCTCCTCATAGCTTCCTCGTAGCCTCCTCGTAGCCATAGATCGTACATCCTCAAGATATGGGAGCATCTGTCTGCATCATACAGGTGTGCTACTGCGCCTCCAGTCCTGGTGCCCCTGAGAGTGTCCCACACCCCACCCCCATCCCCTGACCTCTATTTCCCTGTTGGTCAGTCGGCAGCAAATCCGAAAAGCCTCCCAGCATCTCCATGGCGACGGGCCTCGTTCGAGCAGATGGCCTCAGTGTGCCGCGCGGCAATTAAAGAGGGAGCGCCGAGCGGGGAATGGAAAGTGGGTCAGGATCAGGAGGGGGTGGGGGGACCGGGGTCTGGCAGGGTGAAGCTGCCTCTGCCTCGGGACGGCGCACGGACGCACGGACGCGTTAAGCGCCCTACGCGACCACGCGCAGGAGGCCGTTTGCTCATCACGCCCCGTTGAACTCCCTCCCCGGATCTTACCGGGATAAAGAAACACCCGTCCCGCGCCCGTCAGCTTGGGAAGAGGGGTGTTGAGAGGTGGGGAGGAGGGTGGGGGGGGGCTGCCAGATCTCACACAGAGGATCTCCCCCAGCAATGAGAGGAAGTCAGAAAAAACTTCCATCATAATTTCATGGAGAAAATCCCACAACCAAATCAATAGGATTAACCCTTTGAATCCCATACGGCGACATACAGAATCAGCTCCATTGTTATTTGGATGACTTCCACTGGAGCAGCAATCACTACCGACTGGAACTGCTACTTTTTTATTTCTTCTTTGCTTCACTAAAACTTCCCCCGAACAGCAGGGCTGAAACACACCCATGGCGATGTAACGCAAAGCCAATCGGTTTCATCCCCCAAACTGCCTCCATTGCCTGTTGAGCGGTCCATTGAAACATGGGGCTTCAATTTAACTCGACTTGAACCCACTTGTTTTCAAAAGATCTGATTGAGCTTCTGAATCGCTCATTACTCAAATTAAAAGAAGCTTTAATTAGGCTAATTCAGCAGGCAATTATGATCTTTAGCACATTAGAGCTTTTAATTTAATTTACGTCGTACCACTCGCACACTTATGCAACAGGCAACACATTTTATTCAAAGATAGTTAGTGTGTGAAGAATCTCAGCCAAGGACACTATTTCAAGACAAACTAGAATCACCGTTGGAACGCAGCCTCATTCAGCAACAGCATGACCCTCTGCGAGCTCCCATCCCCCGCAAGCTCTACATGTAAATCTCCATTTCCCCCTCTTCCTCTTCACATCTAGGCTGTTGTTTTAAAAGGTACGATCCTGAAACATGTTTGAACCGAGGCGCCCCGAGACCAGAGGTATTTGAAGGGTATTGCTGCCTCGTTCCAGCTGCCATTAGCGTCTACTTCCATTCCCAGAATGCTGAGCATTCAGTATCGAGGAACAGTTGCAGCCCGTTCGTTTATCCGCACTAATGATGACGATCCTCGCGTCCTTTGTGAACCAGAAGACGTGTGGCTGCACGTCGAGATGAAATCCAGCTCGGACATTAATGAAGGCAGGAAGTTGTACTTGTTCATGCTCGCTCCCTGGGGCCATAAGCTACGTGGGCTAAGTTCAATGAGTGGGAGTTCTCGTGGACACTTACATCTGCATGACTTATCGTCATACAAATGTTGTAGCTCATATCTTTGGCACGTGGGCGGTAAGGAAGGGGGCGAGGGGCTCTTGACCCCACCAGCCTTCTGTTTCTATGGCCTGGTGTGACATTTGGCATCTTCATGGCTCAACTGACAATTGCTGTGAACTACAAAATGGCCCCGCGTGATTCCTTTGCTGGTATCAAAGCCTTCTCCAGATTCCTGACTGGTTAATTCCACTCGCGGAACCCGCAGCCAAGCAAGACGTGCACTGCCAGAGTGGAAGCTCCCATGTGGCAAAGTCCCTGGCAAAGTTATTGAGCTGGAAGAGGCAAGGAGAAGTGAGGAGGTGGTGGGTGAGGGAGGCACAGCAGGCATTGCATATGCAACCATTCTGCATGAGACTACCTTCAGGGGAAATCGGGGAGAAGTAACAGACAAAAAGTCAATGCCGTCTAGAGGTCGAAGTTAAATATGACCTTGATCATTCTCTGACACAAAGCAACATTTTTTTTGGTTTTATAAACTCAAACACAGCTCAACATGCTCTGGTTACCATGGCAGTCTTCTCACCTAAACACTGGGGTTTCTGTTGCCAAGAGCCGCTGCAACACCAACTGAAAGACTTTAGCGTTCCCTGCGAAACTTAAAGAGGCAGGAGGCATTACTTTTCTTTCCAAAAACAATAAATCAAATAAATGCAAAACAGCTGCAAATAAATGTGTAACCTGTAGGAGACGGACATGCTGGTGTCACCACATAGTGCATGTCGGCCGACTGAAAGAAGCAGAAGTGCATAAAACTATGGCAATAAAGCTTTATGGGATTCATTTTTATTTGTAGTTGACCCTCATGTTTTGTAATTTAAGTTTATTGTGCGTGAACATTTCCGATTACTGTTCAAGATCTACTATACTTGCTGTCATCATCCATCATAACTAAAGTTTATTATTCATGGATATCTTTTACTACAACTTCATCTAATGTGATGCCAAAGCAACACATGTAAGCAGATATAACCCAGACATGAACTCATCATGTATTATTATTACTATTCCACATCTTAATGAGTCTTTCCCTGTTTGTTTGTTGACATAGTGTATTTATGGTACTGCATTTAGATGAGTAAATAGTGTTTAACATAGCCCAGCCATACCCTACAGCTTTGCATCATGCACACAAATCATGAGTTAAAATAGTTGCAGCGCTGATGCCGATGCCGACTCAGCTGGAGATAACAGGATGAACACAACCCCTTCCCACGCGTCCCACTTCCTCACTCACACACCTCAATGATTTACACATATTTACATACAAAACCTACTGATGGCCACATCAAACTATCATGTTAACCCTTGTATGGTGTTCATTTTTTGTTACTCAACAGGTGTTGTGGGTCTGTTGGACCCACAACAACTAAAACACCCTGTATGTAATATAAATGTGTAGGGGGGGGTTACAGTGTGTGGTCGATGAACATTTTGTCTGATATATGTTCTTTGCAGAAAATGAGCCAAGGCTAATAAGTTTGAGTTTGAAAAAATAATGAATCATATTATATTTGTTTTGATGAAAAATAAAAACGGGTCCCACAGACCCGAACACTATACAAGGGATAAATTGTCTAATTTTAAAAAAAGAAAAGGAAAAAAGAGGGCATACAGAAAGGAGGCGGGGGCCATTTGGCACACCTGACTTTCTGAAAACAATGCAACATTGGAGTCAAATTCAGCCAGGCTTGAAACTGGGGAATCAATAGCAGACTGCATTAGTTGCTTTGGAGTAGACCCTACGAGCAAAAATGGAAGGATCAATGCCAAACTGCAAGGCAGGCCATGTCTGTGTTTATCTCCATCTCTTTCCGCTGCACAGCTTGAACCTTGTGCGCTAACAAACGGGCGAAAAAATGACAGAATTTCCACCACCCATGTGAGGTTTGACCCCAATCACAGTTCACGACGATAACCGAGAGTCAGCTGTGGCCGAGGGTAGGGCGCGGGGAATAATAGCTGAAAATACTCCAAATGTTCACACAGAAGAGAATTATCTTCAGAGTCGATCACAGCGTGGAGAGAGGCGCAGACAGGAAAATACACGACGGATGCAGAGCTGACCCGCTATCAGTCATATTCTGCTCGTCTGTCTGCACAGGACGGGGTTAGTAAGGAGCTTTGCACCAAGCCGCAGAACACGGGAAGCTTATCTCTATGTCAGGGAGAATAAATAAATCTTCCCCGCCCCCAACCCACCTCACTCCCTTTATAACAAGAACCCCCCCTTCAAACTTCACCCACATTCCCATTTACAACCACGCTGCTGCTTTGAAATGCAGTCGGCTCCCGGAGAGATATCAGCGTGGAATATTAAATGAGCGAACACCATCACTCATTAAAAAGGGAAACATTTCATGAAAACAAACCCCCTTTTGTATCAAGTGCTCGCCAAGTCGACTCTCAGCGAGCGCCGTCCTCAAAGGCAGAGCGAGGAGACAGGAGAGAAAGGGAGAGGGGAGATGAGATAGGAAGGGGTAAAGCGAAAGAGATAAAAAAAAAAAAGGGAAGTTCTGGCAGGAGATCAGCTCCGAGTCTTGTGTAACAATGGCAGAAATTTCAGGGTCGACTTTGATTTCACACGTTTTCCGCATCAAAAGATTGGGACCGCCGCTAAATTGCAGACACGCCCGATATTTTCAATCGAATGTGCTCTGCAAGCTGATACTCCACCCGGTCTCCGGCCCCGGAGGGTGTTTAGCAGTGGGTGCCATGTGCAGTGGGTGAGCTTGAAGGCTCGTAATGCGATTGACAGATGTGGTTCTCCAAGGCGGTGCCGGATGTTTTCAATCAAATGTTGAGAGGGCAGTTTGTGGAGATATTCAATGTCTCATAAGTTGACCCGTTTTGAGGTCACACACTCAGAAAACTGTCGGTATTTATCAGCGGAATTTGTTTTTTGCAGGATGGAAAAGCCACTTTATTCAGCAGCCGGGAGTCAAAAGCACGAGAAAAGCTCAGATGAGAGAGAGTAGAAAACAGCTCTTTCCAATACTTTGGGCAGGAAGGAAGAGCCCTCTGGGGGATATTATTGGCTTTGAAAAATATGCTATATGCAATAAATATCTCATCTTAACAGCCAGATGATAAAATAGTGGCAAAGACCAACATCAGATCGACATCGCTGTCAGGGAGATTGAATATTCAACTGAAGCTGTTATTGGCTCAAACACTTGAACCCGCTGATGCATCGGCCCGACCCGCAACCGTAAAGAGGCAGCGCTGCGGGCCAGCGCTTGTCAACAGAACGCACGAGTCAGCACAAAATTCAACAAAGTCAAACAACACCAAATCATGGCAACGGCAACGACCGGTCCATCAAGTTTTTGTTTTCTTCTTCCAACAAGCTCACGTAGTAGATGCAAAACGGAGAAGTTCGAACCAGTTTGACACCTCTTCAAAGTCGATTATGCCAATCGTGCGGCAGAAAACATTGCTTGATGATATTTTAGTAAAACAATCTGGCTGCAGGCTGTATTTCTACATTACGCCCCCCTACTTCGTCAACAGACTCAGCAGGTTCCTTGCTGAGTGCTTATCAGGACTCCTTTGCCCCATAATGGAGGCCCATCAGCCCAGCTGCCTGCTGTAAATTGACTTGTTCAGGCCGCGGGGGGCGGGAGCTGCACCGATCAGACCTGCTTTATTTTAAAGACACGCAGCTGAAGACCGGGAATCAACCACACCCTCAATCCCGGATCAGCCCGTAACTAACTGCCCCCGTCATAAACCCAGACACAAAGCACGGCATTCCCATGAGACGTCTTGTTATTAAACTGGTGAGGCAGAAAATACAAGACGACTGTAAGAAGAAAAATTGAAACGATGCATTAAACGGCGGGGGGTTCCCTTCGCACTATGGCTCGGGAAAAGAAAATGGAGTTTCTTGTAGAGAAATAAATATGATTCGCCCTTCACTTAAAAAGACTGATTGTAGGTTGTAACCACATTAAGTGAGCTCTGAAGGAAAACACTGTGCAAAGAAACACAACAAGCTTATTGGCGAGACGCAGTATCAGAAAGACAACACAGAGCAGACTGTGAGAATCTCTCCGACGTGTGAGATTATTTACTTTTTTCCTTCGGAGAAGATTTACATCGACTCGGAGAAGCATAATAAGCCGGTCTTAGATGCTAGAAACACATATCTGACAAACTGCGAGGAAAATATGGAACAAGGGTAGTCAGTCAATGTCATTCTCATTCTCAAGAACAGACCGGGGAATTTAACCATTTCATCCCTCGACAAGGATCGGCTAAATGGGAAGAAAACGGCCTCAACAGATTAATGCCAAATCAGAAAAGCTCAGGGCGAGATTTGATCCCCTTTATTGATTACTTTCTTCCTTGCTTAGCTGATGCCAGGATCTGAGTTGAAACAGAGACACATATCGAGGATTTGAAGCAGAGAATTGGCGGCTGTGGCGCCCTGATAAACGTGTTTTCCATTCTGAGCCAACATGGTCGACCGTCTGGTGTGAAGAAAGCGAAAAAGAGGAGGATAGGAGGACACCCAGCAGACGCCAAACACCACAAACTCACAAACCAAATGGAAACATGCGATACGATACAGAATGGCATGTTCTGACAGAACAAGCTATCTGTTAGCATGAGACAGCCGGTGTCTGGGACAAACATTACTTGTGATATTTAAATATCCTTCTGTGTTCCTAAAACGTCTTCACTCGGCAATCCAAGTGTATTCGGCATCACGGAGGCAAGCGACAACGTCCTCCTCACTCGGAGGCCTTGAAGCAATTATTTACTTCTCGCTGTGACCTTAAATCCTGCTTGTACACTACAGCCTCCAAACAATCGTAGAGGCGGACTTAATTCGACATCCATTCAGTCTTTAATGCTATTTGTGCAGTCTCCTGCACCCGGAGAACACTCCTAACCTTTCCATTATTTAGGTTCAGTGCTTATCGTCATGTTTTATTAATCTATCTTGTGAAACGCAGCCTTTATGCGGAGGAGACCACGGGGGCTGGGAATGCGCATCGTGGAGCTCCACAAAGACAACGGAGAATGTGCCTCTCAGATCGACTTACTGTTGGCGCGCGGTGCAAAAAAAAACAAACCCATTTCGAAATACTTTGCCAGAGAAAAGAAAATTAATGAAGGGCAACTCTGTTTCCAATATCTTAACAGTGGCACACAGAAAGAAGAAGCTTTGTGGAGACATCTTACGCGGTGTCAGGAGAAGGATTTGCCAAAGAGCTGCACCACAATGAGCTAAATGCTCAAAGAGATGAAGTTTGAGTAGCCCAAGTGCCTCCATTAGTTTCTACAGCGCAAAAGGAAGTTAATCTCCTGTCAGCTCCTCTCAAGCTAGTCTTCCAGGACTCGATGCTCTCCCTCTCTCTCCCATCCATCACCTCAACGGGGACCAAAGGGAGACTCCCCAGAGGAACGAGGGATCAGAGCAATTTGCATTGGCACTCAAACCATCAAGGCCCTTACAATCCCGTGGTGGCTCTCCGCCGTTTCACTGGACCGCAAACTGTCATTCGACATGAAATGACGCGGCCGTCGCAGTCTTTTCATCAGACCAGAGAAAGTCAAGATGCTAATTACAATGTTCTGTGCAGTATTCCTCCAGCGAGCCGCCTGAGAGAAACACTCCCCCTGCCTGTTTCTCGTGCTCCACATCAAACGTCCACATCAACACTATTTATGAATACGCTTGCAATTGTCCCCCTTGCACATAGCCGGGCCAGACCCCCAGACTGCTCAATCAATCCAGCTGGAGTACGTGACATTTTATACACACAAAAGGTAGACTTCAGTGTGCTTGAACGGAGTCTGAAAAGCAAATGAAATACGCGGCCTGAACGCACATAGCTTGACTGGCTGCTTATCATGAGTCAAAATGAGCGGTTGGGAGTCAGGCTTCACTGACAAGGCTTGTTCATAGAAGAGAGACGCGAGAATCAATCGACGATGTTAAAAGTATGAGAGAAACTTCCTACCAAATAGGGCCACGGCAATATTCCAAACCCATGATTAGTCTGGTCTACATCCAAATCATTCAACACGGTTACTCATCGATTTTGGAAACATCGTCCAAGTTGAACGTTGTCTGCTGAGCCTTTGGGAGCTTAATTAAAGGGGCGGGATCGATCAAGAACTTTGTGCTCTCGTAAACAATGAATTCATAAACGCATCGGTTGTGAAGACATGAACGGCGTCGTGCCGACGGGCGCTCCGAGAGCAGGGCCCCCCTCCGGCCCCGAGAAGCGTCGGGGTTCAAGCAAAGCATGCTGTGAATCTCACTGTAAATCTCACAGGCCATTCCTAACCACCACAGAGGACATGCACTCAGCGAGGGCCAGCCAGCGGCCGGGGGTACAGTCAGGGAAAAAAGGGGTGCGTTCGATTTATGACCTAACGCAAGGTAAATAGAGAGCATGATTGCAAAACAGATTAGGCCGCAATAATTGTTTTTCAGAATCGACGGAAGCCAAAATTGGAATTAAATATGAAATTTGATTAATTGCCCGGCCCCAGTACCAAACATTCAGGGCACGGCCGACAGAGCTGGACAACAGGGGTCTCCAGCAGAACGATACAGCTGCCAAATCATTACAAAACATCATAATTCACAACTACACAATTTCCATTCCTGAATAATAACACATTCAAAGTAGATGCTCGTCCACTGTTCAGCCCCGCATTTCCCAAATGTTTAATCCAACTAAGATGAGGAATTAGAGCTGGAAAATCTCTTTATCCCACCGCCGAGAGTGATATCTATATGGGCTGGAACAGCAACCGGACCAAGGAGATGGAGCCAAGCCATAAACAACCACCTGGTTGCTAACTCAGTTCACACTCAATTAAATATCAGACTGGAGAGGCACAGTGCTAACATAAGAAAGCAGGAGCAGAGCAGCCACTATTATTCACAGATCCATTATTCTCAATGTTCCTTTTATTTCATAATCCATTTGGCAAGCGGCTCGGAATATTTCCTGTTTATGAATTTGGCACTCTTGTGCTTTCCTCAAATGGTTATTACCGTGACAAGTACAAAATGGCCTTCCCTGATGGATAACTGCAACAGGGTTTGCTGCCACTTGCATTTGTTGGGCCCGTTCTCCCACTTGTTTGTGCTTCTGTAATGAAGGAAGAGTCTGGAACACGTTGTATATCAATTAAGCCATCAAAGGCTGGGGGGCATTTATGGCAACGCCCTTTAACCTCAGGGTGAAAGACCAAATCCTTGTTTTTGCATGTCAAAAGAAATGGCTCCAAACAACTGCTTCAGTAAAACGTTGTTTTTGTTTCTTCCCCCAAGCCTTTCCCTCCATGGAGAGAGCACAAAATGTGCCGTCACTTTGGTTACAAATAAACTACAATGATGAATAAAGGAAAGCAACAAGAGCAAAGTTATTCGCATAATACCTAATTAGGCTGGAAGGGGGGGGGGGGGGGGGGGACACACACCTCCCGGTTCAACTCAAATAAGACGTTTTCCAGGAGGCTTTTTAAGTGCAATTTTTGAGACATGTTCCGCCCTCTTGATTGAACAGCTTCAAAAGCTTTTCCACCGTGAATCCCAAGGGAACCAGTTAATCCTGATCTTCTCCACAAGCAAAGGGATCATCTCAATGTAAATCAGACAGGGGCTTTTGATCAAAGTATTCAATCGGCCTTAAAACGCGTGACGCCACAAGGAGCCTCGCCGCGAACAAGGTCAACGTCTATGGTGGTTCTCTCGAGCTTGAAGGAGGTGGAAGAAGGGGCAGAAAACAAATTGAAACAACACCGCAGATGTAAGAAACGTATCGGCCCAGAACACAATTTTCAGAGAACGAGGATGTCATTGCCATTCAAGACATGCTCTGACATTGCTTGATCAAACTTGAGCCTCTTCCATCCCTTTCTGAAAATGAATGAAGAGGCGCAAGACAGAATGTACTTGCTCAAGACATAAACAAACCAGTAAACTTTTAACTAACCCCCCCCCCACACACACACACACACACACACACACACACACACCTCTTCTGGATAATGGATCACACACACGTCTCATTGTTGGCTTGTTTTGTTCACCAATTTAAAGGTTGTCAATACAACCAGAATAGCAATGCTTCTTCCGATCAGAGTCAAATATTCGTATCAAGGGAATGTTTAAATAATTAGTCCCACTCTAGGAAGCTTTAATGTCAGAATGATCAATGTCAAATTATCACTCCATTTATCAAACCACCAGCACACACACACACACACACACACACACACACACACACATTCCATCTTTCTTCTGAAATCTATTAAGTATTCAGGTTCATTTCTCTAATGTTGGACCACAGCTCGAGGACAAATGTCAACACATCCTCAATCACTCTTCCTCAGGAAACGTCGTGCCCAGTAAGAAATGAGGGATTTGCTCTCAATGGATCCTTGAAATTCTTTAAATAATTTACTATATTCGACTAACACACAGGAGCTGAGGATTAACAGGCCGCTGGTTTCAATTATGAAGCAAGGAGCACTTTACATCAAGGCATTGGGCAAACTTCTGGCCCACACGCTTTTTTGCACACATCGCCATCTGCCTGCAGCTCAGGTAACGGCATCTTTTTCTTTTTTTTTTGTACATGCCAAATAAGTATTCCGCAGCCGTTTGGATTGTAGTATTGGGGAGGGAAGAAAAAAACCTTTCCAATTTCCTCTCACTCAATCTGCACATCTCGCTGCAAAAAGGGAAACAAAAAATAACAACAACAAAAGATGCGCTATCACATCCATCCACCTCATTCATGCATCAAAAACCACCACCACGCCGCACAGCACGTACACACACACACGCACACACTAACACACATGATGACAAAATGAGGCGCGTCGTGTCTCGGATGGGGGTTTGCGGCTTACCTTGGACGTGCAGCCCCATTAGGAGTATCCATATCCCCGCACACATCGCCATGGCGCCTCCTCAAACTATCCGGATCTCGTCTGATAACCTGAGAGTGGATGAGGGGGGTGGGAGTGGTAGGGGGCGCTCACTCGAGACGACAAAGACCGAGCATGCAACTTCTGCAACAACAAAAAAATCCCACTTCGGAAATCCCGAGCTTTGCTCTTCCTCCCTCGCTGCGCAGTGGGAGAGTTTCGCAAAACTAGAGGATCGGTGTTGCGCTATTCTGCGCCAAAAGCATCAATGTTTAGGTTTGCGAGTAGAGTAGAACCTGGGTCCACCCCCCTACCCCCCAAAAAAGGAAAAAGAGATCCAAGCTGCTGCAGATTTGCAGTGGAGGTGATGGGAGTTTCAAATATGTTGTGTTCGGAGTACAGCAGGGAGGAGACAGAAACGGAGACAGTCGGCTCGTGTCGAAGCAGCGCGTCTAGTTGAACCCTCTGGCCGTTGTTGCTCCCTCCATCCACCGCAGCGGCTGCACGACCCGCTCCCTCCTCTCCAGCGCTGTGGATCGGGGAAAGTGGGCGAGAGGTCCTCGATCGATGCTGCGCTGGGGAACTTTCCAACACTTGCAGAGTTCCTCCGGGAGGGCTTGGGGTCGCCTTTTTGCTTCCGCCCGCAAAAAAAATTGACACAGACACACACAGCACCTAACAGACAATCTGCAGGCACCGTCCCGGTTTTAAGTTCCCCGGTTCTTCCAGTCTGCAACCACGGCCAGTCGGAGAGATCAGCACGGCAGGCCGGTGAAGTTGTTGCAACTGTGGAAATGGTGGAACGCGTGACCACCCTTTCCCCGATCTCCTTTTATATGTATAGGGGGAGGGTGGTGGATGAAATACAGTGTAGCGTTGTCCAGCTATGCGCACCGCCCCGCTGACAGTGTGCTGCTGAATAGCTCTGACGCTCTGGGAGAGATCGGGATCGGGTGACGTTGTGCAAAGGGAGGAGCCTGGATTGTCCTGCGAAAAGCGAATGCACAGCCTGGACAGAACGCGCGCGCGCGCGCGCACACACTCACACACACACACGCACACACACACACACACACACACACACACACACACACACACACACACACTTAAACTTTCCCGGGGTCTTTAATGTGACTCGTTTATAGCGGGATGCGATACAGTTGTGCGTAAAAGGGGTAAAAACTATCCCACGAGGGTTGAGAGAGATCTGTCGCGGAGACAGGGTGTGGGGGTGTGGGACGAGGAACAGTTATGCAGCATGCTGAAGTGTAATATAGCATTGGGATATAGGCTACCATCCGACATGTTTGGAGACGGAGGGGAAATGAGAATCACAAGCAGAGCAGACATCATGCCCCCCTCATCTATATGGAGGAAGCTCCATTAACCACACTGTCGCTATACCTACCAGACTACCACCCAAATACACAATGAAATACATCAATTGAATGGGAATTAAATTAATCTAGTCTCAGTGATGTGCAATTACGAAAAGAGCACCCCCCCCCCCCCCCCCTTATGAAAAAACACTTATTTATCGATTATTACAGCATTACCTTCAAATTACTTAAGTAAGTGAGGCAGTGTCAGTGACCTGGAAACCTCACACCAAGCACAAGTCTAACAAGCGGGTCAGGGTGGGGCAGTGGAAGCTAAAATATGACAAACATAAATATGTGGTTTCATCGTCAGGTAACGTTTCGTTGATTACATCTCGGGGAAACAACACTGGAAGCTGATCTGAGAGAGGAAACATTTTCCTAATATCTTTAATTATATATGGATGTGTGTGCCTGGGAGGTGGTGGAGCTGACAAACAGTACCTAGCACCCCATTTCCTTCCTTCCGTCCTTCATTCCTTCCTTTCTTACTTCCTTTCTTCCTCCTCATCCATGTGCCCGTCAATCCTTCCCTCCAGAAGCAACCAAACAGGATCAGGTCTGTGAAGGTACTGCCGGTAAATGTACCAGCAGTACCTTGATGACACTTCCCTCTTGTGGACAGTATTCTTCTGATAATTAGAACAGGCCACGTCCATCATGCTTAAAGCCGCTGGGTTGAGCAGGCAGTTTGGGGTCTGCAGGCTTACACGTGCTGAAATATCCCGTCTTTGTTCATGGTTAACGATTGCTTTGCTGAGTAACAAGATACATTGCATGGCCAGGCAAAACAGCAGTGAGACAATTGGGTATTAGGGTCATCGTAGCGTTGCTGGGCACGGCAACATAAATCACACTGGAAAGAACGCATGCGTCACGCAGTATCTCGTTCCCATGTGAAGGCTGTAGAGTTAATCAAAATGCCGACAATCCTGTTAAACGCAATGAAAAACAGACTAGTGCATCCGTACAGGAAGCATACAGATAAACTCTGAAGGACTTGACATTCTGTCTTGTAAAATACAAAGTTGCAAATGGAATACGAAGCAGCTGCGGCTTGAAATTCTGGATGCTTTCTCCCAAGTCGCGTTTTTTCGGTCAATGGACTCATTTCAACCGAATGCGTTGCAGCCGAAATGAATTACCGTCTATTGACAAGGCACGCGTGAAAAGAAGAAATTCATTGGAATCATGTAAGATAGCAGGAGGATTTACAGGGTTGAATAAAGCATACAGTATAAATTAACAATGTCAATTTTGCACCACGTTTTAACATTCAGAAGTTAATCACTTTACTTCATAAACCTTGAAATGTCAGTGCAGCAGCGGCCTGGTGGTATATGAGATGAGGAGCACGCCAAATGGATAAGATAGACGGGAGGAAGGGAGCACAAAACCCTCTCCTTCAAGGACGACAAGCATAAATGTGCCCTCGAGCAAAGCACATCCCCAGTAGCCGCTACAGTGGCGGGAGCTCACTGGTCAGCGGTGGTTTCAAATCAAGAGAGGGAGTCAAAATAAAGCTTCCCCAGTCGCCCCCAACTTCCTGTGACACATGAAGTCGGAAAAACTCGGGGTTTGCCCCTCAGCTTGTTGCATTAACTCCGATGCCCTCTTCATTGATCGGCCGAGGCTGGGATTGATTTACAGGCGAGCTGATGAAATCTGATACACTCGTTCTGAACTACAGCTAGCGGCAGAGCTAGGAGCTGGGTCTCAGCCCATGTGGAGATTTAAGAACTGTTGCATGTGGAAAAGTAGCGATGGCTAAATTCACACAGAGGCACAGGGATAGTAAGGGATGAAGGGTTTTTTAGAGATTAATACATTAATGTCAAATAAACCTCCATGACGCTTTTCGCTGCAGGGGGAATTGAGTATGTTTGCTGATGACAGTATCACTAATGTATTCATTCAAACTACTACGAGGAACTTTCTTCTTGTGTTATCTTTGGCGGTCTCTGTGGACAATGTGCAGTAGTGTCTCCAAGCACCGGATTCCCTTTAGATCAGTGGTCCCCAAACCTTTTGGCACCACGAACTGATTTTGTCGAAGACAATATTTTCACAGACCGGCCTTCTTCTTGTCGGGGTGATGATAAACAATGACACACAATGTGTTTTCTTGATGTCCCGTCTACTCCGAACTTAAACCTTCATGTCCAGTCCAAGTTGAATTTTTGTGTTAACATATCACGTCACCTCTTGACATGTGTCAAGGATCAGACGCACAGACAGATCTAACCGGCCATTTTTCGAAATAAAACATCGTTCCGACCCTGATTCTTCTTCCTCATGATTTTTTTCATTCATTCTTTCTGTGTGGACCGGTACCAAGGGACCCACGGCACGGTGGTTGGGGGCCGCTGCTTGAGATATCCTCTGATGCAGTCCTGGTTCTGGTTCTCACGTGATCCTTTCCTTTCCTCCGGTGGGCCCGGCAATGCTGCCCGGACCTCCAGCAGTGTGTTGTTGTTGGACTCTTGTTTGCTGATCTAGGTCATAAAGAGCCATCGGTACTTTGTGCCTTTTCCATCACCAGTTAAAAGCTCTTCACAGGAGCAGTAATAGAATAGTGGAACACAATAATCTGCCACCTGTTGTGTCGACAAAAAATACATGTGTAGATACATGTTGTATTTTTCCAACATTGTATTATCTGAAAAAAATGTTTATATTTAATATATGGTCAAATGTTATTATTTTGGTTGTCTTCAAAGCTGATTCACGGCTTCCTGTTCGTCACGTCAGGAACACATTTAAACCAAATTCGTTCCAACTCCATAAAACTCAAACGGCACATTTTCTAAAGAAAAGCCGTGAAATACAGCCCACTTGAATTCGATGATGTCGTGCATCAACAACTGTGACATAGGGTGTGAGTCTAATCTGCTCCCACATTCTGTCATCACCTCTGTCATGTGATGCAGACACTGATTCCTAGAACACAGCGTGTCGCAATGCTGACCTGATGTAAGCCGTCACAAACTTGCAATTGTGAGCTCAAAAAATGATGGCAGAAGTTTGGCAAAGTGCTGATGTGCGAGACACGATCCAGGTTTTTTTTTCTTCCGACGTTCAGAGTAGCATGAAATCTGCATTGGGCCCGACCCAAGTCTGACTCCCTGGAGAGAAGACAACACTTTTGATCCAAAAGTGTTAGTTTCCTGGCCTGAAAAAAACATGTGAAAGAGGAAAACCATGTCCAGTGTGTTTTGAACAAAGACAGATCTACAAGTTTAAATTGTTTCTCTCACATTCTGACACCACATCGTTTATATTGTTCCCAAACATAATCGCAGTAGTAACATCTGGAAACACTGCTGTGAAGCTGCTGTTAAGTACTTCACCTCAACATTAACTACACTGCTACAAGTATACTGGAAAGTAGTGACTTGATAAAGTGGACACTATTTGTTTCGCCTCACCCTTTGAACACATGGAGGCAAAAACTTGAATTACTGAGTGTTTTTTTTTTTTCAAACGCCGGTTCATCTCCCAGCCGTCGATGGACAGGGACACAGTCGATTAGAGGCCATTTGCAGACATTATTTCTGGAGGACTGCGCTGGACACAGTATAAAGAGCACAACCCCCCAAAACACACATAAACGCAACGTCGAAGAGGGAAGAAAGCCAACAATGCACCGCGTGAGGCAGCTTATCTGCATCAGAGCGAACCGGGGAGGCCTTATCAACCTTTTACAGTGTGTCTATTGATGGAGGCACGGAAATTGTGTCCCCAGCATTAGCAGCATGTACGCCAAGAAATGACTGAAAGAAGAAAAGACGAAGTCCTAGAGTTTAACTCCCCCAACAAATTCTGAGAAAAAGACAGGTCACCCGTTCTCCTCTCACCTCCGGTGCTTCGGTGTCGGACAAATTGAACTGAAAATACCTCCGCGGCCAAAGGTGAATTCTTTATGAGGTTTCTCACAGTGGACAATGATGTAATAATGTAACATTTAACACCAGACCTCCTACCTACCTACGTCCTTCAGTGGGACACATGCAAATGATACATTTTAAAATGTACAAGATATTACATGTGTATTTAATAGGATCCTTTGAAATGTCCTATATAGGATACATAATGCTGTAATAAACTGGAATACATATCAACTTGTGTTGATACTATTTAACATGTCTATACGGCATCCGTGGTCTCCCACTAATATTTGACATTTGAGTGTGAATATTGCACGCAACACAGTAAAATGAGCTTCAACACATACTAAACGACTTTGGTCCCTTTTACCAAGGCAGCGTCTACTGAACATACTGTATTGGCCTGTAGCTTCCAAACAAATCAGAGATCTAATACAAATGAATAAACGCAAACGTTCGCTTTGAACTGATACATTTGCTGGATTCAGGTCTTGAACAGAAGCAATTACTTACAGCATTTCACAGTTACTGAAAATCTGGAGTATGGGGCTACATCTGACATGTGCACAGATATGTTTAATGGGTAAGACAAGGATCCAAACAGATGCCTAATAATGAGCAAAAACCTGTGTAATACTAGATCCTTTTTCATGAGAATGAAAACAAATTTTGTAATAAAAAAAGAAAATACCTCCTAATCATAACAAAAGACCTTGTTACAGCAAGAAAGCCGGGTGATATTTCTTTGTCAAGCAAAATGTAATATGCCTCCATAGCTCAGATCTGTTGTTTTTTTAAACACAAAAACGATGGCGAGGCAAAGACATACAGGTGACGCTCCGTAGCCGGCAGCATTTTAAACTATGTGTACAGAGCAAGTACTTAGCCTTTAATGTACGAGTCTTGTTTGTGTTTCACTTACAAGACACAGAGGGGTGCTTCGCTTGTGCACGTGTGTGTGTGCGTGTGTGTGTGTGTGTGTGTGTGTGTGTGTGTGTGTGTGTGTGTGTGAGAGAGAGAGAGAGAGAGAGAGAGAGAGAGACAGACTTTGGATAATTCTTTCCCTCAGGGAACATTTAGGAAAATGCCAGTTCCCAACTGAAAGAGAAAATCAATCTCTTATAAAGTGGCCAAAGTCACCTCCTGTTACTCACCGGCTCCAGGAGACAAGTTAACCAGGGAGCTGGTGAACGAGTGAAGAACTACTCGGTATAGTGCCAAAGTCGTATCTGCAGGGACACAATTGACCTCAGTCTGCTTGCTGGCTGCCACTAATGAGTGAGCAGTATGTGCTAGTGAACAAAGAGAGAGCTATTGTGGCAGAAAGCAGAGTTGATAGAAAAGGGGTTCGGTAACAGTGTAGCCTACGTCTTGTAATGTATCCCACAAATGAAGTGGGAATAACATTGGGTTTTTTCTTTCAACGAGTGTCTGAATTAAAAGGTTCACCATAACTATTGATTTCAGCTGCTACAGTTCTACAGAATCGGCCCTGTTCCTGTCATTATACAGATTATTAGCTTTTTTCCCACATATAAAGCCACACCAACGCATTGATTTTGTGTGCAGAAATGTTGCACGTGAAATCTTTGCGAGCTTTGGATCCAGCAGCCACATCTCAGCACGGAGGCTCTTTTGCAGCGACAGCAGGATAAAGATCTCCGCTCTGAGGATAATGAGAGGGATCACATGCATGGCAGCTCTTGTTAAGTTACATGGTTTTAACTACCGGCTTTCTTTCTTCTTCAACGAGCCCCTTCAGCGTCCGAGAGCTTTGCTGGATGAAGGATGACTCCACTTTGGCCGGCTGCCTTGTTAAAAATGTGGACGCTCCCACTCCCACACAGGAGCAGCAAGACTTTGTAGAATAAATGATTATTTTGAGGGTGCTATCAGGCGTCCCTAAAACACTCACAGCTCCATAATCACAGCACTGATGGCAATGAGCCACTTTTATTTGACTCATCTGTGCTAAAAATAGACAAAGCTCAGCTTCTTTCTGACGTTGGGCGAGGTAACTGTCACTGCTGTCCATGTGTGCCAGCCAGGGGTTGATCCGCTTTCAATCCAATCAATTCAAATATTAAATAGAAAATGCCTCATTTGCTAATGGTCGCGTATTCCTTCTGATATCTCTCGGTTTTGGTATAAGACAAGCTTTTCATGCCAAAAGCCTTTCACCCGTTTTGAATTTTTTGAAGAATATCCACTTTGCGAAATTGATTGCTGAATGGAGAGCGAATTGAATCCAGCTTTTGTTACCAGTGCTCAAAAGCCCCGGTTGAGCTTCTCACATTTGCGGAGAATGTTCCAGGCCTGTCCTGTCTGATAAAAACGCCTAATATAATTGACATCCTTCCTGGTCCCATACAACAAGGATTTAGCACGCTGTGAGAAAACAATCCTCCAGTGGTGCCGCCACGGCTCCTTGTAGAAAATAAAGACTCCTCTTGCCTCGGCTTCAGGACACAACAGGGATATTTAAGGACAATTTGTTTAAAAACCAGCTACGTCCACAAACCATACCTCTGGACCCAGAATGCCGTCAACACAGAGACTGCATCAGCAAGTCTACAAAGTAATAATGGGAGAAAAGAAATCTCCCTCCATCAGACACCGAGGAGGACACCCAAAGGTGACGCAGCTGCTCCGCCCCTGCGATCCTATCAGTCTCAATCCTCCAGGTGGTATTTTAATGACTCAGCATTACCTTAACCATATTGCTAGTGTCTAATTATATTGCCTTTTATTCGCTGTGTCACCTACTATGTGATTGACGATTTGACACACACACACACACACACACACACACAAACACACATTATGCTGTTTGTAAACAACAAAACTTCAGTTATTGCAATAAGAGGGTTTGTTTACTGCTATATTTATCTCAAATTGCCATTTCTGTGCTTTTTGACTGAGAGTAATCCGAACCGGCAAACAAAACAGAAATTGGGTGATGACAGAAAAAGAAATGGATTCACGGGAAACGCTGTTCTCCGCAGACTATGCAAATAAATGCAAAGTAAGTGTAGAACCTAGATTGGACATGTTGAAATGCTGACTGCATCACGCTCAAGCTATTCCAGACCGGCGCCTGAGGCGCGGGATTGCATTTCTTTATTTCAAAGGAACACATCATTAAAAGTGTTTGCAGAGAGACACATGCTTTCTGTCGGTCCCCATATTAACTTCTATTTATATTTCCTGATCTATTTACCGGCGGGATATTAGCATAAATTCATCAGGAAGGAGTGACACGAAAGGCCACTCTTGGTTTTTACATTGATGGGGAAAAAACCCCGACCAAAAACAGTAAAATAAGCTGGCTCTTGGAATATGAAAATAAACTTTAAAGCTGGTTGACATCATGCTCCAAGATTAAGTAAGGATCATGTCACAGATGTCACCGTGCTGACTGCATACTTGCAATTTGTGTTGACGTGATTACGTTGGATTGCACTTAGATTTGATGTCATGTCATTCATAGACGTGCATTTCCTTTCACTGCTCACCAAAACGTACAATATCCTCCAATTTGTCTCATTTTACAACAATTGAATAATCAGAACAGGAAAAGGTTAATCAATCAGTGTAGAATACGAAGGAAATACATGTTTTGACTTTTTAGAGGAGACTGTCTGCTGGTTTATGCACCATAATAAGGAATACAGACCATGTCTGCGCTCCATAAATACACTTTAATGCTTTTAACAGCATGGCAGCAGACGTAACGGGATTTCACTGCTCGTGTTCTTGCAAATTTCATTGTGTCATTCTCCACTGCCATCAATTTTAACAATTATGAAAGCCATCAGATGTGCATTTACATTTAATCAATAGCTCTTATGTGCTTAGGAAAGGCACTGCAGGCAGGAGGTATTTTTTATTCCGTCATTTGATTTGGACTATCATTTTAGTTGGCGGTCACAAACTGCCATCAGAATGTAACTTGAAAAAAATCATTACCCTCTATTCATTTAAAACTAAAATAATCATCGCGCTTGATTCATATTGCAGTCACATTATTTGAAGTGCAAATACATTAAAGCCCAGCGGGGCATTGTTTTTATAATGAATTAATTTGCACGTTAGACCATTTTTTTCAAACTTTCACATAGAACTGACACAGCGCTAAAGGCGGGGCCTCGGTATGAAACAAAAAAAGTCCAACCTCTGAGAAAAAATGACCCAGATGTCCCGGTGAGCTTCTGCATCCATAGGACCCAGAAAGCAAGTGTTTCCTTTAAATCCGTCCCAGCGCTTAGTCAGCCGCAGTCTGGGGCTCTTTATCGTCAACAGAGGAAGGAGAATAACTCAGAATTGCTATAAGTGGATTCAACCAATCATTACAATTTTCTAAAGTGTTTGTACTGGGAAGTTGATTTACCACCTGTCTGTTGAGTAACAGATGTCTTTTTCCCAATGTAGGTCTATGGGGAAATTATTTTTTTGGTACATGGCTTCATTTGACGGACTCAAAAGTTGCCATACTTACATTTGGCAACTATGTAGAATTAGCTTTAAAGCCTGGCGCTCTATACCTATGGTCTTGGCCCATACTGGATCCACTCCTTCTGTTCTTGCATTTCACAATAAAAGGCCTTAATACAATTCCTATTTTGCCTTTTCATGTACTTTGTAAATCGCCCCAAGTTTATTATTTGAAACGTATGGATATTTATCTGGTTGAGAAAAGGTACAAATCTTCCCCTCAAAAAGAAATTACCATGTCGTGTGAAAGATTAATTATTTATGCATCTGCATGTATAGCATACAGTACAGTTAAAGTCACAGTGCTGTATAAAGGTACACATGTTACTGGGCGTAGCAAAGTCTGCAGAGTTGCACTGCTTAGCAAGATGGAGAGGGAAGACCTTGCAAGTTGCTGCAAGGAAAGGATTATATCTGGAGATCTTTAATTTCAGTCTTGGGCTTCAAAGGCCTGCAGAGAGAAAATGAGAGCGCTGGTGAGTGACCAGTGGGCTATCAGCAAATGGGTGGGCAGTGACACAGGGCTCATCACAGGGACCATTCTGGAGGTGCACACCAGACAGAATTACTCTGTCGGTCTGAATAAATTCTCGCCGTGGGCAACAGCCAGCTCCATCATCATATTTCATTACGGCTGCAAAATATGTCATGGAATTTATAGGAATATTATTTCTTGTCTGTGGTTACACCTCAGAGAGATGTCACACTTTTTTTTTGTTGGGGGGGGGGGGCTTTGTAAAAGATCAGAACAAAAGAAAAACATGTTGTGTTTGACAGGGAGAAATGGGAAGCTCCTTGTATCTGGAGTACTCCAGTGCATCTTGTTTATTTTTGTATTATCACAGTGGGGGGCTCTGGAATCGGCTCCAGATCAATCCTCTTTAATGCTTATGTGAGAGGAACATCTGGTTTTCAATTAGATCTTTAGCGAGCCCGACAACAGGGGGTTACCTCAAAGTAGCGGTAGTGTCACTGGGCCTGCAATAATGATGTGGCTAATGTGCCTATCGAGCGACACGCGGATCCAGAGCTCAGCCTGCCGCAGTATCTTAAGATAGCTCTGCGCAGTCTGTTTCTTCCGATAAGGTACAATCTGATTCAAACGGGGTGAGCATGCTGCAGGAATATAAGTTGTCTGGCAGAAAATAAAACCCAGTCAACAGCCACATGTTAATAAATCCACGTCCTCCATCAGGGGAAAAATAAGTAAATCCTGTCATGTTGGTCTCCCGCTCCCTGTTTGAAAGCCTGGCCGTGCATCAGCCCATCTTTGACTTCTTTTTGCCCGCATGAGTTTGAATAATACCCATGAGCATGCCAGGGGGTTATCAGCATTCACCTCCCGGTAACAAGCTGTCTTATAAAGTTGTTGTGAAATAGTGTGTTTTTTTTCCAGCAGAGGTAGCAACATTTGGGAATACAGAGATAGCTGAAATAAATAAAGAAAAGAGGATCTGCCAGAGCTGATAAGACGTCAGGATGGTGAAATTGATTACAGCCCGTTTTCCTCAGCATGTGAATGTTGCTGATCTAACTAAAAAATATGCCAAACAATACAGTGGATATAAATGGTGTTTGACTCATAGCATCCTGTATCTATGATAATCAAATAGCTCAGTTCAAGGGCCACTGTTGGGACGTGATGGGAGCTGAGGGCCAGTTGACAGAACTCAGTTATCACAGCAAGCATTCCAGCATTCAGTTTACATTGAAATATATATATATATATATATATATATATATATATATATATATATATATATATATATATATATATATATATATATATAGTTACACTTTTGTAACTCAAGTTCTATGATCGCAGGAGGAGGCCACTACAGGCTCTACAGGTTTTGCAGCAGGTCCAGGAGAGTGGTGGTGTTTTCTCTGTGTTGTATTCCTCTCACTGCAAGCGTGGAGCATATATGGAGTGGATCGAGCGAGGCATGATCCTCTGCTGCTCCCTGCAATCCCCCCCCCGGCTCCTAACCTCTTAGGGGGAGCGTACACTCTGGTGATGATCGGGACACATGGTGCTCCTCTGCCCCCGAGGCTGACAAGATCTGGCAGTCGATCCAAATAAACTGCTTGCAGTGTCTGCAGGTTAAGATGTGCATCTCTGGACAGAATGGCCTCAGAACTACATCACAGCATCACGCCCTCGAGATACGGCCGGTCATCAAAATGAAACGGCTCGGTAGAGTCGTCATAATAGTTTATTTGATTCCATCGCAGCCTTTGCATCTAGTTTTTTTTATTAGTCTCTGTGAAAGTCAGTCTCACTCATGTGAACAGAGACACACATTATGTGGTTTGCTGTAAAACGGTGTCGATGCAGTTTCTGGTGGTTACATAGTTTCTGTGTTTACCAGTTTATCAGTCAGATTTAGGCGTTTGAAATAATTCCTGTAAAAATTCATGTTTATTTGTAAACCCCCTGAAGCTCCACCCATGGTTCAATGCACGGTTCAAAGTGGAGCCATACCCATAGAGTCACAATAGCCCTTTCCCTTTAACTACCTTCGAGATTAATAGTTTAAAAAGTGGCAGCATTGTCACACTTCTTCGGCCGAAGTGCCTCAAGTGGCCATTAGAGGGCGACTGCTATGGTTAAAAAAAGAAGTCTAATTTAAGTCCAAGAGAAGATGACTTCTCGCCTGATTTATTCCTCGGTAAACATTGTAAACATGATTTTGTTTTGTCTCAATCATTAGTTTAATGTCGTTTTTAATAATGTTTGTTGTTAAATATGTACCTCATGTTCCTATTTAGAGCAATACAGACGATAAAACAGGTTATGGCACCACAGCGCTGTCTGGTTTGGGTGTTTTTGGAAACGGCTGCTATAGTCTATAAAATCAATGCGGGACGTGGTAATGTTGAACAGGGAAGTGTATGCAGTTATCAGTGTACACGGATGCAGAGAAATATGACTCAGACCTATAAAGCCCCAGAGAGGGCGTATAGGACAGCAAACACACACTGTAGTGGAGAGTTACAGAAACGATTTCAGGCTGTCAATACAGGCATCCTGCCACCACTGCAGCGATCCTCCATTGGATCATTTGCAAAGCATCACGCTGTGTTCCCAATTTGTGCAAAATAAATGTACATTGAATGGCTGGTGTTGGTTTGAGAAAAGCTAACTAGGTCCTTCTGCTGTGAACACACATAACTATAAGATGAACATATTGTCTTTGACGGAAATTCAGCGCAATTTGTTATCCTTTTAAGATTCAGTTCACAGATTTGCCAAGCAAAACGGATTTCCGAAAAAGTTCATTTCCACTTTCAGAGGCGATTCTTCAGCGCAGACAACTCTCAGCCTTTGAAACCGGCCGAACTAACAAGCTTCAACTCAATGTGTTGTTTGAACATTACATTACGTTACATGTCAATTAGCTGACGCTTTTATCCAAAGCGACTTACAATAAGTGCATTCAACTGTAAGAACGAACAAGGAACAACAGGAATCAAGACAGTACAATTTCTTAAATAAAGTCAAACTACAAAGTGCTTTCAGTAAGAGCCGTGCTGCCTAAGTGCTGCTGTCATTGTCTTTATTCAAGTTGTAGACAAAAAAGATGAGTTTTTAGTTGTAGTCGGAAGATGTAGACACTTTCTGCTGTCCTGATGTCAGTGGGGAGCTCACTCCACCGTCGGGGAGCCAGGACGGCAAACAGTCATGATTTTGTTGAGTGGTTAGTTTGCAGCGACGGAGCGACATTACTCTCCGCAGCCTGTATACCGCGCGATAGCAGTTCTGTAACAGAACGATGCCACATGAAAATGATAACAAAGCCAGGGCCCCTTAACTAAACAACTTGTGAAATATTCATACTATTTTGGTTGTCATGGAAACATAGCCAAATAGACGGTCCCACGAGGCTTGCAGACGCTGATGGTCTGAGGCTCTTTTTGATGATAAGCCGACCTGACGATATTTTCTCTGTCCCCGTGGAAGGAGGAAGTGGCCATCGCACTGGCCGCATCAAACAGGATCTCCAACATCATTTCATAGAGTCCTCTTTGGAAGTCAGACTCACATTTGCATAATGACCTTTCCAACCAGAGAGCGCTGCGAAGGCACACATATTCGACATCCTGGTACTTTTTAGATAACTACATTGGTTTTTAGACAACATTTTTCACAAATGAATATTAAAAAACATATATATATATATATATATATATATATATATATATATATATATATATATATATATATATATATATATATGCTCTTCATATGTAATAGCGCAGCTCTAAATAATGCAGTGGATGAAGTTAAAATGCATGTGTTTCCAGCATGAATCCTGAGGTATCATTTGAGATGCACATATACCAGTCGGATTTTCTTCTCTGTATAAATAAAATATAAAGTGAAAAAAGGCATCACAGAGCCATCCAACATGTGTTGGGAGTATATGAAGATTGCCAGTAATCATTTTTTGAACGAATGTTAAAAATGAACCAGTTTTGAGTTCCTCAAAATGTACATCTGAGGTCAAAGTGGAGCCATACCCATAGACTCACCAACCTTATAACAGCATGTAAAGCCCAGTATATATATATATATATATATATATATATATATATATATATATATATATATATATATATATATATATATATATAGATATATATAGATATAGATATATAGATATAGTTTATAATAGTGAAACATTCCATTATTGTATTATTTTTCAACATGCTTAGTTTGACCAACAAGCCAAAAATCCTCAATTTATGATGACATATTTGAGAAACTTAAACCAATGTAATGTCACTGTTCGGCTGTTAATGGTCATCAACAGTAAATCTTTCTGTTGATAAACCAACGATTAATCAATCATGGATTCATCATAATCAACCTTTCATTGCGCCTCAGAAAATATGTGAAAGGAAACATGAGCAAAGTTACTCAAAGAGTCAGACGGTCTGGTATAGCTCTGCAACTGCTGCACAGTTCCCTGCATTGAGGCTTTGATGGGTACATGCTGCATGTGTGTGTGTGCGTGTGTGTGTGTGTGTGTGTGTGTGTGTGTGTGTGTGTGTGTGTGTGTGTGTGTGTGTGTGTGATGCTGTTCAAAAGGAGAGGGAACCTGAGGAATGGAGGAAGGTGATGTGCTGCAGTCAGTGAAAGCCAGCTTTGGGAAGCGTATGCTACGCTATCTGTTTGGCCGCCAGAGCACAGGGTTGTGCTTGTGGTGCGATAACGCATAAAACAGGCTTAGTCTCCTCCAAAAGTTCTTTAATCAGCCTGATGCGCTTAGTGAGCAAAGACTGAGGGAATTGAAGTGGAGAAACTCAGGTCAGATAATAAGACTTACATCTGTAACATAGAGAATGTGATTTCCTTGAACCACGGCAAGAGGAGGAAGAAAAGCTCATTATCCTTATCACTTGTCAGAGAGGCAAGATATCGATATTGTGCATATTCTGCGAGGTCTCTTCTCGAATATTAGCCAAAGCCTTCCATTTTACATTTTATGTGTTCATTTGTTTCATATTTTACGCTTGCAAATGCATGAGGCCACTGTTTCAATTTGTCTTTCTGACTTTATCTTTGTGCTATATTTTCTCTCCCTTTTCATTCATTTTCGGAGAAAGCGGACAGTTAATTGAACAGATGGATGATAATCACGTCTGTGGCAAACTCTCCCCGGAGACCAGCGTCCTTTCCCTCTGGTGGGCAACAGCCCAGGTTTCTTTTTTATTTTCATGTCATCCAAAGCTAGACAAAATAAAATGTGATGGAAAACAGTTTATCAAGCCAGGAAGCCACAGCCATTGCAACATCCAGTAATCATGGCTGACATTGATTCGCACTTCGACTAATCATTGCAACAGTCTAGTGCAATTTTCACATTTCTTCTGAGAACCTTCATTTATTTTAAAAAAAACAAGATCATTTTTCCCATGATCAGTTTGAATGTTCCTTTTTATACACAAAGGGCTTCACATTCCTGAATGAGACATTTTATTTTTCACAGAGGTCACCGCGTTGTTCAGAACGGCATGCATGGAGCATGAGTGTCTTGCTAAAGGGCACTTTAGCAGTTTGCGTGCTTGCTGTCACTTGTGCCCACGTTTCAGGGACAGTCTCCCAACTTACTAGCACGCTAATGTAAAGGGAGGCAATGTCACGGTCTCTAGAGTCTCGTCGTCAATGCCGGCTGCAAAGAAAAATGCGAATAAATGTAACGCGGATGCAATCAGCAAATGAGACTCCGCTTCAGGGGAGACGGATAGGTGAACAGGGTAAAAAGATTAATTAATAGAGATCACCAGGGAACCTCCCCACTTGATTACAGACATTATCAAATCTTTTTTTGCCTTACAAGCTTTCTGAAATCATATGTTTGAATATGCAAATGAGGCGTTCACTTTTCCAATATGTGCTACTTTGCATATATTTCCAGGAGAGAAATCTGAACGTTGAGTAAAGCCGGCTTCAAAGGTCTCGTTTCATCTGGTTGACATATTAGTGTCAAACGTTTTTACAGTGGGACTTTTGGAAATCTATACGAATTACTCCATAAATCGAAAAATATTGTCATTGGTGATTAAAAATCAGTTCTTTTGACATGTTTTTTTAGGTTGTTTTTTTGTTGTTGTTTTTTTTACAAATAAAGCATTCCATAAATCAGGCTGTGGCTGATTTCTGGCTCAGAGTAACTATGAAGAAAAATCTACAGATGCAAACCAACCCCTTGATGTTTATTTTGGATGTGTTCTCTCCACAAGTCTGAAAAAAGACGTAATGGAAACAAGGAAGACCAAACTATCTAAAATGACGAGTGCATTAAAATAACTATGTTTTTGCCGGAGATGTGTCCCCTTTAATATGATGAAAGGCTCCTACTTGTTTCCTATTGATTCCAGCCGTTGATTAAAGTGCAAGTTTGGGATTTAAAGTTGTCTGATCACTGATTTTAAATACATTTCAGGTATTGATTAATATCATGTTGCACTGGAACTCCTTATAACAACAGCTCTGCAAACCCTACTGATTTATCCCGACAGCGCCACACTTTCACATAATACAAATTGTGTGTTTCAGCTGTGTGATAAAAGTCCTTTGCTTTCCTCTCTGATGTTCTTTCAATGCGGTATAGTTTGGTTAGAGAAAATTAATTCATTCCACAGCACCGCAGTGCTGCCTGTCGCTTTGATTTTGGAGGATTCCAGCCAGACGAGTCGAGAAGTGCAGCTGTAGGCGGCACCGCATGTGACTTCTAAATGAATGCATTCCATCCCACAACCTGACGCTGTGATCAGCGCTGATCCGGCAGCGCATGTACAGAAACAGACGCTGCAGTGCTCAAAAGAAAACCCCCGGGTTAGACCTCTGATTTGTGAAGCTGACAAAATTTGCTCCGTTTCTTAAAAGTTTTAGAAATCTTAATCACAGTGCCAGTATGGTTCCGGCTGCACAACTATACAAAATAATCTCCGGCACAGAGAAATTTAACAGCCTCTATAAAGTGTGAAATGTCCTTTTTCATCTGCTCCCACTTTTATTCACTCGTGAAAGATATTATAATGAACGCCAACAAAGAAAGCTAGAAAACAAAGTGCTTAGTGTCTGCTTTAGCTAGAGTTTTGTTTGACAGAACAAAAACAGTTCCTTCCCTTACAGACCTAAGGCTCCACACAATGCAAATGCAGCTTAAAATCAATGATGCATGTGTAATGAATTTTCTACATTTGAAATGACTGACTGAGCAATGAGCACTATGTGCATCTGGTGTGAGCGAGGCGGTGCATTTAAGTCCATTTGTGGCACACGGGCAGTTCATTTTATTTATGCGAAAAAATTATTATAATAAAAAAAATTACAGACAAGGCAGAATCACAGGGGAGGGGAAATGGAATAGGTTTGTGTTGAAATAGCTGCGGCGGAATCGTCACGAGACGGCGAAAGACTTCGCCGTTGCATTCCCTATTAACATTATATAAGAGATGTCAAGGCAGGCTTGGCTAACACTCCCCCATGATGCCACGAGCTACTCATGCATGTTTTACATCCTGTTATGCCGCTGCTACATTGGGCTAGAGAACCTCTGGAGGCTCAAGTGACTCCTCATGTGGAGGTCAATGCCTTTGTTCTACTTTGTAACATATAGGCGTGCACAATGTATGCAACGCCTTGCTCGTGAGTGCACGAGTGTGTTGCCTCACTGTTAATCTCAGAAACTCTCCCTTGTTTTGTTTTCCTGCTGTATTCGCAGGGAAGGCTTCTTTCCTCTCTTACGTAGTGTGCCAGCTACAGCCTTGTCTCATGTCCTGACATTAAAGAAGTCTGAAAGCGCGAGATTAAGGGCACACGGGGCTGCAGCATGTCAGCCGGCGGAATGTATCACTTGTCATGAGGAATATAAAGCTGTCATTGCACACACTGTGCGCGTGTTGTATACGTACGCGCGGCTGCCCGTCTGTGCAGATGCATCTCCCTCCACCAGGTCACTGCGCTGAAGAGGTCAGCGTCCTCATTTAGCTCGTCTGCTTCGAAAAAAGGTTACAAAGGACAACGCCATTAAATGTGTATTGAACTGACAACAAGTTGGTCCTTTATTTAGAAAATTAATTAGGTTGTTTTTTGTCACGGACACAGCTGGAGGACGCACACATCCTATTCTCACCTTTATAACCTGTGTCCTCACACAGCAGCACGTTGTTGTTGCCATTGTGATCGCTCTTTGTTGGGAATGAAATGATGCAGACGAGACGTGGCTTGTTTTCAGGAGGAGCGCTGAACAAAGTGTGTCGTTGTCCTTTTTTTTCCCTTCGCGATGTCAGAATGCCCTCAACAAGTAACGCTTCTCAGCATCCTCTGAGTTACGCTCACGCTTGGTGCACGTAGCCTACATTCTGTATTATCTCCGGCCATTTTTTTTGTTAAATAATAAAGCAGCTTCTGTTTTTGCTGGTTTCAGTTTTTTATGTATTTTTTTTTACTGTGTGTGCAATGACTCACAGATGCAGCTAATCTGGTTTTAGGTCGCGCAGCGTCTTTAAATTGATATCCATAATTCACTGGACAACTCAAAGTTGCCACATAATTAGATTTCGGTCACTTTCGGGTCAAACCAGCACAAATCAGCTTAGTTCAAGATATGATGGACAACTTATTGCAGTTAATTAGCGCGACCGCTGTTGTTTGTGCTCAAAGTGGTGTAATTAAAAATGTCATTCCAGCATTTGAAATGGCCTGAATGATGAATTTGGTATTCCACTGTCAGTGTGATATATACTGCATTTTTGGCAACAGATTAGATCTGAATTAATCTGGTTATTGTAATTCTGAAATATGTAAGCCCCCCTTCCTCTCCTAACGCTGCATGCTTGGGTTCGTATCTCAGTCTGTTGCTGCTGAATAGCTTCACACATGAAAGTGAGCTGCCACGTCTGATTTAAGAAACTAGACTTCCATGATGTAAACGAGGCTTTAAACTGAACATTCCTACGTCCCACAATAAAAGATAAAAGAAATATTTCTCTTTTGTTGGCATGAGCTCAGGGGGGTTGAAGAAGAGGAGAGCGTCATGTGTGTGTCCACTGCTCCTCCCCCACACAGAGAGCTAAGTAATTTTATGCTCTAATTCCTTCCTTTAAATTAGGCAGGAGGCATAAAATATAAAAGAGGAGGAGATATTTTGAGAGGTCACGTGATTGGCGGCATGACTGCTTCACAACCACTTAAAACGAAAACATTTGATTATGTCATGCAAATAATGCTCGGCTGTAACTTGATTAAATACGAGAGTAGTCTCTAATGTGTTCTTGATCCTTTATTTACCCGTGAAATAAGATGTGATGCAGCCATAGGATAATCTGCCAACTGGTTTTGCATTAATTTGGGTGTAATGCAATTCCCCGCTGGGACCGTTTCTGGCAATCGAACATGTGACAAAAAAAATAAATGAAGGGTTGATTTCCTTATGCGTGACAACCTAAATGACAACCCATTTCAGAGACCCCTGTGCTGAAGAACAGCTCTCAATGTATGTTTCAAAAATGTTGCTTGTTGCTGTTGAATGACACTGCTGTTTCCAGACTAGCAGAGCCACATTTAAAATGGTATAAAAATTGCCGGTTATCTGTTTTTCACAGGCGATATGTGTGTCTCACCCATCATTGACCTTCTTATCTGAAATTACACTTTGTGGTCTTTTGGTCCAAAAGCACGATACCACACGTCTCATGTCTTTGTCGTGTCTCCTCTTTTGTTTTTCGACACGGAACACTTTGATTTGGGTTTGTGATGTCTCACGCCGTATTTAAAGCGGTGAGTTTTGGAATAAATGAATCGCTGTCAAATCTACACCCCCCTTACCCCCAACACACTGACATTTATGAGGTGTTATTTCTCCGATGTATTAGTAAATTGCATGCATGCAATTCATTTCCCTCAAGGCACCTTGTCGTTTTTTCTCATCTGAATGGAGTGACTGGGGCAGTGAGCTATATGGGAGATATATTAGTGTCCAGGAGCAGAGCACCGAGAGGGTAGGGCCTGTCTCGGTGATTTATTCCAAATCCGAAAGCCCTGCAGGAGCGCGTTGTCAATCCCATTGGCATCACCTTAGGGTCACATCAAAGCACTGGGTCGGAAAAAACAGAGACAGTTGTTTACAAATTCAGCCGCCTGTTTTTTTTTGTGTTGGAGATGGGAATTAAAAAGTAATTTAGTGCTGCTGTTGTGGTATTAAATATGAAGAGTAGGTGAAATTTGACTGGCATTTGCTTGGCCCCGAACAACAAGCAGCATTGCGTTGGTATCAATCAATTATGTTGGACTTTTCTGTTGTCTCGAAAGGCATGTTGGAGACTTTAGCAATTTACTGAGGAGTCTTTCCACACATGTAAAGTGTTTAAGCAGGATACTGGGTGAGGGTGAGCAATTTGCAAGATGTCGCCAAGAAACACACATATCATAAACCAAGAATGCAAAAACAGGATATTTAGTTCATCGCTCGGGCACAGAGAGCTGCTGAATCATGCTGCTTGCATGCCTGAGTCATTACTTTTTTGCAGCAGTGCTATTCTGAGGTCACCACGCGTATTAATCATAAAAAAATACATTAGTTTCTTGCTATTGCTTTTTTAACTAAATTAAAAGCTGTGTTTATTGTATCTCTTACCACAAGAGTCAAACTTAAAAAAGCAGCAGCAAGCCAAAATCTCAGACTCACGAAATGCTTCAACACAAAGTGCACGACTTTGTATTAATCATTTAAATCTGAGGATCTCAATTTTCCCTTTCATCTGCACTAAATATGTTGCAATGAATGATGAACTCAATGTTAAACATCATTAATGAGTTCAGTAGAAGAGGGTATTGTTGAATTATGTAAAAAATATGAATTGTTCATGTCAAGTTTGTATTCATACGTAAACTGAACTTATCCATTGCCGTTAACTATTTCATAGTATTTGTTTAGCTAACAAACTCTTCAGTTTATCTATTGTCTTAGCTAACTATTTCAAACATTTTAATTAATTAATTGTTTTTATACGACACTCACAGAAGGCCTAAGTCTAAAACGCACGGCCCGCCACTGGTATAAGCCGATATGTTCTATGTATAAGAAAGGAGATTTGTTCAGTCGTAGACTAAAACTGCAGTGCGTTGCTGATCTGATTGTTCCTGTGGTTTTATTCTTAAAACCCATGCACACCTGGATCTCCTTATCGTTTAGGTTTGGAGCATAGAAGGGTGAGTTCAAGATTATTATTGTTATCCTTAGCTACTATTTTTACTTTTGGTTGCCTTTATTGTTCTGTTTGTTGTTTAAAGCGAAATACTGGAATTCTAAGATTTGTTTAGGCTACATAACAGTTTTGTGATTTTTCATTTCTCACCAGATGATTTAGAAACACACAACAACTCAACAGTACTGTATGCAACCTGACAGTATCCTCCACTTGTGATTGAATGTATTCATTTCCTACTTGCTGAAGTTGTTGATGTATTCTGCCACGGTGTGATGGAAGTGCGGGCATTACCCTCCCATTCGCTCCCATTTTGTAGTCCCAGTGGGAAGCTTTCATCCCAGTAAGGTTTATTCATGAGGACAGGCGAGTGCCCCGTGCATTATAAATAGAACAGAACTCCACCGTGCTCAGCATCCGACTGCATCCCGCCAGTTGTTACAGGTCTGAGCTCTGAAATGCAGCTTTACTCTCCACACAGAGACTGAGAACGTGATAGGATGAGTTTTGTTTACCTTTAGTCTCAATCACAGGGTACGACACTTGATTTGACAATTTGCTTGCTATCCCCACATTCCCACAGTTGAGTCAATATTGGACAAAAGGCTGTGCGATTCAATTCCCTGAAATTGTGTTTGCTTTGCTCACAGGTAAAGGGCGATTTATTGACTCTAAGTTGAGGCTTTTCTTGATTGGCAATATTTTCAAGTTTTCTAACAATGAAGAGCGAGAGCATGTTAATAAAGGAAATCATCCTGGATGCTGTCGGCAGAATAGCAGGCTGCACTGCAACATCACAGCCTTGAGTACAAGTGATTGCCTTTGATGCACGTTATCTACGTCTCTGAAAATTTCTTCTGATGCTGCTGAAAAGCCTAAAAAAAAGACTCAAGTCCAATCTGAAGCAAACCACACTGCCATTCTTGAGAGCACCTTCGATTATTGAAATTACACCCTGTTTCATTAAATGGCAAAAAGCTGTTTTTAATCTTTGGGCATAATATTTTCAAAGCGGTCGTGTCGCCACGACCCTCATTCTCTATTAGACGTCTGAAAGACTTCGTTATGCTGCATTCGGTGATTTAAATTTTGATACAGAGTCCAACTGATTGCGGCCTGAGAAACCAAAGGTGATTTTCTCGATCCTCTAGATAGCAAAATGTAACTTATTATGTGTAATGAGAAAAGGTTGATTAAAATGAATTTCAAGTTCCACTCTTCTTATTTCTTTCTAACCCCTCTTTACCTTTTTCCACGTCGCCCCGAGGCCTGACACACTTTGTATCTCTAGATTATTCTCTAAACAGCACAATGATTGAAGTACGTAAAACACAATCCACATAAACACGTCGGCGTGCCTCGTTCTTGGGAACAATGTTTATTGATTTACAGATTCATTTCAACTGGAAATTACATTTGCATTGTGAAAGGTCAAAGGAAATTTGTAATTTTTTTGACAATTTATTCCTAATTAAAATGCAAAAGTAGTGCTTTCAGTGAGACTGAATGGTATACACTGCATTCATATTAGAGGAATACAATGCCTTAGTTGGCTGAAAGAGCAAAAGCTTGTAATCCAATAAACAACAGACTGGACTGTTCATATTGTTTAGGACCACATTTCTTGATTCCTGGTAGTTGGTTAGAGAAAGAATCACATCTATTTTTATTGTACGTTTGTGCTTGAAACAATGTTTACTTTTTCCATGATGGATTTTGTTTTTTTCAGATATTGAATCTTAACTCAATGAATAACCTGAAATATATAAATCTGATTTTGTTGCACATTTTAGAGGGCTAGCTTTGTCGCTGCGTAATTCAGTCTAACTGCAGCTGAATGTGAACAAAATGAATTAATGTCTGAGCTGCTTCCTCTTTAAATACTTCAAAATGTACTTTTGTTTATAACAGCTAAGTGGGTCCAAAATACATTGTATTCCATTTTTACTCCTCAAAAAGGGTTTGTATTTTTTTTTGGCTGAGATAAATAACAGCCAACAAATATTAGTGAGATTTTATATTGTGAGTAATACAGAGGAAGTGCTGCCCCTAGCAATGTCAGAGTAAGTTACAGTCATCCAGAAATAGGTACTGAGGATAGGAGGTGAACATGTCATCCTGACTTAGGTCAAGCCAACAGGAGCTTTGCAGAGAGAACAAAAGCAGCCCAAATGCTTCCTCCAACCGAAGGAAACCTTTGTTTCTTGCAGCAGCCTACAATTGCAGCTCATGTGCACTCCAATCAGATCAGGATTTTAAATACGTTATCTCCCCTGACCACAATGAAGCCGCAGAGGCCATCGATATTTCTTTGATACGGACATTTCACAATGACTCTTTCTTGCTGGAACAAAAGGTCGCAGAAATGTAAGCAAAATGATGTCCTCAGTGTTTACTGAGCTCATATTTTCTTTTCTTTATGGAGGCTGTGCAATTGCATCATAAATCTTTTGGCAGCCACAACTGACAACAACGTGGATGTCTGCTGAAAAACTAACCAAACAACAGAATCAGAAAAAAAGTTCCTGAGAAAGAGTGTCATGTGGAATTTCTTTCTATCAACTGCTGGAAGTGGAAAAAGGCAAAGAGACATCGTGTTCAAATGCAGTCATCTTACTTTAGAAAGACACCTCTTCCGGTTTATAGATGTTTAAAAAAAATGGTAGGCTATGCACTTTCATGGTATGGATGTTATGTCAGGTGTTATAACATAAAGAAAAAAAGGGCAACATTGTGCAGTTCTTCACAGCTCAGTACTTAGTTAATCATTGTAGATTATAAAATGCAAAGTTATACCATCCCAAGGGTATATATCAGTGTTTGACTTATTAAAAAAGATACACCAACACTAACGCTAGCATTGCTTCCTCTTGATTCCACTTGCATTTAACTAAAAGAGAGGATCCACAAGCTACTCTGTAGGCTGCTGATATTATGACATGCTCAAGTAATTGTTATTCATCATTAATTAATCCAGATTCCAAGAGGAGTGTTTCCATGAAAAATATTTTTGCAAACTGGCTGACAAGCTATTAAGCATATGTTAGCATGCAGCTAATCTCATTCACGCAAGCTAACATGACTGTTGTTATGCTCGCGGTAGTTGCTACAGTGGTGTTGCTAGCAGAGGGTACATCATCTCCCTTGAGCCCTGAGTGCTTCTTTCTTTCTTCATTTTAACAGAGAAACATACACAGCATGAGAAGAAAAATTAACTTGTCATTTTGACTATTCTCACAATCAGAATGATTCTGTTGTCGCCAAAAGGCTCTACAGCCCACTGGACCATCGGCATGACCATCACACTGCACATTCCCATCACATTGGAAAATAAGTCCTTCTTTTACGCTGATACACCCAAGTTGTTTCTTCAGAAAATTCCCTCATTGATTTTCTTGATCGGATGATGAATCATAAAATCTCAGAATTCTTATTTTTCAGTTGAATTCTCTGTCCAGTCCCACAGTGTGTATAAATTACTCGGTTTGAATATCAGATCAAGACTGAGATGCAATGTCAGCAGGAAATATCGTGAGCATGCAAACAAACTGACAGCATGCTAAAACAAAAACTATCAAATTTATAACTGGCAAATCAATTTCCCATGTTTCAGAAATCCGGTTGAGACTACAAAGCTGCCGCTTTGTTTAGACACACAATCAGCTTTTAAACAACACTGAAGCTGAAATCTAAGCACCCAATATGGCTGCCAGGGGTGTGTTAAATCACCTGACAGACCTTTGCTGCAATAGGAAGAAATGTCAACATTACTTATTCTCGCTGTATACTGTTGTCGCATATAATCTTCTAGCTGTAAGTTACTCAGCAAGAGAATAAAAGCCACATGATAACAGAACCCCCGTCCCTCACACACACACACACACACACACACACACACACACACATACACGTGTACACAAACACACACATACACACACACTCACACCTTCTGTCTGTCTCCGATTGCACAGATACTCAGAAAGGCTTGAACTGGTCATGGAGTGTCACTCACAATCAGTCTCTGAGTGCCATAGTGCATTCATGCAGAAAATGCCAGATTCCACTATAATCATTTTTTTTCTTCTTATTCTATCTCCATCTCTTCTTACCTGGGCGATCTCAAATTCTGAAGACAGGCTATTGAAAATCTTGACCTTCAGGATGACAGTTATCACTGCTCAGAGATTTGTGCGTACTGTGAGTTTGTGGAACACAAATAATGAAACACAGCAGGGTTTACTGAAGCTTGTGTTCAACGCTGTTCTAGTTACAGCTGGTGTTTTAGCTAAATATTTGAATAATGGAAATTACAACTGTTGAAAGTTTTTGCGAAGGCTTTTGTTGTGCTTTCCAAATTAGCCCCACTTATCAGTATGGAATTAATCACCACGCTGCCATTACAATATACAATCGGTATTGTGATATACAAACAGATAACTGCTTGTTGTGTCGGGGTGGAGATCATATGTTGAATCTTTTTGGCATTTGTTCAAACAATTCTCATGAGGAATGGTAGTGGAGAGTACATTCTTTACTGTGATTATGGGCATGACAGTGATGCTGCGAGGTATGATGTGCTTGCTCCGATTGCATCAGCATCACCACAGGACATCCACAAAGATATAGTTTGGCATGCAAGACAATGCATGTTTGCTCGCTGAAAAGTTTCCCCAAGTGCTGCTTGAGAAAAGAAAAATGCAATGAGACAGCAGAAATCCTCCAGAAGGGCAGATGACTGGTCACCATTGATCTCATAAACTGTATTAGCTCAACAGGATGTATTCCCCGCTGCAGAGTGCTAGTACCTTCTTATTTAAAAGAGAAGGACATTATGTGGAACTGTCATGTTATGCAGGGTAAAGGAATGGGGGGACTGTGTGCTAAGCATTCTTCAGCAGGAGGTGATTTCCCTCTGCAAAATGCATTTAGAATGCATAACGCTCTCCATTCAAACAGATTGTAGATGATGCCTGCAGCCAGGCGTAGCCACGAATGCCGTCCCTGCATGCTCAAATGGGCAGTCAGGATGCACGAACCTGCCGTGTGATGTCGGGAAGTAACCCCGTAACAGGTACAGAGAGCCCCGAAACTACATTGATGATGCATATTTGATGCAGAATATTTGATGGGAAAGTGTGGGGGCAGGATGGCAAGGATGAAAAGCCGCGTCTACGCCTGGAACCCGGGATTTGATCAGCATATTAATGCAGAATAGTGATTATACTTTGTCGGCAATACCTCAAGGCCGGGCATTTAATGAAAAAAAGGGGCTGACCTTCCAGGCGAGCAGAATCAAGTTTCACTAAAAATTGGAAAGTTCAGTATCAGCATTCAATCTTAAAATAAAGTCTCCTTCATTTACATAATTAGAATTTGGGATCGCCAAAGAGGAGTCCATCCAAGCACTCCACTGTTTAGTAATTTGTGCTGCAGGACATCACACAAACCTTCACAGAGGACAAGTGAGAAGTATTTTAAAAGGGAGATGAGGCGGCATGCTGCAAAGACATATACATAAGTTCAGACCAAAGGAGACACCTCTCTGTTGAAGGGAGCTGATTTAATGTAGCTGCTGGGGAGAATTTACCCGCTGCCTCTGGTAACTGCTGTATAATTTACCAGTTCTTATCTCTCCATGTAGCACATGCTGATCTGGGATAATAACATTGTTTGATGCGGCTGCCAAGAGAGCAGACAGTTGTAAGATAACATACACCCTTCACACATGCGCCGTCTGGCCAGTGTCTAACTTTCTTTGTTTTTATATCAGCGAACAGTAAAGAATGAAACTGCATTTATGATTAGTATTCACTGATTGCTGACAGTCATACCCCTGAACTGAAGTTCAGATTATTCACTTATGAACTTCAAGCACCAACCATGAACCACGTATTTGAGTGAAAAGGATAAATATGTGGAAAACAAGTTCTCTCTTTCGCCCCTCAAGGGTATTGTGAAGTAATTTGCGTATCAAACCACGAGCAAGGCTGGAATAGTGACTGTGTGACCTTAAAAGCAATATGTAAATGTGTTTACATTTACAGGGAAACACAGGAAATGTGGTAAAATGCGGTGAGATGAGAACAGCAGGGGGATCTTAAAGCTCTGTGTTTGGTTTATTTTGATGTGACTTTATATAATTTAGAGTGGGCCTCACCTTTCTAAAGATATAAATGAAATGAATCAATTCCTAAGTGACAGCCACATGGCTGTTAAAAAAACACCCCACACACAACACAATTCGTCATCCCATTAAAAGTGAGCAGAATTGAATGCTTATGTTGTAAAACTAAGTTTTAAATTGAACCAGCTTTGTTTTATAAAATCCTGTCTGTCTGGTGAATAACTGGGTCGGCATTTTTTTCTCCTTCTTTCCTTTGAATAGACTGAACATTATGGTTAAGAAATCACTGAACCAGATAAGTTACAAATGTGGTGAAAGCAGCGTTTGAACTCAAACAGTATTTCACGTAAGTAGCATGCCCTTAGAGAACACATGCAGACTAGTATTCATCGTTTTGGGTGTTTGTGTCTGAAACACAGATGATGCGGTGAGTTGCTAATAGCTGTGTGTCATTGTATCTTGTGTGGTGGTGACAACGGTGGAGACAGAATTGTCCCTCTTGGATACCAGGACACAGAAATTACAACAATATGTCACTTTAAAAAGAAAAAAAACATAATTCTAATATTTCTAAGCAGAGCCAAGAACTGTAAATATCACATTGACAGCAGGGTAGGTATTGGTGCAATATAAAAGGAATTTTCTAAACTGGGTGTAACATTTCCAATTCCGTTCTGTCACCGTTATCACCCGTTTGTCATATTGTGTATCATGTTCCCATACTCTTTAATCCCTTGTGACAAGGTCTGCAAAATGTACTTTTTTGCATTTCCTTTTATTTCTTCAGAAAGAGCAAAGAGCACACACTCTGACTGGTTTATAGTTACAATGTTCCTCTCCCCGTAGTGCAGCCAAGAGGAAACTAAAAACCTCAAAACAAATGTTGTGGATTGTTTCCCTTTTAAGCTTTAGTATGAGAAATTAGAGCCTCGGGAAAGTTTGGGTCTTTAGCGCTTGACTGTGTCGGGCAGATCTTCCAGTTGGCTGTCACAATTGTTGTGCCGTCCCCCCTTTCCCTTTGGCTGTGTTACCTTATTAAATGTCCAGGCAGCAGCAAAATGCTAGCAGGGTTTTGATGGAGAACTGCGAGGAGAAATGTGGTCCACCTTGAAGGCCGGTTTAACAGAAGCAACAGCACCATGTTGTTCTGAAACTGCAGTGGAAGGAAACGGTCACCATTACGAAGGCATTATCCAACCACACTCGTTGCAGATAATTCCTCTGCACTATGTGAAACAAGGTTTGGCAGAGTGAAACTACATTATTGGTTTGCCTTTTGATTGTTTTATGTTTTAGTAAATGGTAGATTACAAACACGGGTTGCGCCAAGAATGGGGAGGTGTTCCAAAAAGCAAAATGGGTACAAAGCGTCACTGAGGCATCATTCCAAATGTCACATCTAATGGGTTGCATTTCCATACAGAATTTACAAATCCGAAAAGGTGCAGGCAGCGATCGCATTTTGAGCAGAAACACGGGACGTGAAGAAAAACACAAGGGCTTTGCTTCTGGGCCGAGAAGATGAATCTGTTTTTGTTTTTTTCCAGCAAAGAAAACCCTGGCTGTATAGTAAGCGAGACAGGATGTGCCCAGATACGTTGTGTGTTGAGGTTCCACTATTCATCACTTCAAACACATACTCAGCTCGCTGCCAATACAGGGCCTCATCCTCGATGCAGCTCAACGGTGTGACTGCCACTGGTGCTCTCAGCCCAAAAGCCCCAGCCAGTGATTTACTATCGAGCTGTATTTTGCATCACTTGGGTGCACACCGCTAGCCACACGGTTGTCCTGTCACAAGCAGCCGTGCCAGATTTGTAATTCTGGGGAAAGCGCTACCTGTGAGGCGGTATAGCCGAAGCATTTATCAGGGGACACTCTAATCTGGTTCTGTCTCAACTTTGCCTCCACATCAATGACAGAGATGAGTGTGATGAGGCAGAACCAACAGAAAGTATAGTCTGGATCTTACTGATTAGATAACACGTCGCGATTACTCGCCAGGGAAGTTTGCTCTGTGATATAAGCAGGGCCAGCAGCTAGCATAAAAACACTGCTGTTTAGGGATCACAACTATCATAACTAACTATTGTATCTTTTGGTCTTTGTATGTGTATACGTGTGTGTGTGTGTGTGTTTGAAAAGATCTGAGACATTTGTCTTGACAGTGTACAATAACATGTTTGGTGTCGCTTGAAACAAAGAAATCTGAGCTTTCTAAAGCAACTAAACGTACAATTACTCATGATAGAAAAATTTACTCGACACCCTGTGGTAAAATCATTCATCAGGATATTGTCAAAACACAACTCAAAACACACAGTGTCGGCCAATATAAGAATTTAAACTTTTATACATTGACACTGACATAAATCTAAGTTCTTGACAAATGATTTCACCAAGGCAGTTTTATTTTCGTCAAAAGTATAATTTTATACTTACATAGGACTCTACTATAAAGTGAGGCCTGTGAGGAAGTTGGAGGCCCAATCCCAATCTCCCGGCCCTAAAACTTTATGGGCCTCACAATCTGTGAGTTTGTCAGTGTGGACGGTGGCCAGAGAGGGTTTCTGAGAGGAGTCAGCAGTCATCTCACTTTGTCTGACTTGCAGAGCTCCGGCTGTTCGAGGCGAGGCAGTGACACAAACAAGCCTCATGTTACTATATCCAGTTTACTCAATATAAAATACTTAGGGTCCCGGCATTCTCTATTGATCTGCCTATATAGCATGCAGCTCCTCTGTCCCACGAGAATAATGACTAATATGAATTATGTGTGTTACTATTTCAATGTTTTTGGGAGATTAATATAATTTGGAATATGTTCATATGGAAATAGTTTGGGTTTTCGAAGAAAACGCTGATTAAACAGTCAACATAGAAACTGTAAACATGGCCAACAAAAGGGAGACTGCCTGGGTATATCAGTATATACATATTTTATTGTAAATGGTTTATTTTGGGGTATTTTCATCAAATTTATAGGTTAGGAAAAAACATTCAGTTGCATCACTACCAATGGCGAACAGTGATATTTGCTTTAGTATTTCGATTATGAACTAGATGAAGACAAAAATCTGATTTTCTTTTCCTCTATTGCATCTCCATTTCCTCAGAAATGTTACTTGAAATCGGTTTACTCACAATGGGTTTACATTTCTAAGCTCGTTACCTTTTTAAAGGAGACCAGATAAAAGCATACAAGATTGAGGAGCTATTACTGATGCATTTTGGGTATATCCTTTTGAGTGTTCTTTTTCTCCCGAGAACTTAGGCTTGAAAGAATATGCATTATGCCTAAATAGTGACACAGACTGGTCATACCAGCATTAAATGCACGACTGACAAGACGATCATCCTTTTCAAATTGTCTGATTATCTAAAGAAATTGAGGAAAAAGTGTTGATGTGAGTGGAAGACATGCAATCATCTAGTGGCAGAAACTTTTTCTCACCCCACTTTGTTGCTTCATGTCATGTCTTTTTAATGCAACCCTGAAACCTGAGTAGAAACACAAATAAATGGGTAACAGAGGCTCAGCCACCTGTGCCCGCAGGACAAATGGTCTTGCAGAGTGTGTTCTCCACTCAAAATGAGGAATACAGAATTTAAAATGTAATTTTAGATTTTCACGCACTCATTTGTTTAATAGCTTATTTAAGTACAGCCATTTCATTCATCCCTTAAGGGGACAATTTAGACTTTGACGCACAGTAAAGGCCTCTGAATGGCAACAGGAAACACATGTTTTAATAAAGGTACATTTTATATCCAAAAGCCCTGTCAGTAAAGAACACACATCCTGCTCCTGTTCACCAGCCTGCTGCTCTGTGATCACTTTGTGTCTAAAAGATACCAAACGGACACAGTGAGAAAGAGAAGGCATCACAGAGTCTGGAACAATTGCTCCAGGCTTTTCACTTTTTCGTTTTGATTTGTTTGTTTGTTTTTCCCTGTGTGTGAAAAGGAGTTCATATCACGCTGCAAAACCTCACAAGGGGAACTCTGACGAGTCTGAACTAAGAGATGTGGCATTTTTTATCTCCACTGTGGCTGTTTTTGTGATTTAGGTTTCCACAGCATGCATAAATATAGAGTATATGTACTGTGCAGCTTTATGTGCTGCTATGGACAAGCTCAAACCTCAATGTTTACAGTTCCATTAATGACACATACAAGATTTATTTCTACATATGTAAATGAAGACCTATCAAGTTTGTCCTTGACGCAAGTTAAATTATGTGCCTTTTACCTACAAAGGTAAAGCAGCCCTCTAGTTTCACACATGCAGCATCTAAGATACTGTTCAGTCGTATAAAAGTAATGGATTTAATTGTGTAATTACATATTGCATAGTTGGAGTAGATATTTAATTTCCAATCCCTCCACAGCATAGGGATCATGCCAGAGCATCTTAATATATAATTTAGAATAATATAATTATATGACCTCTGCTGCTTCTGAAAAGCTGGACAAACAGCTATGAAAAGCTAATAAAGGATGAATGGAATCTGTATCCTCCAGGACTTTTTTTTCTCATCCTCCTTTGCATTTGGCTAACAAAAAAAAGGCAGACATGAATAAGCAGATTTTGATATTTCATAATTAAGATGTAAAAAACATCAGTTTTGATTTATTGCAGTCCAAAAGGCAGGGTAGCATAAATCATGCCACATTAATGTACTGTAGATGTGATTATGCTGTTTTCCAATTATTGTGCCGGAGGCATTCACACTGCAAATTCAATTTCTGTGTGTGCGATTGTCCTAACCCAAACTGAAATGGAAGTGCACAGTGTTCAGAGGTAAAACAGTACGTCAGCAGAAACACCTACAGAGAAAAAAAACATGTTTCTATGTATTTCATTTTTCTTGCAGTTGGAGGGATTAAAAATGATGCAAGCACGCTTAAAACACATCAGCAGAAAACAGACTTCACTGAGCGCTCACTGGTTTCAACAGATCTGTATTGAACGTGTTGGATTACTCTTCTTTTAGCAAGGTGAGCCAGTGGGTAATTCATTGTGAAGTATGTTTTCTCAATTATATGCAAATAGGCACACAGTTCTGCCTTGGCTAAAAGTTAACATGACTTAATAAGGACATTGATTTCAACTCGGGGTGAGTCATTGAGGCTCTTAAGTACTTACTGTGAAGTTTAAGAGTTTCACTAGACTGGAAAATATTTGTCTGTATACATTTACATTAAATTTATTGCATTCCTGTACTGTGACATTGTTTCAGTTACACTGTGGTTCACAGTGAGCTATGGCATCACATTCCTGTGATATAAAGTTGCTGTCGTATTACTGCATTTAACTGTGTTTTTACAGGACAATCGCCATCAGAACATTATAGCAGTACACCACATTATAATTATACTATAGTAATCCCACACGAAAGGTTGAAACTAACATTTCCTGTGTAACAGCCCTCCTTGCATTGATTTTACAATACAATTATGAGTACAGTAATTAAAGCCTGTGAAGTTTTAATTACTGTACTCATACAGTATCATGTAGAACTCTGGAAATAATATACACAGTGTTAAAACACAAGAAACATACAACTTAATATTCAGTAAGTGTGTATAAATGGGTCCTTTAAGAAAAGACGATTGAGAAGCCAGAATGAATTATTTATCAAGAAACCTGTGGAGCGAACTGCCGTGATCTTTCTTGTTATAATAACTTGTTTAGCGGTAATCGTTCTTTGTAAATCCTATACAGGTATAGACGAGACAGAAAGAGGATGGACTCTCTGGAAAAGAACTGATGCCCAGGAGCACTGGGGAGTGCCCTTGGATCTGACAATAATACCGGCAAGAGCTCTAACAACAGCATACATCATGTGGTGAAAATGGACATGTAACAGTTTATTCAAAGAGGAAGAAGGTTTGTCCCTGCATACAAAGCATTTCAAAACTTTTATAATATCTATTCTTTCAGACGGTGTCCACGCTCCCGTTCTCTCCTCACTACCAAACTGTGTGGTGTGACATTGAAATATTGTTTCATCCCGGTGAAAGATTCATAAGGAAATTTCATGATGACAGGTCCTGGTGTCAGGAGTGCTATTCAGGCCAGAAGTGGCTTCCTGTGGATAAGCAATGCACAATGGATATAATGGAAGACATTTATCCTAGAAAAAATGTATGAGGCGAACGCCGCCCGCTGTGCTTCACATGGTACTAAAGTTGAGACTTAAAAAAAAACATGTACAAACGTCCTAGAGGCAGCACCGTTGTTTCCAATTCACAAGGCTCTTTGGAGGCAAGGCTTTCTTCTTGTCGCCACATTAGAACGATTATATCTACATTGATGTAAACCCCATGTACATCAAATACATAGAGTTATGTTCACAGTCACATTGCTTTTTTTTAGTTCAATAAACTCAGGTAAATACTAGCATCTGAATAGAACAGATAGATATGTACTTTATTAATCCCCAAATCGAAATTTGTGATCATTGTTACACCCAGACCTTCTGGGTAGTTGTGTGTTCACTGTCTGTTTCTTGTGTTGTCTGTCACTCACCTTGTCTGTCGTTCCAGACTCCGCCCTCCTCGTGTGCCAGCCTCATGTGTGATTGCAAGCCCCGCCCTCACTGTTTCCACCTGTGTCTTGTTCCCCTGTGTATTTATTCTGTTTTCAACCCTCTGTCCTGTGCCAGCGTGTCTTTTGATGTCCTCTTGGTGTTGTGAGTGTTTGGCCAGAGAAACCCTTTTGCTACCTTAAGAACCATCACGACCCCTCAGGTCATCTGGTTCTGGTCTACTTTCTGTTTCAAGAGTCAGAACTAACCACGGAAAGGCAGTATTTAGCCTTTTTTGCTCCACATGTCTGGAACAAGGTCCCTGAAAGCTGCAGGTCTGCTCAGACCCTCAGCTCCTTTAAATCCAGTTTGAAGACTTTTCTGTTTTGAATTGAACCAGACTCAACTGCTGCATCTCACTACTGTTTTATTTGTTAAACTGCACTTTTCTTGACTGTTTTAATGTTTTCTTGTTTTTAAATCTGCTTTTTATGGTTTTATGTGAAGGACTTTGAATCGCCTTGTTGCTGTAATGTGCTATACAAATAAACTTGCCTTGCCTTTAAAGTTCCTTTGTGTTATAAGTAAACCTTGTTGTTACGTACAGTGTTCTACATGTATTGTGTTCTGTTTTGTGTTGTTGCTTTGTCTCCCCCTCCTGTTATCATTCTCCTACTTCACAGATGTGCACACCTGGTTCCAGTCATCAAATCATCACCTGTTCCTGATCACCAATCAACCATTCCCCTATAAAGCCCTGTTTGTTCAGAGTGTTGAGGATATATATATATATATATATATATATATATATATATATATATATATATATATATATATATATATATATATATACACACACACGTGACTCACAGAGATACCGGTTCCATCCTGGTGCGACTGAGCTCGTTGCAGCAGGTAGATGATGGCATCATCCACTCCCAACTTTCTAGACCTAATCCTATAACCAGATACAGCGCTGGTGTTGGAGCTGACGGGAGCTGCACATTGACACAAGGTGTCTTCACTGTGACTTAATATCACACTTACGTTCTATTTACAGATATGTTAATAGCATAATTACATTATTTCATGTGAAAGGTGCTTGTTAAAGATAATGTAATAGCCCTCCTCTACAAATTAGTATTTTCACACATGGTTGCAAATGCAAAGAAATAAATAGGTTATCTTGGTAGTCTATTGCGAAGATATCAAATAATTTAGAAGACAAAATGTATACAAGCTTTGTCTTCGGTGAGCTCACAGGAGTTCACTGAAGAAAGAAATCTGAGTTCTCCCTGTGTCGTTCTCTGAAATGCTCCAGGTCAACCGCTGCTCAGAGAAGAAGTACTGAAAAATAATGGAGGATTTCGAGCTGCTTGTACATAGAGTAAGCAGCTCCTCCGTACATCCTCATGGAAGATTAATCCACTTTCAAAATGCTGATGAGCAGCTCTTTCTTACACGGTTACAAAGAAGATATTAAGATGAACACCTCCATCCCAAACAATCTATTCACTCTGTTACTATCTATTTACTGCACACTGATGGGAAAGAATCCCGAAAGTGAAATAATTGCATTTTCCGTCTCTTGTAATAGCAGAACAGTGGCTCTCATGAACAAAGCGTCTGGTGGATCCGTTTGCCCCTTTTAGGTTGAATCAATGCAGTTTCATTTTTTTGTACTAAACACTTTGAAGGCTGGTATGTGACCTGGCTACAACTAATACTACTAAAGCTCAACAAAATAGTCACAGTTGGCTGGATATGAACCTCGACCTCGAGTAGAACGAGTATCTGTTTAAATGACACAGATCCACATCAAATACTTTTGTTCTCCGCTCTGTTCTTTTACATCAGGAAGCTTAAGCGTCTGCTGATACATGAGCTTCACAATGGGTTCTTTTTCACGCGAGGGCAGGCATTTACTCAACGCGACTAAATATAGACATTTTCTGCATGTTTTCCAAAGAGGTCACTCTCACAATACTCGACAAGCAACCCGAGAATCGAGTACTCACGACACCTTTTATAAAACTAAACTTTAAGCAACTGAAGCTGAAACGAATGCCGTACCAGGGGAAGAACAAGTCAGATTGTTGCATCCTACTCATTATAAAGCATTCAGCTATATTTCCTTCGATTTTTGTTTTGTCTGAGATGTGTTATCACACATTTCTGCCTCAACAGATTGTCCTTATTTACAATTAGTTTTGCTTCACTCCTCCTACGATTTGTTTTCCCGGCCAATCTGTACGATAGTAAACAGACATTAAGTATACAGATTCACTCGAACTACCATGAGTGTCAAACACATCATGCCCTTTTTTTGTGTGCGAAAAACCTCATGGAAGGTGTTCCTACGTGATGAATTAAAGCTGCAAAGAAGCACAAAGAATTATGTTCTCAATGGTGGTCCGGTTTAGTTACCTGCGACTAAAAATATCTCATTGAAAAGTTTGTCGGCGGAGCCGCGACCTCTTTAAGGCTTTTTAGTTCTACCCCCTTACAGAGCTTTTGCTCTCGGATAAAAGCTTTCAGGCTGCTGCTGCACAGCTCGAACGGCCACTCCACGCTCAAGTCCCTTTGAAAGACATGCTGCATGTGTCGTGTGTTTCTTGTTTTCTCTTTCTTCCGCGTTTGGTTTAACGTGCGTGGGCAGCTCCGCTGCAGCACTTCCCGCAAGCGTACAGTACAGCACATAATTGCCTGCCTGCTGTCACAAGTGCGTGTGCTCTGGCTGCCTCCGTGGAGCGCACGCATCAGTCTGCTCCCTCGCCTTTTCACATCGCAATCACCTTCACCATGTTCTCTGATATCGCTGACATTTTTGTATGAATGAATGAATAGTGACCTAATTACAATCTAATTTCATGCTCTCTTCACTGATTAGATGTGATGATGGTAAAATGCAGGCGGCATTAGTGACACAGGTTTTCTGAGAATAAACTGATTTATTGGAATATTGTTTACTGTTAGATCATGCACGGTACCTGCAGGTGTGATGGAACAAAATGTATGAAGGGATTTACATTAATCTAAATGTGTTTATCTAAGTGACGTCGGATGACAGATGTCATTATTTACAGCATCATTTCCTCGCAATCATACCATAAATCCTTTATGTCCTTTTATATATGATTTAAGGGCTCTATATTGTAAATGGTCATGCACACTTTTGTCTCTGATAGTAAAATTATGGATTTTCAATAGTCATTTATCTGCTCTCATCAAAAGTAAGCAACAGCCTAACAGCGGCATATTAATATAAACGTTTACATTAGTAATCGTGAGAAGATTGTTAAGGTTGTTGTTATGATCGTGAAAAACAAAGCCACTTCCATTCACATTTTTTTTACCCACAGGCATAGAATATTTAAGTTAAAGTTAGTTTAACTTGTTATAACACAGTATCAATTCAATACCGAAGTCTCTATATGACCTGCATATTTGACCATCAGCTAAAAGATAGGTAATGTCTAGTGTTTCAACGTGTCACTGTGTTAGATTCTGGCAAAATCAGACGCTATGGTTCACCTGCCCACTCAAGACAGACCCAGATACAATTTCTCTTCCCTCTTTCACCTGCAGTTGGAAGATACGTTGGGAGTTGGAGAGCTCCTACAAACCTTAATGCAGTAAAATGATATGTTTTGATTTAATACATCGTTCAAGCTACCGAGATGATGGATTTGCACATAGCAGCATGTTCTGTTAGAGCTCTTGTATGTGCTGTTCTATTTGTTGAGAGGATTGACCCCCGAAGACAAGAGGACGTACACGTAAACATTACCAGCACAAAAAGGCAGCCGCAATGAGCTTCTGCGTCTTTGCTGTCTATGGCCCACTGAACACAAGGCAATTTATTTTCTTCTTTTTACTTCTCTCAGGTGTACACGGGTGTTTTATTGCCTCACACTGATATTGCTCAAGGACAAAATAAAAAATAAAAAATAGTGCCAGATAAAAAAGGAGATCTTGTAGACACTCTGGAAACACTGAACTGTAACATGCTCATTACCCTCCTCCTCCATGTGTTTGTATCGAACGTACGCACGATTTAGGAAAAAACAGGGGAAAAAAAATTAAAAAACACTGAGGGAAGAAAAGTTTGATGTGCACATTCTAGCAGAACACAGTGGATGTCTGTGGGAGTGGTCAAACACACAAAGAGGTCAGAACTTGAAGGAGCCCTATGGGAAAGGAGAGTGCTTTTTGGACTGAGTGCTTACTGCACTCAGGGGCAGCTGTAGCTCATGGGGATGAGAGGTCGTCCTGTTACCACAAGGTAGCCGGCTCGATCCCCAGCCCCCCCACAGTGTCCCTGAGCACGACACTCAACCCCTTCCTGCGCCTCACAGGGCAACCCACCGCTCCTTAATCAAAGATTGGGTCAAATGCAGAGAAAAATTTCCCCAAGGGGATTAATGAAAGTGTATGTTTCTTTCTTTTCTAGTGCAATTGCTTTCTGGTGAAGCTTTCTAATCAGAGAAATGGGAAGCAGCGCTAGATTAGCAGCACTGAAAGCCCCAGCCAGCAACACACCTGAAGCACCCCATCATAAAACTCAATTAGCACAACACGCAAAGACATGCGATTCTACCGTTATTTAACTTTCACATTTAAAGCGTTTCTAGCAGATTTGGCAACTCTTCTGATTCCCATCGTACTTGGTTCTGACAAATTTGCCACACCGACACAATCCTAACAATGGGAGCCGACAGTGCTGAGATGTGAAATGGATGAAAATTAGCAAAACATCTAAGTGCGCACTTTCATCACGGAAACAGTGCTTTAATCTCGGCAAAAGACAATGTTTATGCCACATATGCCTCCAACCGCTTTTCATCTCATTAGTTCAGATGGAATTTTTTGAAAGCGAGATCTGAAACCAAGGCTCTCACGAAAAAGACGACAAAAGGCCTGTACATCAAAAGAATTTGGGAAACGACTTATTTGATGAATGACGCAGGTAACAGCGTGCAACTGCAGCGGGTTCCTGTGAGAGGAAAGTGGTTTGAATACAAAACGTACAGGCTTTCAGACAGGAGTCATGATTATTTGAAGAGTGCATTTTGTCTGTGTGCTGCAGTGACTCCAGCGCTGTCGCTGGAAGTCGTCGTCTGTTCGAGGCAAATTCATCTTTGTGACAGATGACAGCAGTCTCCGGAATTTTTTTTACGGATTTGTGTAATATTTTGATGAATTTCCACTACTGCATTTGAAATAAATGGGCCGAGGGGAGACATTTCCGGCCAAAGTTACAGGTGACAGTCTCTTGCATCAGAAGGAAATGTGCAGCAAGGGCTGCTATTTTTGTGGGGGGTTGTTTTTTTTAATCCTATAAAACGTTAAAAATAGTCACACTATCACTAACGTTGGGTATATAATGTACCTGATAAATATACTTCTCATTATTAAAATACAACAATACAAGGCAAATTGAAGTACTCTTCTTTTATTTTACCCTATATAACTTCTCATAAAACCAAAAACAGGTATCATGGGGGAGACCCTGAAAAAAAAGGTTCAAAATCAGGTGAAAAATTAGGGAATTGTCAATAAAATATGATAAAAATATAAATAATGGAGCTATGAACTTGTTCTTTGGTTCATATGTTCCTGGGACATGTGAGTATTGTCCTGTGGAGGAAAAGTCTCCCCCATCTGAAATTTCTTCACCCTCTATCACTAACGTGTGCCTGTTGAAAAAAACAGGGATGTGAGCAGAGAGACACGCCCACCTTCAATAAGACACGCCCACCTTCAATGACACAAAGAACCACGCAACTCAGACAAAAGCCACACAATGAAAATAAAGTAACCACAATCCCTTAGGTGAAAATCTTCCGACATTAGTGTTCAAGGGAAAATAGAAATGCATGATACATATGTCATTCATTATCATTCTGATAATACATCTGTAATCTAGATCCTCAGATCACCATCTTTTGTGCCAGTAAGTGTACATCCCAGGACTTGATCTCTCCTCCACCGTTCCCACGTCCACACTGTCTGTCTGATGCGCCACAAAGCAAGCAGGGCTCACAGGATGCGAGGATCGAGAGGGAAAGTGAACATCCACAGACGAGGACACGCTATTGTATAAATTTGCAAATTCATCACAAGAGTGCTCTGTAAAGCTTTCGGGGGAGAACATTCTTTTTAAAATATATATATACAACTGAGACACTTGCAGCACCAATAATGGCTTCTTGGATTGGAAACTATAAAGAGGAGAGAAAAAAATGCATTTCAAATAACCTTTATCTTTCACTGTCAAAATTGAGACGCAGTTAATCCTTTGAAGTGTAAAATTTCCCTCAGAGTGTAAACAACTCTCTCCCATCCATGACGTTTACCTCTCCTCTTTGTGCCTGCAATTTTCTACATGAATAAAGAAGCTGTTTCTTTCTCCCACTGGCTAGACCCTGACTGAAGTGCAATCTGTTATAATATCAACTCAAGCCCCCGTTAGCAAGCGTCATTAGCCTCCGCTCTTTCTTGCATATTTAGTGCCGGCCCCATCCATGTGGCGAGAGACGGCATTACAATTGATTTTGCACAGTGAGATGATTAGTGCTCAGAGTGCCATACTGCTCTTTACAGTGGATTTTATCTTCTTATCTGACCATTGAGAAAAAAAATTTAATTATCAGCGAAAGGATCTTCTCTGCTTGTTAATGTAGACTGAATCAAATCCCCAAATCATGATTTTCTCACGGTGAGGTTTAATCTTGTGCTTGTTTTTTTTTGGACAATTCCTCCTAAAAGATTTTTTTCCCCCTTTTTAAACGATCTCACAAGGTTTAATCGATATGAGGAAATATGCATCCGTGTGTAAAAACCAAACGCCTCCTCATCTATTGTCGGCTTCCACCCCGACGCCGCCGCTTGCTCGTGCACCTGGCACTGCACAATAGGTAGGCAGGCACGGCTTAAGATTTCACACACACCGCTGTCATGAAAGATTGAGCATGTGGGAGTCATTGAAATGTATTCATGCTCACAATGTTCGAAGGAGCACGGGGCCACAGTAATGGTTGTCAGAGGCTGGTATGCCTCAGTGAACTGAAGACGACATTTTCTGTCTCACTGACTATAGAGATGTTTGAGTTATATAACCCTGCAGGAGGCCACAGATGAGAATGTCACGTGTGTGCGCAAATAAAAAGCTGCAGTTTGTGTGTGTGTGTGCAATCAAGAGCCTCTCACATAGTCCAAATGTATAAATTAAAAAATAGTCTTGGTTTTGCTTCTTTAAGATTAGGATGGAACATTTTCAGAAGCTTCAGCCCCTCTCTATTTGTGAAACCAAAGAAAAGGTTTAGAGATTGGACTGTATTATTGTACATGTCGCTAAGAGCTGGAGTGTAGTTTGACCTTGAGTAGTATACATGAGACAACAAAAGCTCCTCTGAAGTCTCTTCTCTCTGCCCGGATCAGTGCAAACGGTCACGTTTGGCTGTGAGTGTTGAAGTGGGACTCACAACAATACGCCTCATCTTCTTCTATAATATTCTATAATATTGCCGCACGGGTGAGGGTGTCTTTTTCAGAGATGCAAATAATGTGAATATGAGATGAATGAAGTTCTGTGCGCTCCAATTACGTTAATGAGGTAGAAAAAGGCAAACAGTGTCAATGGAAAGTTTGTTGTGGAGGGCTGGATAAAAGAAAGACGTCCGCCGTCGATACGGCAAGAATGCAAACGTTTTTTGTTTTTTCTCCATCAGAATAATTACCATAATTTCTCAATGTGCAGAGCAGAAATTCAGTGTAGCTGGTATGTGATAAGACAATGCCTCGAGGTAACCTTGATCCATCCAACGTTGGTTCCAAGGATAGTTTGCTATTCACAATAAAAAGACAATGTTGTCAACATGAAATAATCAATTTGTGAATAGATTAGTTTACTGACTGATTCATTGACTTTTCATTCATTGAACCTTTTAATAATCATTTCAGACTTAGCAACTAACATTTGGCAATTTCCCTATATCCCATAAACCAAACTATTAATAAATTAAACCAATATTTCTCAATAGACAAAATACAATGACCATAATCCTCTGAGGTCATTTTCTCAATTTTACATAATTTCTTTAACTCACTTTTTTAAAAACACTTGCATATGGGATACATGGGCTCTAAAGCCCAGAGGGTTAAGCAGCCCAGACACAGTGGCGGATTCATGGAAGAACAGAAAAAGTGTAAGTTTCACACATTTTCCTGAGCTGGTCTCCCACTGCTCGCCTTGTAGTGACACTTAATTTAAATCACATTTAAAATAGCCTAAATGAGTTCCTTTTCTGTGTTGAATATGAGCAACATATGAGCAAACAAAGGGCAGCTCCTTTTAAATTTTCTGAATTGATGGCATTAGAGTATTATTTAGCTGTAACTCTCGGTGCAAGTGTCTTTGCAGCTATTATGCCAGTGGGTTGCTGACATTTCTATTGTTTGTATATCGCTGCTTCCCTGACACCCCCCGACTCAGAACTTCAACTCTAAAGGCTCACATGAGCTCGGCTGCTTGTAATTGTGGTTTGAACAGTATGTCGCCGTTGTGGCACACGGCCTTGTGACTGTCACTCTTCGCAGCAAGTGCAGAATGTCTGTGCAAGAAACGAGGAAAAATACCTGCTCTGGCCTTATAACTCTATACGCAGGAGTGGGAAGGAGAAGGCTAATTCCACTGAAAAAGAAAAAAAAAATGGATTGCAGCATGTTAAAGTTGGATTGTCTCATCTAAACCCTGAAAACGGTGCTTTGTCCCTAATAGGAGCGGCATGATTTAAAACCAGAACAATGGCGGCAACAGATATCAGTTCAGGTGCCTTCACCAATGTCTTCTCTCTGACTTTGATTGGTTCTTCCAAGTTCACGGCAAAAAGCACCGAGGTCTCGTCATCTGAAGTGTTTCTACTGGGACGTCTTTGACAAATAAAAGTATGGGATCCCTTAAAATACCAGTCATGGATAATTCAATGTTCTTCGAAGCCTTCAACAGCACATATTATCTCTGGTGAGCTACAGCCTGTAAAATATATCAATGTTATTTATCAGAGCAAAGGTTTTGTGTAGTGTATCAGTGACATATTTCATAATTGTCTTGCTTTGCACTCTTATCGCTTTGGATTCCGACTGATAAAACAGAGCACAGTTTAAACTTGAACATGTTTGCTGTTTCTCACAACGGTTCAGTCGTTACGATCTGCTTCGCTGTATTCACAGTGTGCCATCGTCTCGACGTGTCACACAGAAAGTTTATTTCAAACACAGCCTCTGCAGCCAGCGGAGGAGAACTGGAGTCGATTTCTAAATATTTGCTGCTATTCACTTTGCCCGAAAACAGTCCAGAGATTAATTGCAATCATGAAGAGCTTACTTGCCCAAAAGCGGGAGACCAGAGAACGGCTGCGTGACTCAAACCTGTGATGCCGTCAGGTTTTTAAAGCAGAGTTGCTCATTAGAGACGAAAATGGCAAAGATTGTTTAGAGTGACTGTGGGAATACTGAGCGTTGGTTTGGGGAATAAGGGAATATTTATTTGAGACAATGAAACACTGAAACTTGCAGTGTAGTATTAGATGCTGCCAAATCACAGCATACAACAAAGCACCCCGGACTCTATTAGAAAATCATGGACATAATAACAAAATACATAATAGTACAACACAACGCAAAGATAGACTTCATTTTTTCTTTGCTGTCATCTTTTAAAGAAGTGCTCCCGCAGTAAAAATAATTTACTCTCAAGGCTCAAAACAAAGGGGCACCTAGTGGAGTCAAAATGCAGTTAGTCCACCTCAAAAGTGGAATATTAGAGTGCGAGATTTCCAGCATCAATGAGTGAATCAACATGGATTAGCTTTGTATTCGGACTTTGAAATCCACTTTTCCATCTTTCCTATTTCCAGTTGTGCTGAGGCACTACAGGCTGGAGCTTTCTGCTGGGGCCCTTGAAGTACAATTGAATTACAGCACTAGTTTTTTTTTGGGTGCAAAGACCCATGCAATATTGTAGGAGGCACAACTACACCATGATCCAAATCAATGCACTGGCCGCTGCTGCTGGTCGCACTGATCCCACTCACAGTCATTGTTCACCACGCAGCACAGAGACCAAATAAAAAGGCCAGTGTGCTCTAAAAGGGCAAAGCACCGAAGTGAGACAATTCCCAGGTGAGAGGGCCACGATACGAAGTCCATTAGCTGTTGTAGGCTACTAACTGCTGGACACACACTCGACATGAAATTACCAGGGAACAGAAGTCTGCAGAGCAGCATGGAGGACTTTCTGCCTTGTCAAGCTAAAGTCGAGGTTATACTTTCCGTGTCCTCGAGGATGCAAGGGTCCGTGTGATTTTGTCATCAGAGGGCTTACGCATCGGCCCACAAATTGTTGTGAGCTTACTTTGAAAGAAGCCGCATTTTGTGGCTCAGTTCTTTTTTCCAGAGCCGATCTTGATGCAACTTGGTCAGGCAGTGAAATTTGGATAAAATGATAAAAAGAATGTTTCAAGTGCAACGCTGGTCCACGTGGCCACTGTAAGTTCTACTTTCCAGTTCTACTATAATTGGTGCTATTGCAGCATCTACGCTAACCTCTCCAGGTCCACCTTTGTCCGTCCTGTTATTCTTTCATGATCTTGTGACTTTACAAGAATCCAACTGCAGTGTAAGGTAAGCGATCTACTTTGCATGAGTAGTGTAACGTGTGGTCCAAGCAGAGGTACATTTTAGCACTTGTTCTCTTGTTTTAAAATATGTGGTTTTAAGTCCTAAAAGGTCTCAATTTATTGTGATGAATATATTATGCATTTACAGATTTCCTAATCCGTATCCCTTCTTGCCCAACAACTAAAATCTCATTAAATTAAGCTGGAATTGAAAGAGATAAAGGCAAAGGGACCGAGCATTGCATTCACCACTAAATGAACATTTATTATTTAAATGTATGTGAACGTGCATCTGACATTTCTCTTATCACAGCCAGTGATGCCATAATTACAAATATGTTGTTGAGCCTGTACTATAGATTTTTAAGCCTCTTGAACAAACTTCTGTGCTAAACTTTACAACTGATGACTCCGCTAAAGTGTCTAAAGAGAAGAACTATTGATTTGTGTTTGGCATCCAAATGGATTTAAATCTTTAATTGGCCCAGTGGCGTGTGGTCAAATGTCAATTAGACGTCGGACTTGTGATTGTGTCAGGATGTTGATGAAAGGTCTCGGCATTGGCTTCTGGCGGAAACAGCATTGAGGTGAAAATAAATGTGGGTACGGAAATTTAATTGAGGGTGTGTGAGAGAGCGACAGACAGACATAATTGTTTTTGTTGACTGCATTGCTTTTTAAATCTTAAGTACATTAAATACAGTTGAGGTTTCACATCATCTCAACAAAACAATGCTTCTATTTAAACAACACACTTGCACATGACTGGTTCACTAATACGTTACTTCTGACTGGCTGACTAAAGGCTGTTGACTCACATATTCAAAATGTAACCCATGTGGCAGAAACAATCCACAACGCAATGGCTGCAACGACACAAAGACAAAAAATAGCTTAAGGCTACGACGTTGGAACAAACAACAAGAGCCGTCTGTTTGCAATCCAAAATGTGCCCAATGTGTGAGCCCTTATGCAAGCAATTTATTTGTGTATTGTTGGCATAATTAGCTGAAACAATGTTTTAACACCACAGGATCGCACAGCCAAAGGTGAAGAGTTTGGAAGGCAGATTTAAAGCCTGCATGGAGACCCACTGCCTTATAACAAACTAACAACATGCAACTCACAAATGCATGTAACACACTAAAGACCTTCACAAACTAAGTGCTGTTGTGACATGGAAACAACCAGATGCAGCTGTTCAGCTCATTTAATCAAGCAGCAAACCCTCAGAAGCCTAATAAATGGCCCTGCCAGCTTTCATAAATGGGACATCAATTGTAATTGATTTCACAGTCTGATACATTTATTAAAGTGACATCCATTTATTCACGTGCTTACCTGTTAACACAGACCCCTGCTCGCTCAGAGAATGAGCTCACAAGCTCTGACGTTATTGAAAGTATCACTTTGAGAGGTTTTCTTACACTGGAATAATTGCTACGCAGACTCAATAAACAGAGAGCTGCAGACGTCGCCAACATGCTGCAGACGAGCCACACGTACAGGACTCCTCCGGGGACGGCTGGGAGATGTTTGTTTTCATACTCCGAAGTCATCATGTCCATTGCAACAGCTCAACAAATGCAAATGTTTGTGCATTTTTTGTGCGTGCAGGGTTTCAAACATATGTATAGTCAAATCTGAATGAATAACACATTTTTTTTATGTTTGTCTCAAGGTGCTAACTCAGCCAAAAATCAACTCAAGTTTCCAACTGGACAAAAAGAGATGGAGTTAAGCCCCGGTGACATATTTCTCAAGATAAATGATGTCCTACAGCCCCTGGTCAACCCACATGACAAACTGCACAGTAATATCACTCTGCTCAGCTGCCAGTCGGACAAAACTTGACATTAGATCATCAGTGGCATCGCTCAAGCTTTTTCTGAAACAGAAACAACAAAAGTGGACCGTTTAGTGACATTATTTCATGCTGACCTTCTGTGTAAGAGTGTGCGGCTTTATGGGATTACTTCAATCAGGAGAGACTTGTTCCGAGTTCAAACAATACATCTATTACGTTGGTGAAACAATTAATAGTGCAAAGTTTTTGGCAATCGGACTCCATCCTGAAGCAGGATAAACAAGGGGCAGTGACTCTGAGTTCTGATCCGGCAGAATCCCCCCTGGAGTCCAGACACTGGTGGTGAAGAAGGAAGTTGACTGCCTGCTGCCTGGAGGTGATTGGGCGGGAGGAGGGACGCCGTCGTTTCCGAGCTGAAATGACAACAGACAGCAGCAGGGCAGAGCACACCTTTAAAGTTTGACAGCAACAATATGATTGGCTTAGAGACCCAGTGATGCATCTGGTTGATTGCTTGCAAGTAGACGCCCCCTAGATCAGCTGCTACCATAATGACGAAATAGACAGATATATGAATGACCTGTAGTGTAGGGTCTTTCTTCCTGAACTACCGCTTTACTCCATTTATTTATCCAAGACCACAATATAAGTCGTGGTACTTCGATTAGAACTAATTTCCCCGACCCGAGGAGACTGTGAGAGTCGGACAATGAATTTTCAATGTTTGAAATTGAGCTTGAATCAGGTCTGTTGCACATGCATTGACTCCTATTGTAGATTAAAGCCAAAATGACATGCAGTTAATGAAGAAAAAGCATCAGCTTGAAATTACAAAATATCATGCTTTTCCCATTATATCTATGTAACATCACTACATTTTGCATTTGTCGTCAGATTTATTTACGTGACTGTCCAGCAGAAATAACCATCTGCTCTTACATTTTCTCACATTTTGATACACAACATATGACTGCTTGATTCATAAACATTGTTTCCATAAAGCAAATTTAAATCAGCATCGACTGCGCTCCTACAGATAAGCACCCAGTGCCAAAGATGGAAAACTGGGTTTTCTCATTATCAGACAGTGAAATAGAGCACAAGCTGATGCTTCACTGATTTTCAGCTTAGTTCTTTTTTTTCTCTCTCTCTCGTCAGTGGACCTTTCTCTGCTCTGCACATGGCAAATCGTATTTTCTCTTTCTCCGCATCCCAGAGTACACAAGACAATGGTAAAACAGATGGTTATTTCTCCCAGAGAATCTCTGACCTTTGAAAAGGCATCTTGTGACTGGGAGACCTACGGTTTGAATCAGAAGTAGATTGCGAAGTGAAATTGTCTACCTTTTCTCCATAAGTGCTGCCAAGGTGCTGAAGAAGAAGACAATGGGCCTCAAACTCCACCGGTTGGAGCTGCTCAATTTCGGCTCACAGGCTTGAAAGTGAGCCCCTATACGGCAGCAAATAAGACTGTCATGATGACTGTCATGTCATGATATCAGATTCTCACTGCTCGATTATCTTGCCCAAAATAATTCAAGATACTAACATATCTATATATGTATATATATAAATATATATATATATATATATATATATATATATATATATATATATATATATATATATATATATATATATATATATATATGGAAATGAAAAAAAAGATAATGTTATCACTCAAATTCATCTTCATTCATTGTACATTTGTCTTTTCCAGCTAATTTATTACACTGAAAACTGAAGGGAAGGGGGAGAGAGAGTCTGTAACCACAATATAATTTGAAAGGGACTGCATTCATCACAATATATTATAATACTTGTATGTATTTGCAATATTTGTGTATCTTTTTTAATATCACTGTATCACCAATACCATTCAAGAAAACCCTAGCTTTTTTATTAATGATTCATCAGCCAATTATTACTCGTTTAGGCCTATTTGTATAGTCTGTAAATTAAAGCTAATTTAGTTTTCTGACCATCAGTCAAAAACCAATAGATATTAAATGTACAATCAGATTAAATGAAGATTAATTTCATTTAAGAAAGAAAGATCAATACTTTGACATTTCTTCTAACAATCAGATAATCAACCAATGTTGCAGCTCCATGTGCATCTTACAACATAGTCAAATCATCCATGATAATGAATGTGATTCAATAAAATAAAGAACGTCTCACAACTTTTTCAAAATGACTCACTCAGTTAAACAATGATACAAGAAATTACTTGACAGATGTTGGGAAGAAGATTGTGGTTATTGCCCAAAAATTAAACTGTTTTTAGGATGAGGGAAAGAATGTCGTAGAGAAGAAACCACCACTGAGTGTTGGTAGTAGACAGCACGCCCAACGCAACAATCTCAGCCCACAACACCTGCATTTTTTTTTAGGGATTCTGCAGCATTTTCCATCTCCATTATTTGTCTGTGACAAACAAACATATCTGCATCCATATCTGCGTCGCCTCAAGCGTGTCACACACATCAAGGAATTGAAATGGACACAGGAGGTCGTATGCTGTTGGATTTGATGTTGATAGAACGAATGGACGCTTCGATAGCACTGACATAGCAATGATGTATCGCCTTTCGTGGGAACTTTGGCTCAGGACCTTAACTGTAAGAATGCCACTTCATTTTGGTTTGAAAAATAAGCTTTCCCCTCTCAGCCCATAATTTCAAATAGTAAGTTAATTTTAGACAATTTACATCCAATGTAGTAGTGGGGTCTTAATGTAACAAAGTGGAAAGTAAGGATGTGCAGGATAAGTATGTGTACATGTTGCGTGTCAGACTTTCTGCCTAACTGGACTTTGATTCTTGTCACAGCCAGGCAATTAGGCTACTAGCTGTGTTTTTTATTAAACATAATCTTTCCTCAACATTAATCTTACTTGAGTGGCCATGCAGCGATTGTAAAAAAAAACAAAAACAGGTTGTCGCTGAACATAATCCTGGGTTTAGGAGAATTGTCCAATACCAACGTTCTTTTTCATGATCAGACAACCACCAAAATGTAAAAATTAGTTATTTTGAGGTGTTGCTGCCAGCATTCTTCTGGTGAATATATTTCCAAATTGAAAGAACGGTGTGTGGCATTTAGGGAGATGAGCTGTTTATGTCTACAGAGCCAGTCGCCATGTTTACAGCAGCCAAGAACGGACAAACAAAACACTCGCTCTAGAAAGGGCCAAATTTTCTTTTTTTCATTTTCTTGCTGGCCATTGTGGTTCTCCAACAAGATTGGAGAAGTTTCATTTGATTGTCATCCTGAAACCTCAAAGCTAGATGCTAACGAATCCTACACACTGCACCTTTAAGTAAGCGGCACAAGTGACTTGCTGAAAACGGACTGCAGTGCTGTCGAGATTGGTGCTAACGTAAGAGCTAACAGCTAACGTAACAGTTAACAGCTAACGTACAATTAAACTGAAAACTCCGGCAGAGACTGAGCTCAGAAAAGCCATTGGTCTTCCTCTTGCGGGTCTGACCTGTGCCGTTTATGAACCTCTCACTCGTGTAAGGTTAATGGTGTGGGACGCTGCACCGCTCTGTTGATTAATTAGAGCCGGACCGAGGTCAGTGCCTCCAACCTCTAGCTGGAACTATCGCTCATCACAAACAACTGTATTTACATGGAAGCTGCGAGTGGGCGGACAGCTCGAGAAATACCTGAGCCACATGAGAAACACTGCTGCCTCTAGATATAAATGTGATGACTCACCAAAGAAAGAGACTCGTGGATTTCTCAGAGCGGTTTTTCCCTTGTTGTTTCTATTAATACCTTGTTGACCTTTATTAATGGAAACACTCTTGGAGCTCTTCAATTTCAACAAAACAATATAACACCTGGCTCTACATGATAAGCCCCTCGAAAATAACTAACTAAAAGAAAACGAGATTTACAATCAAAAGCATCTTCGGCCAGACAGAGATGCAATGAAGTCTTGGTGTTGTCATATTGCTAGAAGAGTCATGTTTTATTCAGCCTGCATGCGGGAACCTAACGCTCCGAATCCCTTCAGGTGACCAGCAGCAGGCCTAGCTCTGTCTTTGGGCACCATCCTTTGGTCAATAAGCATAACTGCAACAACAAATGTGCTTGTTTGGGTTTTATATGGGATGGAACAGCAGCGTCATCTGTGTGTCTTTTGTATTTCTTATAAACTTATATATTTTTTTACATTTTTTTTACAATTGCATGGATATCATGGAGAGTGAACAATATATCTTAGTAATGAAGAGTTCCTTCAAAACACATTTCAGACCCTCTTAAAGCCACACTTAGTCAATCAGACGATCCAGCCTGACACATTAACCAGCCACTTTTGCACCCGGCAAAATGTCCGACAAAAAGTAATCTACAAACCACCCAATATTGCGGCTGATTAGATCTTGCACATCACTCCGAGGGACTTTTCATTTTCCAAATGAGTTATCCCGCCTGCACAAATGATGTAGCCGCATGACATCATGTGTTAAATAAGCTTTGGACCGAGGCTATCCATTCTACTTTGTGGCCCCAACATAATGTCTACTCCACCATAAAAATTGTATTTTCCATCCAACGCAGGTAAACGATCGCCAGGGATATTCATGTGCACATTTAACTTTCTAATAGAGGACTTTAAAGACATGCAGATGGCTTTCACAAAGACCAGATAGGCTTTTTCAAGTGCAGCCTGGCATGAGAACAGTTGACTCTAAAAAATGCATGAGAAATGTGCCGGTAGGTGGATGTGAGCTTTCCAGGAAAAAAAAGAAAAATGCAAGTGGGGTAAGCATTTTGTGTTTCTTCTCTCTTGCTGCCACTGCAAGAATGATGCAACACGTTGTGGATAATAATTGGTGTTAAATTGTTTGCATTTGCATATTATTTTGATAATTTGACGCCGATCTGTCGTGCAAAAGAGACACAACCAAGAGCATCTGCGCCGTTGCTGAGTCAATGCAAAAGACTGCGTAGACTAACAGAACACTCAATTGTGCTGGCTGTTTGAACTTGCACTGTTTATTTTACCTTGCCTCAAGTTTTAAACCTTGCCAGCAAGTGTTGCTCTCTCCACCTCTGAATACTACCCAGAACATCAGCCAGTCCTTGGAGCACAGTGGGAGGCTCTTTCTCATGCTTATAAATCCAGACAGACCTGTCAAATGAGCAGAGGAATAGCCTTGATTGAATAGCTGTCTGAGTGTGCACTGTCAATGTGGTGGGAAAAGCATAAAGTCGGCATTCTTAAATTCGATAGCAGAAGTGAATTCTCCTCATAAATAGGTGCTGGTATTTTAACTCCAGTGCTCAAAAACCACAAACAGAAAGCACAACAGATAATCCAATGAGAATAGTACAACAGAGAAATTAAGATAAAGCTTCCGTGTTGCCAAATTTAGAAACTGAAAGTGAATTATTTGTTCTGTATCTATCATTTTTTCCTGTTTGTTTGTTTGTGGACAAATTGTAATGAGGTTCCTCGAGGAGACAGCGCCTCTAACTATGATATATACTGTACTGTGTAATCCCCTGCAGGTTCCACGCGCTGGGGCGTTATCTGGGATCGATGTTAACAACTTACAGGGGGTAAAGTGTTACCTGAGACGTGCAGCTACTGAGCCTAACAGACTCCTCTGGGTACTCTGCAGGGCCGAGGCTTTTGAAAGGACATTTTTTGAGGGGAGGGGTGTGTCTAGTTCTGTTTCCCAGAGGATACATTTAGAGTTTTTAGTTGGCTCTGATCAGGAACGGCCAGTATCAGTTTGAACTGAACGTCGTGCCTCAGCAGTGCAGTCCCTTTTCATGCAGCAGCAGCAGCAGCTGCAGCAAACTGGAATGATACTGGTGCTGCATTGTTGCACCATAAGTGAAGTAGTCCAGCTTTTTTCCTTTCCTCTACTGTAGGATTGTACACTAAAGTTGTGCTATTTCCGATAAGAAACAGTACTTGGTTTGGTCTTGTTTGCCTGGAAATGAAAATGAATGCCTCTCTAACATTCTAACCAGACTTTTATTTAGATCTGTACAAGCAGCCATACTGGAGGCCGTTTTACATATTAGAGATATTAGAGATTGCACCTTTAACGTGTTAACACTAGATTGATTGCATGTAACACAGCTGCTGTGTTCAAATAAATTGGAGATTTGACTCATGCAGTCTGTGATAATGAGAGTGAACATTTTTTCAGGAACAATAGTTCCTGAAAAAGAAACAGTAATTGGTTTGGTCTCGTTTGCCTGGAAATGAAAATGAATGCCTCTCTAACATTCTAACCAGACTTTTGTTTATATCTGTACAAGCAGCAATACTGGAAACTTATTTCTTTCAACCTACTACACTTCAAATAAATTGGAGATTTGACTCATGCAGTCTGTGATAATGAGAGTGAACATTTTCCAGTCTGTGTCCTACCAGTGTATGCTGGGATGGGATGAGGTCTTTTTACACTTATAATAAAGATTGCAAGTTTAACGTGTTAACACTAGATTGATTGCATGTAACACAGCTGCTGTGTTCAAGGCCCCTCTCCCCCCTTTTCCTCCCCTGCACATACGCAACAATCGCATACACACAATCCCTCTAAACTAGTTTTTCTATCAGCAGGTGGTAGGTGGCATAAGCACCTCAGAGAGCAACCCACTCTACTGAAATCCTCCTGTTTCTGCCAAAGTAAACCATAAATCATCCATGACTCGTTATGACAGTTCCGGCTACGCTCCAGCACATTACATTGGGAAAAACATTACAGTTACATGTCCAGATACCCCAAATACTAAAATTGCTATTGGGTTTGATTTGTTTCTCCTCCGTGCCTCACTTGATACATGCTTTTAATCATGTCTGGCTGGTTGGCAGAGCAAGGGAGTGACGGGGTGTGTAGAAGTGTGAATGCTGAGGACAATTTCTTGTGCGTTGTCAATTTTTTTTTTTGATTGTAGTTGTATTTCTTAGTCTAAACATTGTCAAAACATCATTCCTTTTCAGTGTAGAACAAATGCCATTTCTTTAAGCAGACACTGAACTGATGTTGATTGTGCAACGTATGCTGCTAATCGCCGACTTGAACTCATGACAACGAGACAACCAGAGTTAGTACAAGGTCGGGCAAGGTCAGAACTGGAAGGTCAGTCGTTCAGTCCAATAAATCCCAAGACATTATCAGGAGATGTTACAAAACGCAAGCTAAAGTGAATATATCATAAATAGAATCGTTAACGTGGACCCACGGAGCCAGTGTTCGAACCATTGATCCTTTGCTTGAAAGACTGGCAAGCTAACCTCTGAGACACAGTGCCCCTGTAACAGGGTAATTATTACATTGTACAAAACATATTGTTAACATGCTCCACTTCAAGTCAGACAAGAGTACATTTTCCTCACCGATCGTCGGAACATACCAACAAACTAACAAATTCGACAAAAACTAAATCATTCTCGTCAAAACTGTCTTTCCACTGTTCCAAAAATGAACTCTGGTTGGAGAGTTTGAAAGAGAATTTGAATAAGTACAAGCTAGAAAAAAAGAAAGCACTAACCACTGGAACATTTTCACCGTTTACTAACCTTGTTTTTCTGCATATTTTTTATGCTCATCATGACACACCAGAAAAAGAAATAACAAAGGCATACTCGTCTCCTGGCAAAGGGAAAAGGATTCTAACACCTATTTTTTAGCAGGTTTTTCAGTACTTTAAAAAACCTGCACACCAATTTTGGTGGGAAACTAGGATGGTAATCACTGAAGAGCTTGGCAGGGACACACAAGACTGTCTGGCAGGAACCAAGAGAGAGTGGACGAGTATACATTTGGGACTGGATCTCTAATTAGTGATCGAGCGTAGGTGAGGAGATGGGCGGGGTGTCCAGGAAAGGGGTAATTGCCTGGCCTGAGAACATGGCAGCATCTGAAACAAAAGGAGGAGTTGACGATGAAGCAGAACCCGAACAAAATAAACACTAAGAGAAAGTAGAATTTGTGACAGATTGTTTAAAAGGGAATGTGACCTACATAACCATGGAAAGTCTGGCAGACTGAACTTCTGCTGTTAAACTAGAATCAAACGCGTATCTTATATAAGAAATATGTGCCACTTTGATGCAGTTTGAGGAGGATTATATCACATAATGTAGATAATGTTGGCAGTGCAGGAGACAAGTGTCAATTTTTTTTTTACCAATTTGCAGCAAATCCCTGTCTATATATATATATATATATATATATATATATATATATATATATATATATATATATATATATATACCCATATATATTTGTGAAGTTACTCTAATCTCAGTATCACGCTAATCTTTAAGCCGTCTACGATCTGCCATTCATTATTATTTTGGGCTAGCAACAAAATAAATTTAAATTTAAATGTAAACTACGCTGCTCAATAGCAAATCACACCTGGGATTGGTCATGTTATTGTAAATGTACCATTCCATGGTGTTACTTCTGATCGAAAACTACAGTCATGAAGCGCCTGGACCCGACAACAACACAAACTAGAAGCAAACTGCACTTTCTGAGATTTATGATGCCACCACATGTGACAACGTCCTCCCCAATAGACATCAGTGGCGCCCGACAAACTCAACGCATTTAGCCTGACTGAACCATAAACCAGAAAATGCATTGCTACATTCTTTCACCCGGGGTGTCCTAAAACTTGTTTAGCAAATCACAAAATGTCATAAAATGCCTAATATACAGTATTGTAGCTGAGGTTTTGGGGCAAAAAAAGGAGGAAGTGGCCTGCTACAGCACACAATAACCGGGTAGCCAACTATTGTGAGCCAGCCATACATAAAGCCATCAGGATGAACGGCTACAATTCCCCCCGCAAGTCTATGGCAATGAGAGACGGGAAGAAATATGTAGCTATTGTGTCGCAGCACAGAGGATGTTGCTAAAGATTTCCACATGAAAAAGGAGCACATTGTCTATTTTCTTAACCTCTGGCACCTCTGGTTATTCCTTGTCTCTCCGCAGAGCGGATTACTTTGTTTTAATCCAGCTCAGAGTGCCCCCGCGCAGCGCGCAATCGTCCGCCGTCATCATAACAGGCCAGGTATTGACACACGGGGCCCCTGTTTACCTCTATAGGGCACAGGGATTAGGAGCACACACTTTGATGTCAGATTCACAGACAGAAGTGGAGCAGAGCTAAAGCCTCTCTGGGTTATTACGATACCAAAGTCCATTTCTTTACCAGGCGTCATGAGGCGGCGGGAGAGCCAGGAACGAGGAGAAGAAAAGGAAAATATGGAGCGGCAACTGTCGAAGACTTTGTTTTATCTTTTATCATCATTTTATTTATTGAGAGGTTTTTTCTCCTTTGTTCTGTCAGGATAAGACATTCTCTTTGGTGAGTTTATAAAAGTCCATCGGGAGGATTTAGCCCCTAAAGAAATGCTCATTGCGTCTGCTAGACAGCTAATGAGTAATAATGTTGTCTCATTCACCATTAGACCTTCAGGAAGTGTTGTTCCACTGTTTATACTCTGCCATTGCAGTTCGATCTGATCTATCTATTTCCTTTGTAATTTCTCGGAGGAAATACAAAGGACCTGTTCATTGCTAAATGTTGGTCTTAGGTTTTACAGCAGTGCTCCCACTGGGGGGTCAGTGTTTTTTGATTATCTGTTAATTTCCCTCTTGGCCCTGCGGCAACAGCCACCCCCTTCTTCCAGTTCTTTGTTTTTCTCTGAGTCTGTAAACACCTCCCATGTGTTTCCCTGTTGACATAATCCCGTTGAACGCTGCTGACGCAGTGACATTTGCAGTAATGGGAGACTGATAATCCTCACACAATTGCTTCTCCACCTCTGCACTATGGCCGAGGCCGTAGGGGGACACACTGTGCTTCTGCAGAAAACCCGCTGCTTACGGAGTGACCATGAACAAGATAGCCTCGCCCTCACTCTTTAACTCTTATTACCCTGTGGAAAATGGGAGTCCTGCAGGATCAAACTGTCTGCTGACTGGGTGGATGGAGAGCCGGCAGAAACAAAATCAGTGAGAGCTCTCTTGAGTGGTAAAAGAAGAATCTTTCTCTCTCTGCCCGGCAATCAAGAAGCCCTTTTATAATCCTCTTGGATTTTTTATCATCCAGGCAAATAACTATATCATCTCAGGTTTTTAATTGCCTCTTTAAAACATTGTGGTAATTTGTCCGCATCAGACTTTGCTCTGGCTGCTAAATCAAGTCTTGGTTTTGCTGCAGAATGTAGAATTGCAGCAGTAGAAGTTTAAATTAGATTCTTGAAACCAGCAGCATTAGTCAAGCAGGTGTCATTAAACTTATAATATTCTTGCCTCAATGAGTCTCCAAAGCGTCAAATTCACATTCCATGCTGTACCCGTACTACCTTGGTCAGTGGGCCTCTGTGTCTGAATGAGACGTTGACTTATTTTAACTGACTTTTGTTTCGTAATCCTCATACTTAAAAGGTGCTACTGTATATGATTCTTTCTGAGTTCAGGTAGACACTACTCCACACGCACATATCTATATCTATTTGTATATACACATACATATATATATATGTATTTATATATAGCTCAAGCTATATATTTGAGGTAAGTTACGTAACCAATATAGGCCTACCCATTTTACGTAAAATACTTATTCTAACCCAAGGATTCTTCCTCAATCTAACCATTCATTTTGTTAAATCAACCATACCAACCTAAAAACCCAATGGAATATGTCTGACATTCACACTGGATATAGGATATGGATTCCTCCATCAATGCCCTCTATCTGACACTGAAACTAGATAAGCCAGCTATAGCAATTATGCAAGAGAGTTGGTTAATAATGTGTATATATTATGACAATATATTGTAATTTATGCACTGTTGAGTTGATGCATTGTGACGTTTTCAGTGTTTGACAGCTTTTGAGAAGGAAAGATCTGTTACATCAGACCGACTGCTGTCTTACCTCGGCTATAATTATCGAAGATAAACATTGCACTCCACATCAAAAGCCTTCCCCTTATATTCAAGCCGTATTGTGAATAAATGCTATTGTCAACATAAGCCATCACATCTATTTATTACCCACGCCATCACGTGGTAACGTTAGCGTCAGACTGCACAGAAGAGTGTGACACTACAGGATTCACATTTTCCCCAGAAAATGTCTCAGTCTCACAATGGCAGCTGGGTCATCATACAAAAAACACACCGGCATACATCCATGAGTCAGTCATCTCTACTGTGAGCATTGCAAAGAGTGCTTGTACGTATGCCCATTGAATACACTACGAACCAGAAACTTGAAAAAATGCATTAAAAAAAACACATGTTTTTTGGATTGTGCTGTTTTCTTTATGCATTGTTTGGCAAAAATACTGACAAAAGTCTTTTACGGTAGAGCAAACTATCCCAAAATCCACATCCTTGACAGCTGAAGACCATTTCTCAAGAAAGTTCATGCTGCAGAAGCTCCACTTCAGCATCAGATCTGCCTCGTCCTTTTAAAGGTCCCAAAAGCCCATACCTCCAGCTCTCTCTTGTTCCGGATGACTGCTGACCGTAATTGGAAACAACTGAAAAAGGCTTTGAGCCGTAACTATTTTCATCTCTGCGACTCACTTGCGTTTGCTGAAGATAGTTGCAGTTACCTTCTAAGCCAATGAGAACAATGACAAGCCTCAGTGTTTCCCTGTTCAGTCGTACCGTTTTGATCAATCTCACCTGTCGTCATTTCACTTCCTTTGGGTGCTGTTATCTGCCATTGTTACATGCAACTATACCTCTTTTAAAGACTGTTATTTTCTGCCTCTACACCTGTGCCTGTTGCTATGGAGATCCCTGAAGAGCCAATGTGTTATCCGATAACTATATTTAATGTTTCTGCTGTATTGCACTTATTTTCTTCTGATTCTGTGAAGCTTCTCCTGTCCTTGCTCTCTTTTAATCGTCAGACTATCTTTTCAATTTGTGGAGCCGCTTGCCAGATTATGATTGCAAATCTTAATTTAATTCTAAATACAGTGCTTGACTTTTTAAATCAAAGCAAGATGCTGGTCTAAGGTGTAAAAGTGTCCCCTGAAGACTAAAGCAAACGCGTAGCACAGAATCTCATCCTGTTTTTTTTGTCCAGACGTGAGTTCAGATTTTGCAAACCATACCTTAGATTAAGTGTGTGTCCTGTCAAAACCGCCTCGCTCAGCCGCACAGTGCGATCAAAATATTACAGAGGACATCAGTAGCACCCAGCTGTTTTGACTTGTGACTTCTTCAATGAAAGCTCTGCCTATTTGAGATCCCTCATCACAGTGTGGGAGCAGTTCTAACCAAAGAGGGATTTTTCCTGCTCAGACCGTTTCATTTTCATAATGTTTTTAACCAGAAGAGATAGAACGATCTCGTATTTTACAGAGAAGAAAAAAAGATCTGAGGAAATCATTTTACATATCGTTATCTTTTTGCATTCCTCAATACATTTGTCTGATTTATTTACTGTGTATCATAACAAATACAATCATTTCTCCAGCGGATGATTCGTGATTCACTCGTATACACTGTTTTTAGTCTTATAGTATCAGGATTTGCCCAATGCCTAAAAACCTGCTTGATTCTGATTCCACTGTACATACAGGCACCTTGCCATAGGGGGCTGAATGCAAAATGGCTGCCGTCACAACCCGGCTCAAAGACAGGAAAAAACAGGGCGACAAACGAGCAGGCTGCTAACAAGAACCGATGTATTTTTAACAACATAAGTCCCAACAATTAAAGTGAAGGTATCAGTTAGGTATGTGTCCTTTCGTGTCGAGGCTTTGAAGCGCGTATGGAGGCTTGTGTCGGTGACGAATGTGCTGACGGTTAAATCCTCGCAAGCCGAGAGCGGCTGCCAAATAAAGGACTCTTATGGCTCATCCAAAATGGACACTCCAATCAGCACCTGCAACAGAGAACCAAAACAACAGTATGTATATGGGTATGGATGGAGGACAGGCGTCACTCTGCATATGAACCTAGTGACAATTGTATCCTACCACTGCTCCAGCATCTTGAAAACAAGAAAACCACGGCCATCCAACCATGACCGTGTATCATGCTGCATGCAGTTCATGTAGTAGAGGTCCTACCTGTAGGAGCTTCTTGCGTATCAAGTGATCAAAGTGCATCTCCCTCCACGTCAGCAGTGACAGCAGAAGGCAGGATTTGAGCCGTGATATTTTTGGTCTGGATGTCTCCTCCAACAGAATCCAGTTGTAAAATTCATATTCTGATGCCAGCAATGTATCAAACCTGGCAGTGGTGAAGCTATTCTCTTGGTACAGCTGGATTGTTCTGGAGGCGGCAGCGCAGCACCTCAGTAGTAAGACAGCATAGTTTTCCTCCAAGACCGGTGTCCCACATATCTGTCAGCCTTACCCTGAAAGGTTGCGATGAATAGCTGCTTCCTGGACTTGCTGGGTAATGGCCCCACATTGTTTGGGATGTGAAACAATGTTGGAATCCGGCTGCAGATCATCAGGCTGAAACTAATGAATCTCTCCCCCATAATTCACTGCAGATTCTCTCCAATCTGTCTGAAGCAAACTGCTGCAGGCCTGCTTGTCCTGGCCTGAAGAGTTTTCTCTCATTTGTAGCTGTCTGACACAGCAGTGAAGGAAGTATTTAGATCTTCTTGTTATAACATAGCAAAACCACACTGTAAAACACCCCATCACAAGTAAAAGTCCTGCATTTAAAATGCTACTGACATGTGTGATAGTGTATCAGCAAAGTATCAAAAGAAAGTACATATTGCAGAATAATGATCCCTGTGAGAGTTTTAGTATAATATTATAAAGTACAAATATAGTGATGTATCAGTTTGTATAAGAGTAAGCGCTGACCTCCGGGGTTGACCTACAAAAATGCATCATCCCTGCAGCGCTCTATGACGTCATCACACTCTGACAGCATGAGCGACTGTTTGACTCGGGAACAGACTTTGACATAACACCGGTGCACACGAGCCCCAGTACGTCAAAGAGTGAAATGAATAACAAGGTGCCGTTGGTGATGTTACTCCTAACGTTACCATCTTGGCAGCTGACGGCAGTGGCTGCACGGACACACAAAAATACAAATGGAAAGCACATTTTGAATGCCACTATACATTAGCTTTCATGCAGGACCAAAACACTGCTGGTCCAGTTCTATTAATGGCTGGAATACAGTAGCATTACAGTGCTAATGGGTTGTTTACTGGACACACAATTTTAAAAACAGAACAAAAGCATCCTGGTAGTCTGCGCTGATAATTTGCTTTAACCACTTAACTAATTACTCCTTGAGATAAATAAAGCATCTACCTATCTATCTATCTAAACTCCTCTCCATGTCTGACTGCTGCTACAGTACTCAAGGTTCTTTTTATATATAGTTTCTTCATTTATATGTTGTTTAAATGTTCTTGTTTTAGCTGTTTTGCACTTTTATTATTACATTCACTTGATGTTGGACAGGAGAAAAACATACGTTTGAATCTTCTGTTTGTTTGCACAAATGGAAGATTGTACATTAAAGTTGACTTTGTCTTTTGACTTTGATCTATCTATCTCTCTATCTATCACTTGATGCCTTAATCCGGTCAAACTCAGCCTGTGATTCTCTGGCTGTCGCTTCTAAAACCTGTAGCTTTCCACTTACAGTGCATGTTTACTTCTGTCCATATGTGGGTGGATGGGTAAGTAGTACAGGAATATCTGGGCATCTTTTCTTCATTTTTTTTTACCAGAGTATTAAATAACTACAAATCCCATGGAGTCTGGGCAGCATCGCTTTCCATCGAGGAGTAATCCTCAAATAGAATATATCTGAGAACATGTTCCCCTCCTGCCATCGAAGCAGCAGCGCTGCAGCGTGTAGGCCTGGTCTGCATTTTTCACCTAATCAAGTACAGATGGCAAATCTCAAAGTCCACCTCTGCTTCCGCCCCCTTCTCCGATTGGCTGCTGGAAATGGCTGAAGTTTGGGGAGGAATGATTTTCCAACTAGTTGCAGTTTAGGTGTCACCATTTGCTTCCCTGTTCTCTTTGCAGACAATAGAGAGATGGCCTCGGCTCATGACAGAGCTGTCCTGCAGGCTATATTCAACCCCACCACGCCATTGGGAGACATCCCTGGCCTGAACCAAGAGGAGGACTTAATTGATGACGGTGAGCGTGAGCCTCTGACTTGATGTGTCTCTGCATATCATGTCACAGCTTTTTCACATTTATCATTTCATAGCATATTGAATTCATTTGAACGCATTCCATTTCTGGACTGAAAAAAAAGAGACATTTTAATCCAAGTTGAGTTCTGGGTGACATTTCTGTGTTTTCCTCGCCACGGTACCTGTCAATTGAATTTGAGTGCTTTTTTTTTCAACCTGTTTATCTCCCCCTGCCAGACTGTGGCTTTGACACAGAGTTGCTGAGGCAAGTGAAAGAGTTGGAGATGCGGGGTGTCTCGGCAGCAGAGGCTGGGGATTTGCAAGGCGCACTTCAACTGTTCAGCCAGGCAATCCAGATCCTGCCTCAGCGAGCCTCAGCCTATAACAACCGGGCACAAGCCCTGCGGCTGCAGGGGAACACAGCAGGTACATGCTGCAAACTCAGTAATAAACCTCTCCATCACGACATGTCAGAGTGCTGAGTTTGAGGCCAGCGTGACAACATATCAGGGTTGTGTCTATCTGATGCACTTTGTCACTTCTAGTGGCCCTGTGTTAGGTTCCTGTTGCGTGCTGTCCGTCATGTGGTTGCGTATACGCTGCATGCACAGAATTACAATTATATCATATACCTTCTATTATATACCTTCTGTGCCACAATGAAAATGGTCCCCTTATAGATCCAAGATTATTATTACATACATAAGAATGCTATAGATTATAGCTGCTTATGTTACTTATAATCCTTGTCATCTTTACTTCTTGAAATTATTAATCACAGTCACACCATGCACTTCATATTGTGAGATCTTTTAAACTCCATTGGCTGTTTGTAAAATTATAGTTTGTATCTATAGGTTGTGCTTTTCAATTGGGCTGTAATCTGAGGCCAAGTTGTTGCTGTTCCCAACCAAAGATACAGACACACATATTGTGATATAGTGCTATATTCAGCCACAAATGTCATCGCTGACCAATTTGTTGTAGATGTTTTGAATGAGTTGGAGACTGCTGTATTTTTTTGGTTTATGAAAAACATCAGATTGTAAGGTCAATTGAGTGTAATATTAGAATTACTGGAAATAGTCTCCAGTACAAAGTGATTTAAAGTTGATTCAGCTAGACTGTGTAGCCTGTAGGAAGTTACAAATTGGAAGTTGACTTTAAGTGTGTCTCCCGGTGCTGTTGTCTCCTCTCAGGGGCCCTGGGGGACCTGGACCGAGCCGTCTCTCTGAGCGGCGGCGCCGGACGGACCGCGTGCCAGGCGCTGGTGCAGAGGGGCCTTTTACACAGACTGGCATGCCGGGGCGATGAAGCCAGGGCGGACTTTGAGAAAGCGGCTGCACTCGGAAGTGAATTTGCTCGACAGCAGGCCGTTGCTCTGAATCCGTACGCAGCCCTGTGCAACAAAATGTTGTCGGAGGTGATCAACAAACTACGAAACCCGGGAGTGTCCGAGGCGCTGTAGCTGAAAGCTGGTTGCTTGTACACCTTTTCTGTTTTGAAGTCTGCGTTTAATAAAATAACATTCAAAGCTTTTAATTAGGTCCTTTTTATTGTACTGACAATGGCAGTGACATATGTATATCATTTCTCTTACTTTCCTTTAAGATCGTCTCAACTGAAACAAAGTTGTCAGTCTCCTCGTGCGCTGCTGTGCTTGATCAAATCTGAAATATAGGACCTGTTCCTTTGTGACATGTCGCCACTGCTCAAAGATGAGGTACTTCAGCTTCTCTCCAGTAGATGGCAGTCTTGTCACGTTGACAACAGGCAACAACAGCAACATCTGTTGCCCTTGATTCTTTGAAATGATGCAGTTCCCCACAAGAATGAAACAAGATGGAACAAACAACACTTGTCAGCTCGGTACGCCACATAAAAGCAAATTATCTCACTTCAATGAATATGAGGATCCCTCTCAAACACCAGAGCAATTAATTCGTAAATGAAGTTTTCTCAGAGGGATTACCTAAGTTTTAATGAACTCTAAATACACATAAATAGACTCATCTTAAAGCATTTTCCTTACAAACAAGCATGATTACACGAGGAGCCATTGCAAGAAAATGAAAGTTCAATATATCACATCATTCATGCCAAAGTGAATTCTTCATATGTTCTGTTCATGTCTGCAGGGCTCCAGCTCTGTCTGGGCAGCTGCACATGCGGAGGATTCACATCACGTCTGACTGATTCCAAACGTTGCGTTGCGGTTCGTCCACTGAGCTCTGGGACCCCGAGCGTTATCTTTTGCACTTTATTTCTCTACGTTTGTCTCTGACCACTCCTATGCAGGCTAAAGCCACTGGCTCAGTGTGTTCCTCTCTCTGGTAGAAGGAGCAGCTTTTCAGGTGATCTGACATGGAAGGAGTGTTGCTGAAGCTCCATTTGTCCACAGAGGAAAACAGAGAGCTGAACTCCCAAACCTGTAAAACACAGAAACAGAGCTGAAGTAGGTGTAGGAGGCTGCTCCGGGGGCATCCATCAACCGCACTGCAGCAGTAACCAAAAAGATGCATTTATGTTCAATATCCAGGGAATCTAGAACTCGGAGTATTTTTATCTGGGTTCAGGGCATGGTGTTATTTCTGCATCCATCCATTACAAATGTATTTAAATGATGCCCTTCATCGGGGAGCAAATACCCAGCTGTCTACACAGTCTTGTCAACATTGTGTTTCCATGAATGATCACATCTGACTTGTTATGGTGGCACTGTGTTTACTGGCAGCGAGGCCTCAGGCCATTCCACCTCTCTGATATCATCGTTACACCCTTTGTCCCATGATCCACAGAGAGAGTGGATGGAACAATAGACATGTTATGCATTACTATATTTATCCTTTCTTACTCCAGTAGAGAGGTTATTTTTTTATGTCAGCAGGATAAAGGAAAAAAAAAACTATACTTAAAATAATAATACATCTTTCTTTTTTCTGCTTTATTTTTTCCTGGTTGTTTGCCAAGTTCTTAAAGATTTGAATGTCACCTAACTTACTTTAAAAAAGCCAGCACATGATGGCACTTTGTTTAAAGTTGTGTACAGCAACATGAATTATGCATATAAAGAGCCATAGCTCAGTGGCCATGTGTCTGAAACTCTTAAACGTCCATCCTCATACAGTACATAATGCTCATCATTCCAAACAGGATTTAGGTAATCTCTAAAAGTCAAGGCAGCTTGGGGCCTCCTCAAGGCTCAGACCGATGGGCCTCTTGGCGTCCCTGTGGGCGAGCGGTCTGAGCCAAAGCGTTTAAGGTCTAGCTTAGCAGACTAATGCAAATACAGCATCCCTGCTCACTCTTATTTTTCCTTAATCTCTCCACTGTCCACTATCAAAACGAGGTAAGAATAAATAGTGAAAGCTAGCTTACAGTTTGTATTTTATATTTATTTTCATAGTCATTATTTCTGTAATAAATTTGTAAAACAAAATCAGCATGTTGTTAAACTAAAGGATGGTCAAGCCCAACTGACCAGAACCATTGCATGATCACCAGAACAGAAAAATGTCCCACACACTTCCTCATGAACCCACATGCAGCTGTTTCATAATAAGGACCATTGACTCTTTCTATACATTCTGTGATACGGACACAGAAAAAAACCTGGCAACTCTCCAGCAACTGCTTCAGTGGGAACCCATTAACTGTTGCCAACACGGCTGTGATGCAGCTTGTAATATTGTTAGAGAGGAATACGCAGAGTCTAGAGAGTGTTTACAATGCAGCAGCTGGCAGGCTGCGTGAATGACGGAAACTTTTCAATGACAGAAAACAGAATGATGTCAGATACTGAACGGGGATCGGATATTGTTTTTTGTTTAGATGCCGGAAAAAAGGTTTGTGGTTAGCACAAGCTTCAGAAATGTTATTGTTTTCTTCTACAATATAAAATATGTCAGTATATATTCTTCTTGTAAATCCAGAAGCTTGTATGTGTTCTAAAAAGGCGCTTGCTAACAAGTCGCTGTAAGACTACAAAAACATATAACATTATCTTTTTACTGGTGTTTGCCACAGAGCTTATTTTTCTGCAAGAATGCAAAATCAATGGAAAAATCCCATTGGCTTTTGGTCGAGGGCACCAGTGCGATGCTAATTTACAGGGTTGGCCCGCAGCTGTCATGCCTGCAGAACTCTACAGTCCAAATCATGCTATAATGGAGAATAACTGGAATCGTAGGGATACTTGCTTTCTTCCTGCATTTCCAGGAGCTTCCCCCATGGGAATACGTCTTTTTCTTCCACTTGAGAGAGACCATCCCTCTTTCCTGCAACAATGTGGCACACACCTCTCTCATCAGATGGGAGACTTGGGACAGCTGAGATAATGTGAAACTGTCAAGGAAAGCAGCAATGTGCTGAAGAATCTCCAGGGGCAATCGGCTCAGGGGACACAGATTATTTGCGGCACTTCTCTGAGGGTTGAGGGTTTCCCCGCCTTCACTGAGAAATGAAGGGACTTCTGGATGAAGGACAAAGGCGTTGACATCTTCGAGGAATTTGACAGTGGCGCGTTGACCCGCGGGGTGAAACCTCGTCTGGGTGAAAGCGCAGCCGAGGTACGCCAAAGGGCAGCGTTGTTGGAACCAGCCGCTCAGAGAGGCCTGTATGTCACAGTGCACATTCCTGAAGTGAGCGCGGTATTCGTCTCTCCGAAAGAAGTGACCACACATGTTGCTGAAAGCCGAATTTGTTTTGTTGTGTCTTCTGGTGACGGACTCGGCTTCTACCTGTACATGGAGACCGCGGGGTTTGTCGGCGATGACATCGGCAAGCGTCGCTTCAGTTTTGAACGGCGCAGAGGCAAAGTTGTATGTTTGCGTGCCTATATCGACGTAAAAGCCATCCATCCCCGTGCTCTCTGAGATGACGTGTCCTCTCAGTTCCTTCTCCAGGGAGTGAAGAAGCGTGGCGCCGACCTCGTCGCACTTTGGAAGATCCTCGACCGAAATACCCAACTCTGCGGTGTCAACACTGACGTCGGTCTTGACCTTCCTATCCTTCAGGTAGTTGCGCTTTGCCCGGTAGCTCGTTGGAGCAGTAAAGGAGCGGACGGTTTTCACCTCCATGGGCTCCAGCTTCCCGTAAACAAAATCCTTTTCCCTCGGGGTGCAAGCTGCAAGTTGGCCAAAGTTAATCAACATTGCCCCATTGTGCGCTAGGTACATGTTGTATTCGGCAATGTTGACTTGCCGGCTCAACCGCTGAAGGACCCCGTCTTGCCATGGCGCAAAGCCAGTTGTGCCGTCTATTCTCAGAGCGCCAGGAGCGTTTTCTCGGCTTTGGTGGGAGTCTCTTGTCTCCCCCTGGCGGTTTAATGATTCTTGCTCTTCCTTTGCCGTTTCCTCCTTCTTGTTCAAGTTTTTCACGGTTTGCTTGCATCCCTCCATCTCCTTGTTAAATATTTTCTCCCAGGAGCTGTATTTCTCAATACCATCCACATCTCGGCTCTTTGCCAAAGCATCCCTCTTCTCTTGGCTCAGTTCTTTTTCCTCCGTCTTCGTGTATACATTTTCTGTAAATTCACCACAATGTAAAGAACTGGTTGGTTCATCTGCAGGACTGTCGACTCCAGCACAACCATCCCGGGGGACAGAATCACCCACCATCAACTCGGGGAAGATGTTCTTCATTTTGATGGATCGAAACAGCAGCTCTTGGTCCCTCAGGGCCATTGCAACATCCAGGTTGGTCTCTGCTTGAGGGCTTTCCAAAACATTTTTGTAGAAGACCAGATTTGTTTCTGAAACAGGCCAGCGGTTCCACTCCTGAGAGCAGCAAACCACACTGGCAGGACAGACCTCCAGGTGGTTAGCCAGCCTGTGGCGCAGCATGGCCAAGGGACAGCCGTAGTGGACATTGAGGCAGGGCACCGTCTCCTTGGGACAGAGGAGCTGGTGCTCCTCTTGCTTGCACATGTGGAAGGCGGCGCCACAGTTGAGCCGACACTTTACAACCAGGCATGAGACGGAGATCTGCACCGAGACTTGGCAGTGGACATTGTAACACTTGTCGCAATGCTCATGTTGGCCCGCAGGCAACTTTCTCCTCACCTTCAGGGAGAAATAACACAACACAGAAATGTCCAAGTCCATACTGATGCTAATTAAAAGTGATAACTTTTTCACTGAAGAAATAATGTATTTTTCTGATTAATCTTGTAAATCTTATAAATGCTGATTACAAAATAAATGTACTTACCATTGTCCTTTTTCCAGGAAAGATATTGCTGCTCTTAACACGTCTGAATCATTTTTAATAGACAAGCACAGGACATGGTAAATAAAGTGTGTTCTGACACACAGACTTTAATTGGATGATTACAATCGGTCAATAACATTTCTGTAAATTCATTTAAGAATATACAGTAGATTAAACACATTATCCTCAATAAACAAATGTTCTGCTCATCAAAATGTTTTCTAAAACCAAATAAAACCAAGACATAAAAAGTGAACAACTGGAACATTAACAGTGAAATGTCTCACCCCTTGCTGCTCTCCGCTTGTCACCTTGTGTTCGCCAGCACCCCTGAATAACCTCTGCACTGTGTCTGGACATTATAAATAGACCCGGCCGAGGGGCAGACAGGCCAGTGGGACAGGGCAGCATTGTCCCAGAGCCATTAAGAGGCAAGGTCAAGTTACAGCCTCCACCCCTGCCTCACTGGGACCGGGGTGGTGATAGCAGGCAATCCACATTCACAACAGTTAAACTACCGCATGTTCAAAAACCTTGCAATGCATCGTCTGTGCGTACTGTGTTGTCAACCTTTTATATTGTATTGAAGATTAGTAATCATGGGTTGACGTTTCCCTTCCAAAATGATCACAACATGTGTTAGCAGCAGCACATTGGCAGCACTTAGATGGCTCTGACTGATAACCCTTTGTGGTTTGACTTTATTGTACTTTCTTGATTCTTGTTGTTCTGGGTTTGGATAAAAGTGTCAGCTAAATGACATGGAATGTAATATATTAATGGGTGATTAAACTAAATTAAAGCACATCAAAAAAACATATTTAAAAAACAATTTTACAGATTGTTTTTTCTGTTTACTATCTTTATATATATGGCATAATTATATGACTACTTCTTTAATAAATATATACATTATGTATATATTTATGTAGCCATCCATGTCCATGCCATGATCCGTGTCCTCCACTAGATGTCAGTCACACACTTTCAAAAACGCAAGCACCTTTTGTCAGACAAAAATTCATAAACGTAGCATTGAATTAATTTGGAGTTCCAATGCAAGATCGAAAAAGGTATTTTTAATAATGTTATGAAAATGTTGTTTTTCATACAGGTCCATTTGGTTTCATATCAAGCCTGAGCAGTGGACTGTCTCTCAGTGTGACATTTGAGGCAGTTTAGAGGACCCTTATGTGCCGGATAGACATGTATTGTCATGAAGTGATGTTTTGGTGAAACGTAGAACCTGATGCATTCCAAACACCTTGGATCATTTATTAAATAGTCAAAAATAGCTTCCTCTTCCATCACCAACCTCTGCTGCTCAACAACACCACTAAACACATGCAGCAGCTCATTATTTGTCCCATTCAAACTAAAAAGATGCGCACCTGTCACTCCGCGCTGCTTGTCATTCAGGCCGTCTCTCTGGTCCCGTGGCAGAACCACTGTGCCGTGCAACATGGGGCGTCAATCCAGCCTAACACCCTTTAACTAATTACACTCATTTACACTGAGGCTGGCTAAACGTTTGCCGTTCAATCCCTCAAATCACTCTGCAAAAACCTACTGACACCCATTTTGGAAAATGTGCAAGATCCATAATCTACATTTGCCATTTTTTTCCGTTTTTTTGTGTCACCTGGCACGGATTATAATGAATATCTTATCAGTGGCAGCTGCTTTGCTATAGGCTCTGCAATCAGCCTGCATTTCATCAACATAGAGAGAGACTTTGTGTGGGAAAAGAATATTTGCTATTTCAGTGTCTTGTTGCTACGACAGCAACACAGCTGACACCGGAGAGGTCTGTTGTTGAGGTTAGATTAACTGAATCAAGTTTAAGAAGTGCTTCAGAGCAGGTTGAGAAATAATGAATTAGTTGCTGCTAAATTTACTCATACCATTCTCAATAAACTTAGTCAATTACTGCAAAAGTATGATACAAAATATTTAAAAAAAAAAACCACTGCAGTCATAGGAGGTGCTGGTAGCTTCACTATTAGCTGTGGACAAAAGCTGTTTCCTTCTGTTCCTTCAATCTAAACTAGCCGGCTTCTTAAACTAATCAGAAACTTCAGTCCTCTCTCTTTTTCACAATTTACTAACATATTGCAAAGTGACAAGATACTTAACAATAAAGAAGTCTTATATAATAAAATGCATCTAAAGACTCATCTTGAGCTCTTATTTAACCTGGCAGCTTAAAAGGGATTTAATTACAGCGTGTCCATTTTCTGTATAGCACAGAATGGCGCAATTCTGAGTCAGGAGGTTAATGATTCATGCAAGCTTCATGTCATTTAACTCTACGTTAATGTTCTGAGATGTGACTGGACAGCTTTAGATGGCAGAGGGGAAAAGTAAAGAGTCAAACTTGATTAATGTTCAAGGCATTCAAAAGCAGTCCTCACACAGCAGGACTAATAACAGCATCACTGGTCTCAAGTTTTGCATATTGGAGTTTTGGCTGCTATTACCAACACACCAAGCACAGCTTCCTATAAATCTCACCCGATTCTCAAAGGTTTTTTCCCTTTCTCATTGCCATTCCTCTTAAAGATTGCCACCATTTTGGGATTTCGATCTAGTTTATTATTATTATACCTGGCAAAACATATTAATAAGGCCAAACCATTGGGGCAACATAGAGAAATATGTGCTCCTGCTGAATTTCCAAAGACCCAGGAAATTGTGATGGTACTGTGTTTATTACAGAGGGCTCGGCCCAGCAGAGGGCTATAAATAAGCTGCAGATTGCTATGGAAATGCATAATGAAAATGAAAATGTATCAACTGAAATCCAAGCTCAGTTACTGTGTGAGGTTGAACTTTAAGGCTGAGAAGCCAAAGACTGTATTTTTTAGAAGTGATTGCATATTTTGGCTTTAAATTATATTAAATAAGGATAATGCTTGGCAATCACTTGACAATCATTTCAAGATACTATAGCTGTATACTATGAATTTGTATATAATACCACATATTAGAGCTGCAGACGAGAAGATGTTGAATTGATTAGAATAAACGTCACATTTGCAATATGTACATGTATGCAATCCCATGTGCACTGTGTGTGCTTCTAAGTGCTATATCGTGATTGGGTTTGGGTTTGAAACATTCTTATAAGGAGTATTGGGTTACAAGCTTTTGGTAAAAAAAAAAAAAAAAAGCATTTGCACTCATATCATGTGAATTTAGCAGATTTAGAGTTTTGTAAATCATATTATCTCCAACAGGAGAACCATGAGATCGCTCACTCTTATGCGTGTGTTTGAATTAAGTGTGTTTTATGACACCTACAGCCCATTGGGGTGTGGATTGTGTTTAATCAATCAACACAGTACAGCAGTGGTCGCTGTTCTACTTGTTCTAGTTACATGTTTTAATGCTTTTTTATTTTTTTTATTTATGAGTTTAAAAAAAAGGTCTGTTCAACTTATTAAACCTATAAATCACCTAAGGTTCTGAAGCCAGTTTGACGCTGCCAATTACCTCACAGCTGTGAATAGTATATGCCTTTGGGTGAGTATTATCCTCTGAGCCCCTTCTGGATGACATATTACAGCATATGGTCAGACAGAAATAGGAATGAAAATGTAGATACCCAATTTTACACTTAGTTTTTACTTTCTCATTATCTAGTTCCCCTCCTTCCTTCCATTTAATTAGGCAGATGTCATCCAAATGTTCCTGTAAATCCCTCTGCGGTTCAACTCTGAGTCTCTTTTCAGACCCGACTGAGTGAGAACGAGACGATTCGCTAACCCTGACCGGTGACCATGCAAACGTTTATGTGCATATCAATTTAGATACCAGCCTTTCCGCACCTAATATTCCGCTTTTAATTACAATGACTAATTAAAAGTACCTTGTAATGAAGTCTGTGTAGATCCCCCCGCCCTGCCCCCTTCCCCCGGGGCAGCGTATTTTGTGTCATTTTGCTTTACTAATGGAGAATAAGCTGAAGAATGAGATTTCACTCCACTTGTTTGTTATAATGTCCAGAGCTAATAACTGCTAAGAGGAAGGGGACACGGTGTGCGGGAACCTTACAGAACCAAGTCGTTTTATGCCCAATAAACAGTCGTAATGAAGGATGGATCATATAAAATTCATGAAAGTTGTAAAGAAAAAGGCCCGCCGCAGACAAGTTCAACAATAAAGTGTTCCAAGGCTTTTCATCAGATCTGTCTGGTATTGTTTTCTATGTGTAATGTGCACATTCAAAGTCGGCCTTTTTCGCATTCTACACAGAAAACATGAAAAAATGACAAATGTAACCACAATTCTGTCAAATCTCCACATGCATCCCTTCAATTTTAGACTTTCTGCTTGTGTGATGTCCAGTGTGTGTGTGTTTGTGTGTGTGTGTGTCTGTGTGTGTGTATGTATCTGTGTGTGTTACATTTGTTATCTTTAAGCAGGCATCTGTCTGGGTTTGACAGTTTTCTGCCATGCAAATGTCAGGAGAGCATAAAGCTGTGCTGGCACTCAAATAGACATGTGGAGGAAAACTCCACATGTCTATCTGACATTTTTTACACACACACACACACACACACACACACACACACACACACACACACACACACATATATATATATATATATATATATATATATATATATATATATATAGATATATATATATATATATATATATATATATATATATATATATATCCCTGCCCCTACACACACACGCACTGTTGTAAACAGGCACTATATGTCCTTTACCAGAATTATGCAGCTTTGGAACATGTTTTTTTTTGTCGTGTGGCTGGTGCCAAAGATAGCTATCGACCAGTAATGCTTATATCCTGCAGCAAATAACAGATCATTATTGTGAAGACCAAAACATGATGAACTACTTTGGGTTAAGTAAAACAGAGATATAACAGGCTACAGGTAGAATATTAAAACTGATGAAAGCACACATGTGACATTTCCATTTAACATGCATCATTTTAGATACTGCGTGGACATTGCGGCCGTGTTATTATCACTCAAAGCCATGTTCCTTGCCTTCATTTTGATTTTAACACAATTTTTTTACAGTTGCAATGCTAGCACAGTGACATAAATATGAACACCTAGTAAAGTAGAGAAGACTACCTGTGGTGGCCATTTCCTGCTTTCCTGTTGATATTCTTTGCCACATTATGGGACTCTGTTGATTGACTTAAACGTTAAAAAATGATGACTCTGGAGACGTTGATTTCATTTCCATAATTGTTGATTTATTCCTCTCTCATCGACCAAACAAAATCATAAGTCTAACTTGAGTTTCTAAATTAAATTCCGACGTGAGGTCAAAGATCTGTGCCGATGTCCCGTTCCACATAGGAAAATAAAACCTGATATTCGGTCCCGCCCCTGCCCTTTTATACCAGCTGATCTTCATCAAATTAGCATAAGTAATTCACACCAAAAAATATGTATATTATATGACATGATTTATAATCAAAACTGAATATATGGCTCCAAAACTACCTTTGTGGTTGTTCCTGCTACAGGTGGAAAAAAGGTCTGAAAAAGTGTTGGTTGTTCATCATGTCAGTAAGATGACATGATCTGAGCGGCTGCTGTAGGAATAACCAACTGAGAAAATTGCAGGGCTTGTTCAAAAAGCTTTCACTATGAAACATAAATAATGTCTGAATACTATATGTGACAGCCGGACAGAAAGAGTGAGATACAGCAATGTGCTCTAGGTGACAACGTCATACTTTGGAGCTGTATGTCAAAGTATATGTACAGAAATCGTGTTTTGCTAAATTTTGTTCTCAGTTTCTGCCGCCCGCCTGTAATTAGATGCACATGCAACAGACATGGATAAAGAATGTCTCCTCATGTGGCGCTGCTAAAATTGTCTGTCTGTGTGTTTCTTCTGTTCTGAGGCTGAGTGATAAGCAGACTATGATAAGAGACCACAGCAGAAGCCACAGGATTCCACCGCCAACACTAACCTCGTACCTTCCCAGCAAGTTTAGTAACGCAGTGTGTTCGTGTGTGTGTGTGTGTGTGTGTGTTTGTTCACACAGACATTTTCCATTCTTACCAAACTGGAAGCACAACATCACATGTATGATATGTAGCATTCCTGTGCCTGCTGGACTCATGCATGTGCATTATAAATGTACGTTTCTTTTTGTCCTGAAGTGGCCCATCCCCTCCTGCACAACATTAACAAATAATGGATGATAACGCCACAGGGCTATTCCTTGGACATTACCATGAAGTGGGCACATCTATGTGAGAGATCTTCAAAAACAACAACAAAAAGAAGTGATGTACTTCACAAAGGGAGCATTCAGGGTTTTCTCCTGGAATTGTGCAATAACCCAGACACAAAGTACTAATGCAGAAAGAAGAGCAGATGGATGGATTGGAGAGGACTTCCTTAAACTCCTGTAATGGATGACTAACGATATTGATTGGATCTAATTACAAATACAGGACCAACAGCTCCACTGAAGCCCTTAACACAGAAAACGTGATGGACAGCAATAGCATGTGTGCTAGCAGCAAACAAGCTCTTTATCTGCACCTCTATGAACACGCACAACCCCTGCATCAGCATCTCCAACCAAGGGAATCCTTCTGAGGCGTGAGCTTTGTGCTCTTTCATTTAAGACAATCTTGACCTATGAAATGAGTGCTCGCTATGTATCGTGGGGCGCTCAGCACATTCTGCACAGGAACAGGAAAGACCTTTAGCATATAGACAATCAGTCCTTCCCACCCCACCCTCCCCCCCTTCCAAAAAAAAAAAAAAAAATCCACAGTCAGGATCTTCTGCACTGATCCACATGGATCAGAAAAGTATGACATTCCCTGCTGTGTTGTTCTCCAATTACGGCCACCCCTGTTTACCCCTGAGTTGGCCTCGACTCTCACAGCGTGGCCCCTTGGTCCCAGTCTCACATGACTGCCGCCTGCAGCTTCTCTTCAAACTGGGGGCGTGACTCGGCTACACAACTCCAGAGGAACTGCCACTCTCATGCTCCATTAGCGCCCACGTCCCCAGTGGATAAAGAAAAATGCATTCACTACTGGGGATGCTGCTGTCACAGACATCTAAATAGCAACCACGTGGGCCTTTGTGCTGCTAAGAATGACCTCGAGACCGGAAGTGAGCTTGCGGTTAAATCAGGCGATGTGAAAGTTGATCAAAAACGCAGACTTTCAGACAAGTTTGGTTTTTTTTTCCGCAGGAGGCGGGATAATGGCATTGCGTTTTAGTGATTATGCAGATGTAGTGGTCACGTAAAGCAGGTGGCTTTGCCATGACTAACTCTAAGGGGAAATCATGGAGTTGTCTCTGTCAGACAGCCAACCCTGTTGGGGTTGAATGGGATGAATTACCGAGAAAACGCTCGGGTCACTGCTGCGGTATTGATTACCAATGGAAGATGTCTGATTCTCTTTCTCAAGTCTCACTCTGTCGCCCCACCACACACACTCAGGCACTCTTCTTTGCTCTCGATTCCAACTCATCTGTGCATCGGAAATGCTCATGCACGAGCCGTAAAGGGCATCCGGTCGACAGCTGCACGGGCTACTATACGTGACAAAGCCCATTTCCTATTTACAGTAGAAGGGCTTCTCATTGGCTGCCAGTCTGACATACAGCATCATTCATTGGGCGGACGTTAAATGGGAAAGCTTGGTGGGGTGTTTATTGAAGTCCTGACCCCGTCCTCCACTCATTAAATTGATTCATGGATTCAATAAGTGGGGCACAGGCGGCAGGTTCGCACGTCAGTGTGCACACGAGGCTCACAAGCATCCATCACGTTGATCAGGCTGCTTCAGCTGCTTCTCCGTGCGGTACTCTCACAAGACCCCAAGGATTGTTGCAGTCATAATGACCCAAGGCTGTATGCATGCACACGCACATACGTGCATTTAAAAAGGCTTGCAGATATACACAAATATGCAAAATCTCACTCACACACACACACACACACACACACACGAGCATCCTCACCAAGCTTCCGTTTCATTATAATAACTGTGTGTCATTCAGGCCGAATGCCAAATGAGGTTAAACTGTCTTCTGGAGAGACATCGTTCATGTTCCAGTGGACAATAAGAGCCGGATCTGAAGTCTCGCAACTAAAAATAGAGACTGAGATTCCAAACATTCTCATTCTTGGGTATTCTTTGATGCCGGTGAGTTTTCTGATGTTTGGTGAAGCTATGAAAGGTTAGCTCACATCTCAAATGCACCATACCTGAACAGCAAAGGACCCGAGGTTAAAGGCTAGCTGATGTAATCGCAACATCTGCAGCCAGTTTGCCATGGATTTGAATAAAGATATGAAGTTGAGACTTTTAGTTATAAAGTATAAACATATCTGTAATGATGTGGATGTAATCTTAATTATCTTCATATCGCACGCTGCTCAGTAAAGTCTGGATTTCTCTCGCGATGAGGAATTTAAGACCTGCAGCACTCCTACCTCAACAGACTGATTGCTGAAAACATTTTCTGAAAGCTCGCTTGTTTTCGGCTCATTAGCTTTTCACAAGTGTTGCAAGTGTTTTCTCTGAATCGTTCCGAAGAAAATCAATCAAATCCCAAAGATGATGCTTGGATGCTGGTAAACAAGAGCAGCCTTATTCAACACCAGTTATTCTCCAGCCCCTGCAGAAAAGTATCTATTCAAAAATTATTTGAATTCAAAAATCATTTGAATAGATACTAAGACACCATATTTTAATGTCACAGACTCTGTGCGATCTGGCAGTGTCAACTCAGTCGCCCAAAACCAAATCATTAACATCTCACTTAGCACCATCTTTTCGTTCAGTCAGACTGAGGAAAAATGTGTCTCTAATAAATGTAGATTGAACGAAAGGTGAACTTGCAGATGTTAAATGCGTCAATTTTTGTTATTAATGTTTCTCTACCGTTTAGTTAGTGAGTTTTTTTAATGAAGCCAGATATACAAATACTGCTGTGTAGTTCCATACCTTCTCATCAATTATCTTGAAGAAAAAAAAAAGTCGAGGATGCCAGCCGCAACCACTAATCACAGTGGCAGCTATTTATTAGCAAACTGCTAATTAATTTCTCTGCTGCAGATCTCCCTAATGGCTGCAGATTATCTTCAGTCCCGCTTTGCTTACCTTGTTCTTATTCCACATGCTAGCTAATAGCTAGCCGGCGTTTACAGTGCAGCTTGTGGGATTGTCTCAACAACGGATATCGAGTCAAACATAAGGAATACAATTCTCTTTGGTGTCCCGAGTACAAAGACAGACTAAGAGTCAGTTCAAGACCTCAGAAGTAAAGTGTAGTTATAGGAACGATGGCAGCAAAGGAGAAAAGAGGACAAGGAAGGAAAACCTTTCTCCTTAACCTCTGAAGGGTGGTGAAGACACAGGTGTGCGAGTCTCCTCTGCTGCACGCTGCAACACTGCTGTCACTGCAGGTCACAGTCAGCGCTCCGCCACAGGCTCTCCTCACGCCGCTTAGGAAGGGCTGCAGCCAGGAAAACCCCATGGCGTCCTCATCAGAGCCCCAAACACCTCCGGAGAACCCCAGCTTTAGGCATGAAGCCACAATTAAAGGGAAGTGCATATTCTTACAGTGTGCTCTGAGCATAACCTCCCTCTCTCTCTCTCTCCCTCTCTTTGTGCCTGTACATGCCGGTCACTCATTGGCATGGAGTTCTGCTCGGGGCTGTGTGCACTCTGTTCTACTCCTTGTTAGAGCTAAAGAGCCTCATGCTCCTCCTCTCTTGTTTGGACATCGACAAAGGTGGTGTAGCATCTGTCAAGTGGGTGATATTCTTCAGTACGCGCTAACCGTGATTCCAAGAATGTTGTTATTATTGTCTTTTTTTTATTTTCATTGAATTGATGTAGATAAATTGCATTGAAATTGTCAGTTGGAGACATTTTGTAAGAGCACAACAGAGCATCATTAACTCAATGATATGCAAAACAAATGACACAGATTTGAAAAACAGTACACATTTTAGCGAAATGTAAAATCTAAATTTGCACATCTGTTACTTAACCCAAGTTACCTCTTGATGAATCAATGAACGGAGGAAAGTCTTGAAGAGTGGAAGTAAATAGGGGCTGCGTTTCACAGCAGAGAAACAGAACATCCGTTCACAAACTCTCTCACAACTCGAGCAGCATAATCCAAGTCTTATTTATCCAGTCGTTTGCTCACTGCTCTCCAAACAAATGCATCTTTGCTGGAACTTTAAAAACTCATCTGTCTGAGTACGTTTCACTGAGAACATTCTCCTTTTTGATTCCTTGTTCAAGAGGAGGCAGGCGAAAAGTGTTTTCTTACAAATGTAAGGCATTACAAGATGAGTGATTGATGATCTTGGCAGCTTACTAACATTTTTAGAATTTGTTTTTCGATTTCCATAATGTAAGGAGGAAGACTACTGTAAGTCATGTATTAAGAGTGTTTTTGATTCTTTGTGCTTCAGCTCGGAAATATTTAAAAATGCCAAAATGTATTTCTAAGTGCGTAGTTGATCAGCACATATGTCCCACAAAGGAAGCAGAAAGAGAGAACTATATTCTCTAAGGAAAAGTCAAAATATCTGATGGTAGAACGTCTCAGATTTAAAAATAAACTAAAAAATCCTCGGAAATGCAGTTTTTTTTTGTTTTTTTTTCACTTCGTGTGACATCTTGTTATCTAAAATTGGAGACAATGCTTTGAACTCCCGATTGACATCACAGACGGGACAATTCTGAGTGGATTCTCAAATCAGAACATGTCATTCATGTGTGCAAACCGGAGGGTTTGCCTTGCAGAGAGAAGCCTTGAGAATAGTCCTTCAGACAGACCTGCTGCTAACAGGAACTCCCATCTGCTCACCCTGACACAGAGGTGACGCATTACTCCACTGACACGTCTGCTGTTTGACTGACAACCTGGCAGTGGAAACACCTTCTATCTCGGCTAAGATGTGAGCTGCATTACTCCCGGCTTGGAGAAGGTAAATGCATCCAACAGGCGTTAATAACGTTCATATAGCGCCCACCATTCAGGCCCTGTGGTGAAAAATCAGACTTTTCAAATGTATTGATTTCTGTCGCTTCATGGCGTGCAGCGAGTTTCAGAAGAAGAAGAAGAAGTGTTGCTGCTGCACCTCGGTGGAACAGTTGCTCTGAATTCTACTCGTCTAAGCAGAAGCTCGGAGAAAAAAACATTTGTGTGGCAAATGTTAATAACAACCGACCTGGGCCTGACGTCGTGGGCAGCCCGAACCCTAAAAACCTGGTTCACGCTCACAGAATGAACTGCGCATAAATCATTTCCAAAGCAAGACTTTTATTAACTGACTGAGTCTTAAAGCTTTTTGAGGGGAGGAATGGAAACATGGGGAATGAAGAAACCTAAAAAGAAAGAAAGAAAAAAGCGTATTTGACAGAATATCAGCAGGTTTTAAAAATAAATTGGTAAGAAACAGCACTGATGTCATGTTTCACAGCCGAAGCTTTTCTTCTGTTCTCGACATTTCAATCAGCACATATAATATATTGATGCCACACCATTAAAGATGAAAATAGTGAACAGTTGAACTATTTAGGTTAATTGAGTATTGATCATTAGTTGGCTCTAATGATGCCACCTGCACAATTTACTTTAGAGCACTTGTGCAAAAAATAAATACATATTCTTTTGTTTTTAACTGTTTGAATTATTGAGAAAAATAATCAGTTTGATTACAGAAAAGCTCAAACAGTTAACACATCTTAACACTGAGGAATCTGCCAAAAGCAAAGCAGACAGTTTCATTTTAAATGAACTTGCAGTTTGAGATTAAGAAACCTTTTCATCCATTCATCAAATTTTAAAAGCATAGAGAGCAGGCAAATCGATGAGAATCTACATGTCAGTTTATCTATATTCATGTCCTGCTGCATACTCTTCACATTAATTATCTCACTGCCAGAATGAAGAGAAATGCATCTTTGATGGAAGACATTTCTATTGGCTTTAAACATTATTAACTAATAGTGACAAAAATAATTGGGTGAACAAATTAGATACAAACTAATTTTTAAAAAATGGGGGTGCATCAAATCCATGACAAGTTTCATAATAATATGAGGATATAATATGAATATAACTTTTTTAAAGTGATTGTGGTGGATTTAGTAAGTATTTATTAATAATTCTGTGTCTTCAAAAAATGAAACTTCATGTACATACATATATGATCAAACATGGTTGATATAGAAATTGAAGCCACTAGTCAAGCCCAGAAGTTTTAGTGTTTGAATTCAGAATTATTGCATCAAAAAAAAAAAAAAATCATTTTGTTTTTTCTTTTCTAAAGAATAACTTAAATCTTACCAATTTTGGTTAGTTTGTAGCTGTGGAGCCTTGTGTCGGCCTGTGAGGAATGTTATTTATAGAATAAATAAAGTTTCTCACAAAATGACTGTTATTTGCAGAAGAACATCACTGTTATCTTGGGCCATCGTTTGGCATTTGGTAATAAAATCACAGGGCCTTTTGAAGATCAGTGTGCACAAAGGTTGCCCTCTGACTTGATCGCCTCATTCCTCATTCCAGTAACTGTAACACAAATGTCCGGGTGACCATTATGGTTATTGATGGCTTTGATCGGGCCCATTGTACACGCTGTGGGCAGCATATGCTCTTCCAGTGCTCTTGAGAGTCCTGCGGGGTTTAAAAAAAAAACACGAGTCTAGACCTCACTCTTTATACACTAAACAAATTACTTCCACAGCAATTACAGGCATGCTCGGTCACATGTGTATCTAAAGTCATTACATCTAAATGGTGCTTTGCTCATTACCATGGTGTGAAATGTACTCAACTGAACTATGCACGAAGAGGCAGAATTCCCAAATAACTGCCATGATGAAGTGAAGTGAAAGTGATTCAAGACAATGTGCATCATAGACAGTATGCAAAGTGAAACTTTTCATTGTGCAAGTTCTTTGCTGAAGTAAAACATGTGTCTGTGTTTCATGCCGTGCATTAAAGGGTGTTGTGATATCACAGCTTTACTGTTACATCCCCAAGAGCAAACATCTCATCGTTTCTAATGAAGTATGACAGCGGTGGAGGAAGAAGTCAGATCTCAACATTTTCTCATCACAACTTGTCACGTACTGATGCACCGGGGAGCAGCCGCATGAACACGATTGCTGTTCTGCTTAAGACAACTATGTACACTAAGCAAGACATGAACAACATAACATAAACACGTGGGTTGAGAGTCCTGCATTTCTTTGAGAGTCTAGTAATGGCACAGATGAGTTGTCGTTGTAGTTAGTTGGGCTTTTGTCTAACAACAACGTGAATGTGCATCTCATACATACAGTAAAATGAGGCCTTGTGTGTCGGTGTCAGACGTCGAGGACTGCGACAAAGCGTTTGGGAACAAGAACCGCCCGCAGATCTTTTACTTTTGTAAAAGTAGCAATATCACAGTGTAGAAGTCCTTCATTAAAAGAGGAGAAAAAAAAGTAAAAGTAGATCAATATTTGCATCAAAATATACTTAGGCTACGCTCACACTCCAAGTCTTGTTATTTACTCATTTGGGATTTATGGTCAACTTCAATTTCTTTGTTTGGCTATTGACATTTTTTTCTGGGCCAATATCTGATTTCAGTGTGAACTGCGACTATGAACCACATACTCAAAAGAACCATAATAAAGACGTCACATGAGTGAACATAGTGGCGACTAAAGTCAGCATTTACAGTTTCATGTGCAGTGAAAGCCAGCAAATTTTTGAGCAGATTATAATCATAACTAATTCATTTTTAGTGGAGCGATGCTACTTCTGTGCGTGGATGCAGAGAAAGGACCAGGAGTGCTGGGATTGGACGAGACTTCACAGAAAAATATTTCATCCGAAATGTCTGGATGTTTGGGGATACTTTCAGTCTTTCTACATCTGTCAGCGCTTCTTCACAAGACACAAATGTCGATCGAGAGTGACATTAAAAAAAAACTGTTCTGACCCGTATCTGATTGAGGATAATGCGTGAAAATGGCTCATATCAGAATAGAAAGATCAGTTTTCATGTGATTATAAAAAGCCCAGATCTAAGTCACATAGGTGGGTAAAAAAAATCTGATTTTGGCCACTTTAGTATTTCGAATAATTTATATTTTATTATTAGATTATATTGGACGATTGAGTAGAAATATAAAGTGTCAGAGAAAGGAAATACTCAATGATAGCCTCACATTGCTTCCTGACTCAAACTTAGACATTTCCATACAATGTGTAGTGTGCTCCTCAGCAGCAGGAATAAAAACTCCAAAACTCTTTTATACAGGACATGTTTCCAAATATGTTTCACAAATTCCTGAATAAGTGTCTAAAATACTCTTGAGCAACATCATCAGATTAACATTGGTGGGGTGCTCATGCTCGATCTGCACAGAATATGTCATCAAAACATTAGTTTTTCACTCAACTCGTAGCCTAAATTATATTTATGGAATATATATATATATATATATATATATATATATATATATATATATATATATATATATATATGTATATATATATATATATATATATATATATATATATATATATATATATATATATATATATATATATATATATATATATAAAATCTATATAAATATAAATAAAGGCTATTGAAAATGAAGAAGAAATCTGTATTAGCCATAAAATAAATGCCCTTTTTTACTCATATTGTTTCTGTAACACGGAAATATGTCATGAATTCTGTCAGTCATTAATGGATAATATGTCTGTGTCTACTTTCACGGTTGCTGATTTTCAAACACTTGTTCCATTGGGAAAAAAAGACATTGCAATTTCAAGCTACATTTCTCACCAGTGGAAAAAAAAAAAGCTGTGATGTTGTTATGAGTGATTTCTGTTTAAACAGGGATTTGCTGACGTGCCCCGAGCATCTGTTCCACCTCTCTTTCCGGGTAATATCTCCACTTCTGATTGAGATGTCAGAGGTAAGCAATCCACTGCAGACTAATGGAATGAGCCGGAGTGAGGGTTTGGAGGGGTATTTCAATCTGAAGTCCAATTGGGAAAAGGAAAAAGACAAGCGTGCTCCAAAAGTTTTTGGGGTAATGTGCTTTCCCATTACAGTGGGAGCCACATGCAGCTGTTGTGTTAGTATACATTTATTCATAGGCCACCTCGCAGAAACATTGGCGTTATGAGGAAGAAATGCACTTTTTCCTTCAACCTTCGAGCTGCAACTTGACTTCATTTGTTTTTCTTTCAATTTAAAGTGTCAGAATACATAAACAAGTCCAAATGGAAAATAAATCATTTTAATTCACGAAAAATGGGCAAGGACTTGTCTTGCGGAGACTGACATCAATGCATATGACACAAGGCCACGAGTAAATATATTGAATGTTTGCATTTTAAGTTATTCATTTTAGTACAACTGTGGTTTTAGAACCAAAGACATTCATATTTAGGGTTAATTTATTCAACCATGAACGCATGTAAATTACAGCGCTCCCATCCCTACTACTCCAAAATGTAAAAAATAAAAAGATTTTCAAAATACAACACACCAAAAAATATTAACACCGCTACGTAGTTCTCATTATGTTTAAAGATGATCACAGTTAACCAGAGTCGGGCATTCAATACAGAACGATTCAGCGTCGCAGATGAGTGATATCAACCAGCCGTTTCTCCGACGTGGAGTCCAGATGCGGTCTTTTGAAGGTCAAGCTGTGTCCTTTAAAGCTTAACATGTGTTCTGACCACCTGGACTCTGTCTCTTTGCTATGGATTAGCTGGTATCATCTGCAAACTTGAGCACACCAATCACATCGCTTTGGAATAATGCTATTTTTATTTTTTTACAAGGACGCTTGTGTTTGCATACAAGCATTAAATGAAGAAAACACACAGTCCTGCCAATGTTTTCCCACTATTCCACTTATCTACAGGTGGCGGTAATGCTCCCAGAACTGCAGCAATGCACCAACATAGGTGGGGAAGAAGGCTGCTTGGCAGTAAACATGGATGTAAACAATGCAGGTTTAACTTTTTCTTTCTATTTTCTTTTAAAAAAAAGAAAGGAATGCGGCATCGTGCTGGTCTCTGGTGAGGAGTGGGAGGTACCAGAGGGAGTAAAATGGGTAACTTTAAGCATGAAAGGACTTTTGCAGGACTGCATGCATTATGGCACTGCTCTCGTATGTCAGGAGAGACTCCACCAGGCCCTGAGGCTTTCCTCACATGTGCTGCCGGAAAAGTCTACATACATTCTCATTTGCAAGCAATGTAGGCCTCCTCTCCCATCCAAGAAAAGAGAAGACAGTGTATTAATATGTGTCAGAACCAACACCCACACGGACCTTTTCCGCTGCTGGGCCAGTCTTTCACCTCTTCAGCTGCTTCCAGTGTCCAGACTCAGATGGTGATGTGGAAAGGTGTGAGAGCCTGAAGGTTGGCTCTCATGAGCCATTGCATCATCTCCATGGTGCAATACATGCTTTTTAATGATAGAATACAAAGGCCTCTTTATCATAGAGAGTTCATATCGTGTACAATAAAGTATCAACTTGATTATGTACATAATACATATTTACACAACGTAGATATGCGCCTTCATAGATTATAATTTTACAGTTTTAAAGGCACTTTAAAAAATAATATAAATCCTCCAAAAATACCGTCGTCACATAGTTATTTAAGCAATAAGGTACGAGAGGCAGTACTGTATCGTCAATAATGTACAGCGTAGCGTGATTAAGTCGAAAACGCCCGGCCTGCCACTGCGATTTTGTGATCAAACCCTTTTCATGCTTCATCTTAGTTTCCAGTTTTACGCACTCGCTCTCTGCTAATTAGTCCGCTCGCTCAAAGCGTTATCTGCTTTCCTCTCCTGATTGTAAGCCGTATCAACGTTTGGCTGTACATCAGGAACAGGGACTACAAATACATTATTCACCGCTGCCATTCTCATCATAAGTCATTCCCCCCAAAATATCAAAGTTTACACAAAACATGTTTGGTAACTGTCAAACTTGAAATAACTAACGGTCACGTTATTTTGAGTGTGCTCTGATATGGAACGCTTTGGTAAATGTAAACAGGTGGTAAAGTGCTTTATGGCTGAATAAAGTACACCCTGTGACTCACTCTCAACCAATCAGAAGGCTTGATTTGATCTACCCATTTTATAATTATATTAATGAATGTTTGCCCAATGAAGGTGATTCAGATACCTGCTTAGTTTCAGCATGTGAACATTGGTAATGTGAGTACATTGGCCCGCTGACATTAGCATTTAGCTCAAAACACTGCTGTATCCAAGTACTGCCAACAGGAATGTGAGAACAGAAGTGATTGACGGGTGGGAAAGTTGACCAAAAGAATTATAAAAGCTGTGAAGTAAAATGTTGAAGTTTTTTAAACTTTTTTTATTTGACACAACATCATCACTTAGGGTGCAATTGAAAGGTCATATGAACTTTAGTAATAGAAGTATCCATTTTTCTCATAGAGGACATTTCGACCTGCCAGACACAGCTGCACCTAATATTGCTAACGGCTATATTTCACTTTGAGTGTGCCAATGTCAGAACCCTGCTCGTCTGCATGGTGACTTACTGGGACCCTTAGATGGAAGACGAGATACACCTGTGCTTTCCCTGCTATTACCATTGATAATGTCTGCCGCTGTTGTATAAGGGGTCTGTATCCTTGTAACACTGGTTTTCCCTTAAAATCTCCCCATTAGAAGTTGTTTCATATAAGTTAAAAGAGCTGAGACATTGTTTTTTAATTCAATTTATCTGAAGTTTAATTTAAGTTTATGTCAATTTCCTGGGAGGTGCAGTTGGTAACTGCTAATCTAACTATTGTCAGTTTAAAAACAAATCTAAAAGAAAGCAGCATAAGTACCAGGATGTGATGGATGCAGCATTTTGTGTTATTGAATTTGATGCTGTTCGTGTAAGCCATTATTGGTTTATACACATACATTTGTTTCCTTAATTGCAATATTGAGATGGTGTGAGTCCAGCGTGATTAATTGTTTTCTAAAAAAAGGAGCTGTAAAACTCTGGAGTCTAAGTTAGTTTATATGCACTTTGAAACAGAGATCTACTTTGATGCAGCACCATTGAACATGAGCTACAAGGGTGCACAATATTAATAAATCCATTAAAACGGTGAATATTGCAATTATAGCAACAGTTTGCATCATTTCACAGCACATCAGTGGAAAACATTTTTTTATTTCAGAACACTTTATCAGCTTTGACCCAACAACACTGCCGTGAGACTTCCAATTTCTGAATTGCTCAAAATCATGTTTCATAACTGGAGTATTTTTGTTTTCATTATATTTACAAAAAAGCAATACTTAACCGTTTGTTCGCCGGCACCATTCTGTTTTCCAGATCTGCCATTGCTGCGTTAGAGTTCATGCAAAGCAGTTATTCTGACATGAAATATATCTTCTATAATCCCCGTTGTAATGTTTGCTAAGAAGAATTAAAGTTTACCGGAAGTAGTCTGATCAATAAGTCTAGTTCCTTGATGTTCGCTTAGTAAATTAGTAAATGCTCCTCTCAGTAAGCAGAATATTCAAATGTATGGTGGGATGTATTTTGTCCTGAATACATTTTTCTTAAGTGTGTTAGTCCTCTCATTTCATCTTTTTGAGTGACTGTGCATACTGTTATTCCCAGTCCCGCCCACTGTTCTAAAATCAGTTTAAATTCACCATCAAAAGCTCTTTTAACAGCCCATGCTCCTTTCCCTATTGTAGGTGTTTATTAACAGAATACCATGTCAAGCAATAGTAAATTATGTATTTGGTTCTGTTTACTTTCCTGTTGCTTTATGGATTCTATCTGCATTTGTCGTTGCTAAAATGCTTTTTTTCCCTTTTGTGTTGTACATAGGGAGAGAAGGTCCAAGGAGTCATGGACTGAATGTCACTGAGGCAGATGATTGAGTGTAGAGCTCTTTGTAGTAGCCTCCAAAAATATTTTCAATTTATTTTTATTCAGGTTTAAGTTGATTAGTTTTTGGGTGATGCACTTATGGACCATACTTCCTGCGTGTTGTTTCCGCAAAGTTTTGGCAATAACTTGGCAGCTGGGGGCCTAATTCTGTCTTAAACGTTTTGCTTGTGTCTATAAATGCATAAACGGCATTTTCTTCCTCACCTCTTTCAACTGTTTCTTTTGCTCAGTCATGTTTTTATTCCCATTGTCTTACATTGGTTAAAGGTATCTTATATTGTGGTATTTTGTTCTTAATGTTTTTTGTGGGTTATGAATATAAGGTTTAATTTGCTCAACAAACTTAATATTTCATATTTCCACTTTTGTTCTGTCTAAAACTTAAATAAACCTTCTGGTAAATGGAGCTATGATCGGACCCATCAGGTCAGACACTTCAATTTGACATCCTTGTATTCAACCCTTCTCTCTGCATGAAAGAATGATCAATTTGAGAGTTGACCGAGTGATAGAGTGTGTTGCTGAAAACCGACTCTAGATGATGAAAGTCCGTCCACACATCATTTCCTCCAATGAAATTTCCCCCACCTTTGTGCTTTCTTATTTCTCTTAAACCGGCTGCGTTCAGGTCGACAACCCTGTTTATATGTTGACTCAATGTATTTTGAAGGGAAAAGGTAACGAAAAGCCCCCAAGCTTGTAATGAGATTAACCCATTAGGAGTCAACCTCCCCTTTCAAGCCAACAAGTCAATTATCTACCACCCTCTACAGGAAAACCGGATTCCAAACTAAATTGCTATCCTTGCTATCCTTGACTTGTTTAGTGTCAGCCAAACCAGCAAATTGGAGAGTATATATTATTCTTCTGTTTTAAGATTGTTTTGGGGCTTGAATGTGTTTACTAATGTCCTCCAAACTGGATTGGAATGAAGCTCTGGTATACATGTTTTTCTCAAGAACCGAACGGTTTCTTTTCTTTACCGTCTGGGTTTCTTCTGTTCTTTGCTTTCATTGAACCTCTGCTCTTTTTCAAAGGTCCAACTCTTTTTCTAGCTCAAGTGGTCAATTATGGCTAAACACAAAACACATGGGGACAAGAGGAGGTGCATCATAAAAATAACATATATAAAGTGATGTTCACACGGCAACAGTAAATAATTCGGCTAGTGATATTTACGTTGTCCCATTTTATATAATCTATTGTCCCTCTTGACCAATTCCAGAGAGACCTTTTAGTGCCGGTGCACAAGCCTCCCGGTTTCTTTTTGTTTGATTGGGGAGCATCTTTTTTATGCACAATGTTTGGAGAGGTTGACAAAAGTCAGAAGGCAAAACCACTTGTGCCGAAATCAGAAAAAAAACTCTCTGTTCATGGCTCCGTTCTTTTATGTAAAGTCACTGCTTGCTCTCTTGCTCTCCTCCTTGTTTTTTTGTAGTCTAAGAGAACTCCTCCTTATTTGTTTGGTTCCCCGCTCCCTCAGGTATAATATATATATATATATATATATATATATATATATATATATATATATATATATATATATATATATCTTCATTTTATTATAAGATAAATGATTACTCTTGGCTCGTGTGGAGTCTTCAACCTTGCTGACCTCCTGTTTGATCAATGCTTTATTGAGGTCGTAACATATGCCATATAACCTATATGCTTAGCCCGATAAGTATTATTCTTGTTTTTGACAACTCCACACTAACTGTGTGTCTATGAACACAAGGTGGATATTGTGACAGGTATTCTTCCAGCTAACCGCTCCTTCAAAGTAGGATTTAATCGTGAAATGCTCTTTTGAAATGCGCAATTGTGGTAACATTTGTAGTCCGATAGATGTGTCATGAATGACGATGTGGCAGATTTATCTCGCCAACATTACTGAGGCCCTATTTTCTTGTTCAGTGAAGGGGAAGAGGGTGGGTCTGCACATTTTGCCAATGACATACCAAACAGATCTTAGACAAACGCAATGAGAGCAATGTTTGGTTGTGTTGCGCATAAAACTGATTGACGATTGAAAAAGCGTTTGTTCGGTGCATCGTGTAATCCTCAGAGCTATTGGTCTCTGTAGAGGAGAAAGGAAAGGTGGGCCTCCTGCGAAGGTGAGGACTTATCCTCAGACCTGCAGGTTGTTATGCTAAAAACTATCTGCAAGACCCCACATGGTTTTAGATTTACAGAGCCAGCTGTACTGAATCATCAGTGAATCACTGAATCATCTCACCCAATGTGCAAAATATGTTGCGTCAACAGGGGTTCAGGACCCGTTTTTTGACACGAGACCACGTAAAAGCCTCAACAGAAAAGATTTTGGGAGGGTTTCTGAAAAATATCTTGCAATTATCCCAAAAAAAATACCCTCAAAACCTCACTGTGTCCAGCAGTATTTGTTATTTAAATTGCAAAACATGCACTCACAAATATGAATAGAGAAAAAGTATTGTGATGCTTCCTCTTATATTTCCATTGAATAACAGGATTCTTCCTCCATGAGTTGTTGTAAATCTTCTGCAATAGTTTTGGTTAGTTAAAAAAAATTACTATGGATAATTATTACTATAGATAACTATAGATATTGTTTTTTTCTGCTTTGACATTACACCTATGAGGTCCACTCTATTTTAAAGGTCAGTGTGTTGGATTTAGTGGCGTCTGGCAGTGCATTTTCAGATTGAAACCTCCTGAATACGCCTCATGGAAACACCTGGTGATTAACAAAGCTATGAATAACGTTATTGCCATGAGTGCGTTCGGCGGAGAGGTGCAAGTGTGCTGCGTGGAATCTGCAGGACACAGTTGTCGTGTGATTGTTGTTAACGATCAGCCCCAGTGATGTGTGTGTTGATTCGAGGCTGTATGGCGTATTCAGTCTGTGTAAGACGTCAGCAGAACACTGGGGCACTATGGGGACCTATCTGAGTATGCACACACGGATCTCACCCCAAAAAACAAACAAAAGGAAAAGAAAATATTCAAATGCGGGGAATTCTTGGAGTCACATGTGCAATGCATGCAAAAATATCCGAATTCCTAAAGGCACACACGAGCATTTTTAGAACAGCGTTCACACACATGCATCTCCACTTCATTCCCAGCACTCCTCACTGCACAATTTGCATTGCGTGAGGCTCGAAGCCCCCTGCAGTAAATCTTTGATGTCAGCCAGCAGTTGGAAGCAACCCACTGATACGTATATCGATTGCTGTGAACCACAAGTAGACCGCCTGCTGTTCTGTGTCTCTGCTCCTTTCTTTCTTTCCTGAGCTTAATCTCAGTATTGATATATCAGATAAAAACAGTCTGGGCTACAAATTGTAGAGACATGCTTTTAGCAGCGGAAAGAAAAGCCCTTTCCTGCTATAGTGATTTTTTTAGTTTTCTTGAGGTAAGCGCTTTGTTCCCCAGATATAAAAGGATGGAAGATTAAGTGTTCTTAAGTTCTAATTTGATATCATCAATTTGCTGTTGGCACATGTTTTATGTTTTTAGGGCGCTACTTGTTCCTCTGAAGAGGCTTTTTCTTTTTTAACTTTGTAAGTTGAAGTTATTTTTCATGTCAGATTCCTATTAACAAGGTATTAAGCCTTGTCAGAACTTAAACTTCTCTTCCCCGAACAACCTTGGGCTTCATTAACATTTTGAACCTCGGGTGTGTTTTCTTCCCGCTTCGTTGACTCCCTCCTTCGGTGCCGCCTCAACTGTTTTATTTTGTCCCTTTTTAGCATCAGCGAGATGACGATCTACTGAGAGTTGGGACAGAGGTTTGCTGTTTTCCCCCAACAGGTCCAGCAAAGACAGTTCCGCTCTGGTGATTGTTATTGCCGAGTAAGAACCTTTCCTGCGGGAATAAAACCAGAACCTGTTTTTATTGACACATCAGTTACACAACCGACGCATGGTAGGAGCCACGCCGTCAGGAGAGGATTCACACACTGACACGCTGGCCGATGATGATCATTTTGAAATGAAAAACTGAATCAATCAACCAACAACATCACTTTTTTATTTCTGTAAAAACTCCCCCTACAAACGGACAAAAGCGGAAGCAAATCAGTTTCAGCATACGCCGGCCCGTGATGCTCGGACGTCTCGGCTCAATTTCATCCCCCAAATGAAGATGGCGGCCGTGCCATTTCCTCTGACAAGTTTGGATTCCCTGGTAATGTGAAACTTATCTCGCCTCAAATATTTGCTCGTAGATGCTGTCAAGGAGAGTAAAGAGCCGGGGAATGATGAGAGACAGCTCTCTGCAGGCGACTGTGTTTGCTTGATACTCTCGGGAAGTCCTGATACACACGAGTCAATAATGGAGGAAGCACCGGAGCAGATGTCAGCTCCGTGGACGAGGCTCGCCTGGCCAAATGTCTTCTGAGAGGCAGTGTTTTAAGATATTTTTCAACGAGTTTAAAGCAATGTGTCACCCAAATGTTGATATGTCTGTGTCTGATATGTGTGTGTGTGTGTGTGTGTGTGTGTGTGTGTGTGTGTATTCCCTCGTGTGGTTGTCTAGCTGTAGCACAGATTCCCGCTTCCATCATTGTGTAAAACGTTGTATGACTTGTAAATGGTTGATTTTGAGGATGGGCGGTAACGCTGTGGTTGTGCGATGGTGTCACGCACAATCAGCACAAGAAGGGATCATTTGAAACGGTTTGAATGGTTCCATGTGGCGGTGGTGGTGGCGATATTAACTGGTTTTCTATCACCAAAGAAGGTCATTGTGCTGCTGGGGGTCGGAAAAAAGGAAAAAAGGGATTGCGGCAGACCGGAGTGTCGTCTCCTTTCATGAGCTGTCAATCAATCAGGCTCCCGTCCAGGCTGAGCATGCAAGTACCGCTCTTCAAAAACAGCCAGATATTTTGTTGTGGAGCTGAATGTGATTCTGCTTTTGGTGTTCACCGCACTAAGAGCCTTTAGACGCACGGTTAGTTTAAGAGAATTGAAGGACGGAGGCATTTTGAACATTTTTCATCACTTATTACCTTGGACGTACATTCAGAGTGGCCAGTGTGAACAGAACAAACGAGAAATGTGCAAATGGGTTTAAGACAGACTTGAAGAAGCTTCATTTTCCATTTCCAAGCATGTCAAAAAAATGACCTGGCCGGGTTTCAATTCATAGCAATCTTTTCATCTGTTACTGTCGACCATATTTGCTTCACCACTTACTTTTTTACAATTTTACATTTGATAAATGGATCATATTTTTTACCTCAGAAAGAAAGAAAAAAACATATCACTAACTTCTCGACACAACATTGACACGACACATTCAGCCAATATGAATGTAGATGTGAATTAATTGTTGCCATAGCTACGTACACTCAGAGAGGTCACTTTAGCTAAATAGCTTCGAGGCTGGACACACGTCATTACAAACCTTCAATACTTCTCGGGAGTTATTTGAATAATGCATTTTATTATTTATTTCTATGGATTATAATACACATCATGCATATATTGTTGGCACCAATGCAACTCAGTGTCCATGTTATTGATTTTTCAGTCTGTGGAATAATGAGGATGTGATTTATTTTAAGTGTTTTTTGTTATTTATTTTATAAACACCACAAACAGAACGAACTGATTTCGGCGGAGAGTGCCATTAAAAACCTCAAAACCTAAACCCAGTGGGTCATACAAAGACGCTCATTTTCATTCTGGACTTGTCCTTCCAAATGAATATGTATATGGGCTCGTATGAATAATGGCACTCACAAGGTGTTGCAGACGGTGTATTTATTCAACAATATGCTGCTGTAAAGAGAAACGCTTAATGGGGATGGGATTAATGTTTCCAGAGCTTGGCTCAGGATGCACAACATCTCTAATATGAGCTGCAAACCATTTGATAAATCATTAATGGAGTCAGACGGATGCGTTTAGTGGTAGAGCACTCTGTCCTATAAGACCCCCCAGAGGGAGACTTCATTTGTTTACTTTGCTTTTGTTGAAAATCAATCACATTGTACAGGAAGAGCTATTCAGGGAGCGTAATGTCTAACAGCTGCCCAGAGGTTAGGTCCAGGGGTGCATCTTCAAAATAAGACAGGACAAAACGACGTGTATGGGAGTATCCACCTTAAAAGAGAGGAGGGAAGGTGGAAATATTGATTTACGGCCTCCTGCAGCTTTCCTCCTTCATTCATCATGCTGTCCCTGGCCGCCAAGCCTTCACTCCCCCGGCAGGGAGCTCCTCTTCCTCTCTGGAGCAGGCCGGCCACTCATCCCCATGTCTGGGTAACAAGCTGTGTGCTCAGACCCCCAGCAGCAGCCCCCCTCATCACCCCTCCCACTTCCTTCAAAAGCCCCTACTCCCCACTTTCCTGTCACACTCCTCCACCCGGAGACGCACCGTGACAGGATTACCCACAACACACTAGGCTCCGAAATATGGCAGAGTCAGATATGTGCAGACGAACACCTCCTGCCACGGCCCATCGCACATCATTTTTTTCTATTTATTTGGATTCATTAGCAGCTCAGGTTTTTTTTTTTTTTTTTTACTCTATACTTGTCTGTCATGAGCACAATTAAATGACTGCTTTTTTTCTTCTTCTTTTTATAATCTGTTTTTTTTTTCCAACCACAAAAAGCAACACCGTGAAGATTGCACACACACACACACACACACACACACACACACACATGGTTGACATTTGCAATTTTTTTGGCGAGCAGGTCTGACTTCGCTGTACAAATCTCAGGTACAAGAAGTAACAAGCCCTTGAAACAAGTGTCAGCTCCTTCATTATTCAACAACACAAAGTGACAATTGCACCTGTGTGATATGGGCTCGTCTTATCATGCAGAAGTAGTTTGATGCTAATTAGCTCAATTTCTCGCTGCAGGAGGTCTAAATAATTAAATTACTGAACTTCGTGGCTACATTCAAGGAGCGATGCCTCCAAAAGGATTCATTATTCTCTCAAATTTTAATGACCTCCTTCAGAAAGTTGTGCATTTTTATTGCATTTTAACTGCTGCATTCATTTAAGAAAAGATATAAAAACACACACACATATTTTGTGTTTTATTAATGTATTCAAAAACAGAGGTCTACAAAATGCTGTCCATGAATATTAATATTCTTTGTCCTTTAAGAAAAGAAAAAAAAGGTGGCACAGCCTTAACTGTCAAGGAAAAAAAAGGAAAGAAAGACGTTTCTCGAGGAATATTATAACACTGGGCTACATTCCTCTTTTCTTTCTTTGTTTTCTTTTTCAAGCTTCTGTTGTGCATCTAGAAACACGATGGCACGAAGCAAGGTCCCTCAAACTTCATGTTTTTCTTTTTTCTTCCGGGGTCACAGATGAGAATGGTTCAGCTCTGCTTGACGCTGCTGTTCGAATAAGATTGTCCTCCTTCGTGCCAGCGGCCGGGGTCAGCCGCCCTTGACCCTCACAAAGGTTCCATGAAGCTTCGCCGCCTCCCTCACCTCACACCTCACACTACCTCTCATCTGCCATGAATATCATTCTGCAGCATAGCAATGGTGCATTCTCATTCCATTCCCTTTCCTTTCCTTCAAGGCTCTCACAAAGTCAACCCCAATTTATTCGCCGCGGATGGACTCATCATCGCTGCCTCTCTCCCTCTGTCTCTCTCTCTCATTCTCACTCTGCATGCACGGGGATAACAGGGCCCGGCTGCCCCTTCACATGCGGCTGTTCAGGCTGTATGTCACATATCTGGACTCCGAGTCTCAGCGGCCCCTGGTCCGTCAGAGCAAATTAAAGACAGCAGATGCAATTAATAATTGAGACGATACCAAAGGGGTCCATCCCTTCTGTGTCATTCTGCATTGCCAGTCAGTTGTGGATTTTAAGTGTTGCTTCTATCAAACAATTTCCTCCGTTACCTTTATCCAGCAGTGCAGACAGTTTGGGTTGTATTTACCCGGGAGGATTTTTCCCCTCATGATACTTGCATGATATATTTTCTGTGAGCACCAGTAATGGAGTTTCATTCACCCCTATTTGGGGCAGAAGCTGAAATTTCAGAAATAAACCAGAAATAGCCGTGAAGCTGCATACCTCTAGAAGTAAGTGTTGCGTTTTTCTGCTTGTACTTTGCGTGAACTGACCCTTTTAAATGGTTTGTTTTGAGGTAAAATCCAAATGCCTCTGAATCACTTCATCTCCCGTCCACCGACAGTGTGCTTGGCATTCAAAAAAAACAAAACATGAATAGATAACAATGTGTATGTGTAGCTGTTTGTGAATAACACCAGGCGGTAACAGCGAACAACAGCATTATAAAACTCCATGGCTTTCTATGCAGACAACCAACAGAGGAACGATAAGCAAGCAGTCAGGCTGAGACATCCTTTATTCACCCTCGCATGTTTTCATCTGCTGCGTGAACCGACAGTCCGCACGGGCGGAGAGGGGATGTCAATTCTTGCCATGAAAAAAACAAAATAGAATTATTATTTTTGCCTCATGTGGAACCAAATCTCACTTCCTCCAAAATGTCGTCACGACCATTATCAGAGAACAGAAATAATGTCAAAGTAATTCTACGCTGTGAGAATTGTCATTCTTTGATAATTCAGGCCAGCAGCTGCTGCCTCTGGATTGGTTGTGTTGGCTGACTGATTCCAAAGAAGGAAGAAAAAAAAACCCCTGATCTTCCACTAGATCTTACTGTACCCGCCTCCCAGTTCGGTGAGCTTCATGTCTTACGGCTAATGAAGCTGATTCAGAGGCACCCGGGCTGCACAAATTGAGCCAAGCATCCCTTTCATTCCATCTCCTCCGAGGAACAATTGCTCTTGTTTGGGATTTATTTTGAGACTTTCTTTGTGCATAAATGCGTGACAGGACGCTCCTCTCAGACCAGCTCCTGATGTTTGCATTTCTAAAACGAAAATCTTCATTACAGAAGGATGAAAACAGCAGATCCCGGTCTTTTGTCTTCCTTTGATCCACGGCCCGATGGTTTTGCACCATGTTAAATCTAAAGAAGCTGAACGGGTCTTGTTGTGTGCAGATCCATTTCACAGGTGCAGTTCATCCCTGTCCACCGACGCAGTTGTCTCCGGGTGATGGAGAGCATGTGTCTGTGGCCAGGCGTGCTGTCGAGCGCTCCAGATCAGCCGCTGCAGGCGTGACCTTCCCTCTCTCGCTGCTTAACCTAATCAATTACGGTTCAGAACAGAAGCCAAGAGAGAAGGGAGACAGAGAGCCCACGACCTTGTCAGAGCCCTGAGGAGACTGTGAATAATTCCCTGTGAGCCCCATAAAGAAGGTTTCCATTGCAGGGTGTGGGAGGTGATAAGTAAAGGTAGACAAGAAGGAAGCAGTGGAACAATAACATGTACGGTTCAAAGGTAAGAGCATGAAGACGCTCGATAATTGGTGGGAACGACAAACCCGGATCTAGTCAAGTTCCTTGCGTCTGGTTGTGTCGAGGCAAACCACGAACGGCAGCCGACCTCCACCTGCTCCGTGAAGGTGAAAGGAAACGAGCCGATCCAGCGACGCTCTGACCAGTTTCACACTCCTAATGTTGACTAGCACGCATCCGCTCTGCTGTGAAACAAAGGTGTGAACACAAATGTGCTCTTTACAAAATGAAATGCTAATATTGGATCGTGTTTGCACATAGTTGAATGAACTCTTATCAATGTGTGATTTGTTCATTCAGGTATCATTCAGGTATCTTCAACTTATTTAGCTCAGGAGAAGAACTCTGACTTGACACATTCATGCCATGGCGGCATCCCGAGCAGGAAATTGCTGTCTGTTTTTGATTACGGTGACGTTGTTGCTGCGGCGTGAATCCCGTGACAAGTGCACTGATTATACGGTCCAGAGTGTGTGTTGGGTGTGTTTGGAGACGATCTCACATGTTCGTGTGAGGACCCAACTTATTCAACCAGTGTACGTTCAAAATGTGTACCGTGAAGTGAGATTAAGATATTCCAGATAGAACTCTGAAAGAGAAAAAAAAGTTCTTAAATCCATATGTGTTCGACAAACCATGAATCATAAAGAAATGATGAAAACCTGTTCCTGCAAGGCTTATTTCCCAGTCAACCAGCTCCACGCAGTTACATCTGGAGGCCGCCCAGTACGACCTCAGTCTGTGCTGATATTAGCATTCGGGGCTCAGGGGGGCCGTTTCAGAAGGACACATCAGTGGTTTGTGTGAAAGGAATTTGTTTGGGGATTGCGAGCAGCAACCTTTACAGTCCTTATGTTCAGCCTACACCACCCTGGTTTAACATAATCATCTGTAATGACTGCAGCGCGCTCCTTCGCAACGTTTCTGTTATTTTTTTTTCCTCTTTTGTTACAAAGCACTTTAAAAAGCAGCATAGAATTGTATGAGTTTATGTTTTACACAGCAGTTATTCATTTGAAATTGTTTCGCTGAAGGCTTGGGCGCAATGCAACTTAGAGCTATTTCAACAGCTTGTCTCTGCATGAATTCTTGTCTTTAGAGCGGCTTATTACCTTTCGCTGCTGTATTATAGCCTGGGGAGGCCAGAATGTTGAGTTTGCAACTATAAGACACGTTTCTAGAAGGTTTTCAGATCCCCCGCAGTCTAGTGGGTATTTTAAATCACCAAAGTGTCTTTTTAATAGTGCAGAGTGACACTGAATATAAAACCTGTATTCATTTATTTTCCCTCTCTCTCTTTTTATTGAGTTAGATAAACAAATTTCCCCGAAATATTTGATCTCTTATTCATTTTTCTTTTCTAAACAGGGAAAACAGCATAATAATTTTTGCCTTTTTTTTTACTCACAATTTACATGATTCAAAATGTATCTTCCCATTATTTCATTTATATATGCACTGTAACAAGTTTCTGTAGTTTTCACAGTACTATTACTGTGTGTTGGCCATATAATTACTGTAGAACTCCTTTTACATCATGTTCCTGTAGATCTGCAATGCATCTTGGTCAAAATTCATTCCCGGGTGAATCTTACTCACTGAATGTTGCCGTGGATCCCAACACAGTCATTTTGGGCATTATTTTCCTTTTTTTAACAATACACTATATTTCGTTCACCATATTTTTAACACAGACTGTCGCTGTGTGTGTTGGTGTGTTGGTGCTTGTTGGGTCAGGCTCGCTCCGTTTGATCAGAAACAGTCAAGTCAGTTATGAACATTTTATTGTTTGAAATTGCACTTTTTTCAATATTTTTTTTATTTTCATGCATTTCCTCCTTGACCTGAATATTTTATTGCTTCAAGTGCTGTAATTGCACAGTTTACTGTCAAATTACTTTAATTAAAACTAAAGTAACTCAAAGAAAGAGACACATTTAAAATGTTGTATGTTTAATAATACCATGAAAAAGTGTTGTTGCTTACAAACAAATAAAAATAAATTGTGTCAGCAAAAAACTGCTTATAGTATGCAATTATTTTACTGTATTCATTTACAGTATTAAAATGAATACAGTGATGCCTGGTACAGTAGTCTTTTGTTAGTAGATTTGTTGTACTGTGATGAAGTACAGTATTTTGTAACTACTGTAATCTTGTAAGACCTCCAACGTAAGTGTTAATTTTCCCCTGAATATTTCCTCCATACATTGTTTTAGCTTCAAGCGGTAAAGGCTAATAGAGGAGCCAGCCTAAACATTTTGGAAATGATTTGCTTTATTTGTTTCACAGAGTCTCCCAACACCTTCCATCTTGATATATTTTTTCTGTACATCTGTATTTTTCCAACCGTATTGTCTCCAAGACAAGGAGCAAGTTGTTTCCCACCGTTGCTCATAGCTCTCTTCCCACTCAGGCACCGAAAAAACACAATATTTGCCTCTTTCTCCCACCTATCTTAGATTTGCGTCAGGCTCTTTCCTTTTTGCAGTGTTTGACAGTTTGCAGCTCAGTGCGCCACGGGCAATATGTGACCTGATCTCGAGTCAGAGCTAAACTTAGGAGATTGGAGTGATAAAGTATGCATGTTCCTCTTACCAGCCTGACCTGCAGAGCTGCAAACCACAGCAAGAACATCATCAGCTACGTTCCAGTGGAAGATTGAAGCCTTCTGTCATCTCAGTGCTTTTTCAGGACCTTTCCCATGAAGCCAAAAAATAAAAAAACACAAGGTAAACCCTGCTTGTATGCCCTTGAGCCAGCAGAGTGAGCAGGACAACCTTCTGCCATATGTTAAATGATGATATCTGTAGGGTCGGACTATGAGTAACGATTCCTGTAAAGACGGCAGCGATCTTAATATTTGGTTATGTCGAAGTGTTTGAAATTACAAAAAGCTAAATAGCAACTACCTGTGAAGGAACTCTCGACCCAATGAGAGACCCCACGAGATGCACGCAAGTTTAAAAATCATAACCTCACATGAATAGTCCTCAGGAAGACAACGCATGTGCGGTGGAAGGAACTCTTAAGTCTGCTGTGGGTTCACCTGCAGTCGGTCTGGCCTCCATGCTGATTCCGGCAGCAGCGCATGCTAGCTTGTTTGTTTCTAACACATCAATCATAGTCATCTCCTAATGACTTATTCATTAACTTCTACAAAACACACATCTTGATGATGAGACTGGAAGGAGCATGTTTCTGGACACACATTTGCCGAGTCTGCAGTCAGCATTCTGTGGAATTAGAGCCACTATTAATCAATTTTAGCCCAGCTGGAACAGATCCCAGACGCATGATCCTAAGAGCAAAAGACTGAGGAATGTGTGGGTGGAGGGAAGGCCAATTCAAATACTAACGATGCCTTGTAGACCACAAATACAGCATGATAACAGCAGATGGATCGATATAGACGCTGTGGAACAATCCAATGGGAATTTGGCCGGACGTTTGCCTGAAAGATTCCCTGATGCTGGCACTCCAATTCAAACGCGTAAATAATCATTTTCGTATTTGTGATCACTGTTTGCATCACACAGATGAAAGCAGCAGTGACACGGCTGAAATGTAAGCTAAATGTGAAATGACTGGCACCGTGGGAAAGCGTTGCGCCTTGTAATTTAGTTTGAATAGCTCTGCGACGGAGATGCTGGGATCAAACACAGATTCAAAGCGTTAGCTCCAGGACACAGAGAGCCTTTCCTGATCTTCCTGCAGGGAAAAGAAGACAACATGTGTCCAGCTGTCAGGCACAGCTGCTGGCCTCTGAAGTGACGCCCTGGGTGGGTGTAGCCTGTGGGTGGCTGCAACACAACTCATGAGGTGGCCCAATCAGTAGGGCTACGGCAGTGATGCAACCCGCTAAATATCATTGTGTCCTTGGCTTGTGTGCTGCTATTATTAATCGTACACAAACGAAACACCATGGTTTCTGTATTTTCCTCTTGTGACAGAATCCATGTCATTTGGTGTGCAATAGCATGCGGCTCCAGGGAGAGTGAATGAATGCATTTGTCGGAGGCAAAAACAGCTCTATTTGAAAAAGGACAAGTGATTTCAAAGCAGCAATTATTGTCCTTGTTTGTGTGTTTTTCTACAGCCCCTAGAAGGAATTGGCCAGTTTTCTCATTGATGGCCAAGTGGAATGTTTTTTTCTTTTCTTTTTTTTTGTCTTTTTCAGGACACAAGTTTCCTTCTTCAGGCTCTTAGCACAGACACGATTTTGCATGAGCTGAGACAGCTTGAATTGTAATGCACTTGTCTTTGCAAAAAGCCTGCCTATCGCTCGACTTTGGCAATGGTTGTCGCACATCCTTTACTCCATGTGCTCGGTTTTTCATCTGCGATTTGGAACGGAGGCACAGGTGGAGCGAGCGGTGCCTTGCCGGTTGAAGAGGCTCTCTGCTGGGCTGCGTGACACACGGATAATCCAACAAGGGATCAATCATTACATAGTTACTGAGGTAATAGGAGAGCAAATATGTTTCCTGGTGGCTGTCCTTATCATTTCTGGGTCTCGCGGGGCCCCGGGAGACAGTGGAGCCAGATGGAATTGAGGTGTTGTCACCACTGAGTGAACAGGTAATGAATTACTCCGGGACAAATGGGCCGCCGCATGAGAGATGAGGAATCATCCCAGAAAGAGTAGAGACAGAGGGTGAATGTCAGCATCCACTAACATTCTTTTACCTCAACTTCATTCCTGTACAGATGTTATTTTTTTGCTACATTGACTCAGAACCATTGAATGGTTAGTGGGTGTGAATGGATAAGAAGATCCTCTGAGATGGAGACAGATACAAATATCTTCCGAAGTACTGTGGCACGGACCTAATTTCAGATGCAACCAAAGGTAGTCTGAGGAAGATTTTTCAGGACTGCTTGACATTTGATACTAAACCTTTGTAATTATAGAGTCAAGCTCCCCTCTCCGTCTTCTTTCTCAACCATTTGTTATGACATTAAAGTAATGGTATTTCTTTGGTGACAGTCATTGCTGAGGGATATGATTACGCTGTGGTAATTATGATTGTTATTTCCAATCACAGCTGAATGGAGTTGGAGTGTGTTATTTTAGCGGCGCAGACAGCACCAGAGTGACTATCTGCGCAAGATGATTCTGATGGGAGCGATTTGAGACACGAGTGTTCTGCTGGCACAAGCGCCGACAAATGCATTCTGTATTTCCGCAGGGAAGCAGCAGACAATCTCACATTCTCTGCAGGTGGATCTAGCGGACGCTGAGGCAGCTGGATGACTTCGACAACACTTCAGTGAGGACAGAGAGCCATGGAGCACAGAGTGCAGTGTGACCACAACCTAAACATAGACATGTGTGTCGTGTTCTTTGACTCTGTGGCACGTGTACAACACGGTATGTTACCATCTTTTAAACATTTCAAAAATTAAAATTGATTTGGCATCAAGTCTCTGACTACCTTTCTGTTTTTGGTCTCTACCAACTCCTGAAAGGAAACCTTTGGCTTTAGCTAAACGTTAACTGAACTCGTTAACTGCGTTTGTCTGCTTGATGTAAATTTTGTTTAACGAAAACACATTTTTAATTCTATTCAGAATTTAATTCAAGACTAACTTTGTAACAAAAAAAAAACACATAAAGGAGTTAGCACGGTGGGGCTAAGAAGAACAGAAATACCGAGTGTGTGTTTGCCGGTTTGTCTTGGTAGTTTTTTTTTTGTCCGAAAATGCAGAAAACTGCTGAAGCAAAAGCACTTTGCGGCTCTATGAAAGGTCAGCCACACTGCCTTGATTGAAACATTTCTTACTCAAAATACAACATGCCTCGAGGCCTGTATATATATAATTTAAAACATTTACCAATTATTATGTCCAAAAATAAATATGCATAAACCCTACCTCCCAAGTCTTAGCAATTATAAGACTTTTAAAAGATTGATTCAAGTCATTTTATGCCGTATTCCTAAATGTATGAATGCAATGCCTATCAAGACATTATAAGGAACCTTCCTGATCAGTGTGGTGAGCGGTTCAGGTTGGATGTTCATCTTACTGTATTCATTCAGTTTCCAGTCCAGGGTTCCAGCCATTTCTTCGAGGTAATGATCCATACACCCTTGCTCAAATAATGCATTATGCATTGGTTATGTTACATTCTGCATTGTAAGTATTGGCACAGAATATATCCATGCTCTGTTGCAATGGATCAAAACTGGCGGTCAAGAAATACTGGCTGTACCCTACTAATGAAAACATAGTGTCCTTTACTTTTTAAGTACACACACACGCTTTAAATAGACTTTAAATCTTTCATCCCCAGAGAGACTCCATGAAGCCACTCGCATAGGCACTACACAGCAGATGTTGGCGTTACCAATAATGAAAAGAATCAGTCTACCAACCAAATTATAATTTACCACCTCTATCTTTCCAGCATCTGCTGAGCAATAAATATAAATTGCTTAAATTTGCTAAGCATGTTAATGCAACTCCCCATCTGTACTAGTATACCTTTATGCTTTGCTGACGTTTTTTATGGCCGCAGACTGTAAAAACCCGGCAGATGCAAGACTCACACTCAGCAAATAAAGCACACTTTACTGAAAAATATCATATATTTCACCAGAAGCGTATAATACATAAACACACATTGCCTGAGATTGCACCAAAAGCACATGCCAGCTTCCCTCGTTTGAGTCAGAAGCGTGTGCTGCTGTCTGTGCAGCAGCGAGGTGGAGAGCAGTGTAGCACAACGCAACTCTCAGGGTGTGTAATGAAGATAAATTAAGACGTTTTGTTCGTGGATAGTGCTGCGTTCGCTCCAACGCTGAGAATTGCCATCTCCTTAGCCTTTTCTTGGGAAATTAGGATTCAGTCAGCTGCAACATCACACACCACCTCGCAAAACCACAGATGTCAGATACTTGCGTCGTAAGAAGTGTGAAAGTGTTCAATCCCACTCCGACAGAGGAAGAGACAGACTTGACTGAAGGAAGATTATGTTAAGAACAGGTTCTGCCAAGCGCTATGATGGATCAGACAGGTGTTCCAGGCACGCTGTTGATTCCATGTCAGACACAGCGAGGTGTGCTCATAGGACGGGCTGCTGTCAGGACAGCTAGTTTGGATGTATATGCATCTTAATTATGAAGGAGAACAATAAAAACAGTACCACTGGTGCATCTGCTAAAAAAAAACAATACAAGTCCACCAATCAGCCAGCTTCACGAGCGTGCCTCCCTAAAATTGAAATAATGGGTTGTGTTGGGGTCAAGGAGGAAATGTGTTTTTCACAGATTCCTCCCTTCTGCCAGCAGCCCACAAATTTACCCGCCAGTGTTATCGAGTTCGGCTCACAGCTCGGAAAGTCCTGCATCCTTCCTGTGAAACTCATCATGTTAACGCTTGACATGGGTTGTCAGGCCCTAATTTCTAAAGATGCTCTCTAATTATACAGTCTGCGACTGCTGTGTTCTCGCCAGCACTAAACGTGTTATCATTTTCTGCAGGAAACTTTTTTTGAAGCTTTCCATTTTGTTTTTGCTATCGTCCATTTTTTTTTTTACCATCGTCCTGTAGTTATTTTTAACGTGGAAATGATGTGTTACAGGTTAGAGTTTCTGGACTTCAAGTGAAGAAAACAAAAACATTATATCAGACAATGGTAAGGAATACAATAGTGTAACGTCAGCGCGGGGGCTTTGGGAAGGCTGACTAAATTTGTCCTGTATCGTCTACCATTGCTTGTCTGCCATGTAGCCTGTTACCTATATTTAAAGGGGTTGTGTTGAGCCCGATGCGACAACATTGAACTGCAAAGTAGTTGTAGCGGAAAAGTGTATACAGCGCATTCAGATTTAGTTAATTATGATAACTGCTTCTCTTTTGTTCCTAATATTTTATGCTCTTAGGTATTAGTGTCACAATGACAGCCTGCAGTATACTCCCGACAATACCAACGTTGGTGTGTTCTCACAGGCGGTGGACTTTGAAGTGTGAGCAGCCATGCCACTTTGTTCCTGTTGCCTGGTAAACAAATGCATTAAGGGGGCTTTTATCATGTGGCTTTAGGGGGCATGTTTCTGGTTTATCTTCAGTTTAATTACTCCCTCCTTATCTTATTTGCACCTTAGGTAGGTGAACCAGCAAGATGGATCATCTGCAGAAAACCCACTCTGGTCCCTAAATGTGCAAAGACTGTTGTTGTGTTTTTCCCCTTCACATCCATCACAAACAGTGTTGGAGACAGAGCAGGCTGTGGTTGGGGCTCATCATCAGTATGTTGACTGTGATATCTGCCTTTTTGCAGACAATGTAAGCCTTCTCTGCTGAATGGATGCAACTGCATTAGACATACAGATTAGACAGTATATCCACTGTGTTGAAACAATAACACTGTCTGAACTGTTTACTGCCACATAGTCTGAATGTGCAAGACAAACCGGAAACACCATATCCTTTGAATCTAAAACATTCTTCAGCACTTGGAGGCAGAGCCTAAAACTACTAAGCTCGAGGCGGCAGACATGAGATATTATATTCCTGTCCTCTGAAATATATTTCACTGGGCATACTGTAAGCAAAGCTCTCCAAGCAGTGTCAATGCCAAGAGGCAAAGCTGTAAAAATGACCCTAAAGATATCGCTTTAAAAAAAGATGGCATCGAAGAGCTGATAAGAGCTACAAGCACTGGAAGGGATCAATCGTGCAATAGGAAGAGCACTCAGTCATGGGTACTGTTTAATTAATGATGGGGGTCGAGATAGGCTGTTCGCTCCGTATTGTCAGTCAGATACTCGCAGCAGAGGCTGGCAATATGAGCTTTGTAACTGATACATGAAACAGAAGGAACTAATCCATACTCTCCAGTCTAGTACCATTAATGTTTTCCTCAGAGGGATGCTGCATGACACACACTCACTTACTTCATTTCCTGTGGAAGCAGAAGATCCGCAATTAATAAATACATATCAATAAATTAAGGGAAGAGTTTTGGTGCAGCTTTAGGTTGTGGGACAAACAACCACACTGAGTGTGTACCTTTTTATTTTGTCCCCCGTTGTTTGATTTTATTGGCAGAAAATATTCTCAGCCGACATGACTCTATTGTAATATGAAGTTACTGTACAGACAAGTACTCCAACAGTATAATAATATTAAAAACATATATCTCCCATGTTATCTATTCTATTTCAATTCAGTTTTTGTTCATCTTCATTTATCAGAAACGTGTGCTTCATCTTTTTCTTTCCTGTTTATTTCTATAATATTGCCCATTGTTCCTCCGTTATAGTTTCAAAATGAAGATAGAATTGACTAAGAGTATTCCCTCCTCCCTCCCAAGATAGCTTTCAAAACAAACAAATAACTCATCATAGGCTCCAAATGAAGGTGGAAGAACAAACGATAAACAAAAATGTGACCCTTAAAAAAACTACCATTTTTAAGCTTAATGAGGCGGCAAATTGGCCTATTGATTGGTGAAGCCTGTACGGATCAACAGCCAATTGTGACCATCAACGGACATGTGTCCTGTCAAATCCTTGGGCGTGACAATAAACCTCCTCCTCAGACTATTGGAAGAAGTCCGTTTGTGGTGAACAGTTAAATTGTCAAAGACAATTTGACAGGAAACGAAGACACGACAACTGAAGCAAGGTCACACAATGTCAGTGCCATCCAGTGGTTACAGTATGTAACTTCTTATCTATCTATTTAAAGCGCTTTATTTCGAACAACTTGATGGTCACCATTTTTTTTTTACTGAAAGTATCATACAGGTATATATTAGGGAAGAATAATTATGATATTGTGTGTTGGACTCTTGGGCACGACCGCTTTTTTTTTTGGCAATATATGTGTTAAGGTGAAGTTGATGCCCAATTAAAAAATAACAGAATAACTGTTTCTGTGGCTGCAGGGCAGCGGCTGGTGTTAGGCGATACACTCAGCTGTGTTATCACTCATGTCCCTACGGCTAGTGAAAACTAAGGAGTCATCAGGTTGTCAATGGCAGTATAAAGGAGGCAATAAAAGGTGTTTTGAGAAAGCGTTCGTCTGAAAACTTGGGAACTTGAGCGTTTGTTAAGTTTTCATCCAGTTTGGTGCAGCAGAATTTGAGATTAGCCACGCACAACATTGAGGTGGGAATTCTATGATAATGAATTCATTATTTTCATTATATTAATCAAGCCAGCATCCCTGCAGCTATTGTACCATACTGTAACGTCTGGTCAATACTATAAAAACAAAGTAACGAAACCAACACAAGAAGCCTACTAACAGAAAGAAGATGGCATGTTAACAACTATTCTGCATAGACCTAGGAAATTGTAGTTGTATTGTAAAACAAAATCTGCACTAAAATAATTTAAAAATATATATTTAACTTCACTTAATCAAAGTCAAACGTTGCAGATATACTCTTAACACATAGTGCTATTTACTCTTAACACATAGTGCTATTTACTCTTAACACATAGTGCTATTTACTCTTAACACATAGTGCTATTTACTCTTAACACATAGTGCTATTTACTGTTAACACATAGTGCTATTTTACAGTCGAAATATATGTATACTACAAAATGGCGCCGCAGATGGCAGCCTCAGTGTGTTGGTGCTCATTGTTTTTCGTTGTTTTCGTCTTAAACTCTGTTTTCTGCTGCGATACCCGGGCCTCCTTCACCAGACATGAGCTCATGAACATCAGAGGAACAACTCCTGCGGACCTAATTCCAACTTTTTTAACTTCCGTGGAACTTCTGGACATTCTTGTCAAAGGTGCGCTCACCTTAACGCATGCACTGAAACGCCGTAGGAGAGGGAACACGCCCGAGAGTCCGGGCAACGCACCCAGCACGTGAAGCTGGGGAAACACGTCTGTGGCTTCAGGACCACCAGCACCGGTTCCCCCCAAGGCTGCGTTCTTTCTCCTCTGCTCTTCTCGCTGTACACAAACAGCTGCACCTCCAGTCACCAGTCTGTCAAGCTCCTGAAGTTTGCGGACGACACCACCCTCATCGGACTGATCTCTGGTGGGGATGAGTCTGCCTACAGGTGGGAGACTGACCATCTGGAGACCTGGTGCAGCCAGAACAACCTGGAGCTCAACGCTCTGAAGACAGTGGAGATGGTTGTGGACTTCAGGAAGAGCGCAGCCCCACCCGCCCCTCTCACCCTGCATAACTCCCCCGTCGACGCTGTGGAGTCCTTCCGCTTCCTGGGATCCATCATCACCCAGGACCTCAAGTGGGAGCTGAACATCAGCTCCATCACTAAGAAGGCCCAGCAGAGGATGTTCTTCCTGCGGCAGCTGAAGAAATTCAACCTGCCAATGTCAATGATGGTGCACTTCTACACCGCCATCATTGAGTCCATCCTCTGCTCCTCCATCACCGTCTGGCACGCTGCAGCCACTGCCAAGGACAAGCTGCAGCGCATCATCCGCTGTGCCGAGAGGGTGATTGGCTGCAATCTGAGGTCCCTCAAGGACTTGTTTGCTTCCAGGACCTTGAAGCGGGCAGGGAAGATTGCTGCCGACCCCTCTCACCCTGGACACAAACCTTTTGAGTCCCTTCCCTCTGGCTGGAGGCTGAGGTCCATCAGGACCAAGACCTCCCACCACACAAACAGTTTTTACCCAGCAGCAGTCGGGCTCATCAACAGAGCCCGGGTCCCCCACTGACTGACTCTGTCTCCTCCAGGACCTTCTCTTCTCTCCCTTCTCTCCCTTCTCTCCCCTGCACATCTGTCCACACCGCACATTCAAAGTCACTCGACACTTTACTCATCACCTGTCACTTTCAACATTCATTATCTCATTCCGTGCACTTTACTTTAACTTTACCTTTACTCTTATTATTGTTATTATTATTGATCCTTATCCCTTTATTTCTGTTTTTTAATTGCATCGCTAATTATTTACTGCATATTTACTGCACTTTACTTATTTACTTACTTATCACTTGTTCTTATCCAAATGTTATTTTATACTTTCTCTTGTGTAGTTAAATGTTCTTTGTTGTTGCTGCTCTGGTTGTTGTTGTTGTTGTTGTTGTTGTGTTGTGATGCACCTTCCGCCAGGACAAATTCCTCGTTTGTATTAACTCATGTGGCAATAAAAAAGATTCTGATTCTGAAAAAAGTGACAATATGCAGGACTAAAAAGGGGAAATACATCCTAGAAGTTTTTCTTTTCAGGAAGTTTCTTTTTTCTTTTCTGTGTTCTATCATCAACCAATAAACCAGTAACACGTATACTGCTATATGAACATCATAACTGGTCTCACAGGTGTTTTCTGTGTATTATACCTTTTGAAATGATTCAAATAGCCCTTGTGGTTGAGGAGACGTTAGCTGCAAAAGCTAACATCAGTGCTAATTTATAAGTTAAAGTTTAGTTGATGTTACCTACACAACTTCCATAAATAATAACAAAGGTGAACAAAAAAGGGGGAAATATAGCTACACAAAGGGAGACTTATGTGCACATCTTCCATCAAGCTCCCTTAATTGGTTCCATTGCCAAATTAGTTTGCACCTTGTTTGGAGATTTAAGGAAACTCCGCCACTTTTATGAGACAGCACAGGTAAAGTTATTGTCTGAATTGTTTTTAACCCTTTTATTAAATCAACTTCACCTTTTCCCAATCACATAATGGCAACAATCTGCAAATACACAAAGAAAAGGTCACTTGGATAAGCCCAATGTTACGCAGTGGCTGAGACGGATGCGATGCCACTCCTTGTAACAAACTGCCCCCCCCCCCCCCCCGCCGCCCCGCACACTCCCCCACGCCGCCCCCCCTCCTCCACACGGCAGTGAGATGGGATGCTGCGCTGCAGAGAGCCTCAGCCGGCTGCAGCGGTGGAGGCTGACAGAGAGGAGACCAAACCAAAGCTCCGTCCACCACGACGCACAGCGCCAGCAGAAAGCTCCTTGAAGTGGAGGAAAAAACAGGTTTCTTTCCGCTCGAGGGGGACAGAGACGGACACCGAGAGAAACACTATCAATTTCCCTGCTATTTCATATAACATTTTTTGCCCGAGGATGTACTGTTTACGCTGGAGCGCGATATAGACGAGGACCCGGACCGTGGCATTCTTACTACCGCTGCCATTCCTCTGTTTGGGTCGGAGAGAGAAGGAGGAGAGGAGGAGGAGGAGGAGGAGGGACAGACACCACGGCGGTCACCACGAATAGGCTCACCTGGGAGAGAACCGGGAGAAGGAGAGGCGAGGGAAGACTTCATTACCTCCGCGTGAGTAAAGTGCTTCACTTTGGTGTAACCAATTGTTTTTTTCTTCTTCTTTTTTGGCTCATGGTGTGCTGTATCCACGCACGCAGCTGTGTGAGAGATAGTGCACGCAGGTTGATTAGAGAGCAAGAGACAAGTTCCGCTGACAATGCCGGTGATTAATCGTAATAATGCCACCTGGACGGGGCTGAGTAGTTCTGAATGGCGCCATTGAGCCGGATAATCAGACTTAAGTTATTGCGCTTTTGACTGGCAGCCTCCTGACAATAACTTCTCCGTTTTTCGTAAAGAGTGCTTTGACGTCTAATTGAGGCGCGCCAGCAAAGGAGCTGTTGGGACAAAAAGTGTTGTTCATTTCTGCTTTTTCATTATATGTTTTCGCATTGGGTTGAAGGGGGTTGGAGGTCAAATTAAAGATGTTCTACACTGAAGCGCCTTCAGCGCCCCAAAAGAGAGACTCTGACATGTGCGTACACTGAAGTGGGTGTGGGGTCCCTTTCTGCTGCCTTTGGTGGGAGCTGGAAAGGCATCCGTGGACATATTTTGTGAAATAGTAGAGCTTTTCTGCAAGGGCAGAGGCAGAGCTCTCTTTTTCTTTTTGTTTTGGGGGGAAGTTCATCTGTAGGTTAGCAGGGTTGGAGGCGGCGTCTAACACGCCACTTACCACACAAGTAGACCCACCGGAATTATCTGATCAGAGATATGAACCCCCCTCCGCCCCCCCACCAAAAAATAAAATGTTGCAGCGTCGCGCCAGTTGCATGTTTACTACAATGTTATCATCGGGCTGTGCCGGTGACAGCCGGGTGGTGCATTTTTGCTCGGAGGCTCACAGACTCTCCTTTGATCTTATTGATTTGGCTTCCTCTTTTTTCCTCCAGGATGGGAGCTGCGTTTGGGATGATGCACACAAGGAGCAAGGGGGGTATTACTGAGCCATTATTCAATTAGGCATATATATATATATATATATATATATATTTATTTTTTTTCCCCCTTGAAAGTTTGTCTGACTTTCTTTTCAATGACAGCAATTAGCCAAGTAGTGGCAGAAAGAATAAAGTCTGCCAGGAGGGAAACACAACCATTAAAAAGCATGTCTGCTGTCAGTAAATCCCCCTTGCTGCTCTGGCGTCTCTGCATTTTTAATTTTTAATGTGGGTCCGTTTAGACACTCCAAGAAACAACATTGTGCTATTTTAAGGCCAGTCTCTAATTTACAGTCACTTAAGTGTGTCACAGCAACATTCAAGACTTCGAAAGATTTAAAACACCAACCTTTTGGACCAGTTTCTGCATCTAAAAATACAGAAGTTAATTTGTGCCTTCTTCAGTCACTCCAAAAAATGTGACACAAACAACAGGTGTGAACTCTGCTGATTAAAGCGTCACAGATGTACACAGCGTCAGAAAACATGACAGAGGTGCAAAAAAATCTTTGACAAAAGGTGTCGGTGCTCTGACCCGCCACGTTGAGCAACACAGCGTGGGCATGTATGTGTATGAGAAAAGAAGCACATTTCCATCCACATCCTTTTGAAGCACTGTGAGTTGCGCACACCTATCCTCACCTGTGATGGCAAATACACCGTACTGTAGTTGTACCATATCGTCTGCAACATTGATACAATCAATTTTGCTACGTTGTAAATTTTCACCAAATCAGCAGAATCATCTGGCTTCTTGTTTTCTTTCAGACATTTATCTCACTGACTTTTTGTAAGTTTTTTTTTTACTGACACCTTTACAGATAATATCCCCCCCCCAAAAAAACTAAATGCTAAATGTCTGTTCAATTATAGAGCAATATCTACATCTTTGAATCTTACCTAAACAACTGTAAATCAGTGTTCGGGGCATGTAACCTGCGTCACGGTCTAATGCTGCCATGGTTTCCTGTTAGTGTTCTACAGTGCGTCATCCATTAAGACTTAATGATGGGAGTCTAACTTGAAGGCATGCTTGTGACTTTCAATTGGGCTATAATTTGCCATAATGTTAATTTAGATATATATTTCAGGAGACCTAATGTGCTTAAACGGCTTTCATATGAGTCCACTCCACTGCTTAGTTCAATTTCCAAAAAAAAGGTTCATCTTACCCAGAGTCGTACAGTAAAAGTCGCCAGACACAGTCCTAATCAAAAGGTGCTTCACCTGCACATAAGGGGAGTGGATGGAGGGAATTAACAGCTGTGCCTGTTTCACTTAGCACAAATCAGACTTCCTGCCTTTCCTTATAGGATGTTAATCAGTTATTGGCTCACAACACATGCTTTTAAATGTTTGTGAATACGCTTGGAGAGGGTCGGGGGGGGGAGGGGTGCAAGTGAAAGATGAATGCAAATCAGTAGATTGGCTAACCTTGATGGAAATTGAATACGTCTTGAAGTTACAGCTGTCTCATCTTCTTAAATGAAACCGTTGTTGACATGGTCCAACGGACTTGGATTTAAGGTATAGCTAATTGAAAATGACAACTCCGCCGAAGACAAGCCTTTCAAGACCCTTGGGACACTTGAGAAAAAAAACAAATGCATACCAGCAGTGACAAGAAAGAGGCCAGGGATAGAAACTGTCTTACCAAGACAATGGCACCCAAGGGAGTCCCATTTTCACAGACAAATATGAGACTAATAAGAAGAAAATAGACAAGAATGCCTTGCAGATAACACTTCGTACCAAACACGTCTCCGCTGTCTGTTTTCCATACAGTGTTAGTGCGTATATTCAAATTCAGTTGATGTGGTATCACAGCACACAGGGCTTATCAAGAGCACAGAGTCAGTAAGCGCACCGTGTTTACACCTCTAAGGTGACACAACAGTGAAGATAGGAAGTGTTGGGAAATTGCTGGACATCCTAAAATCTCTAAACAACATATTTCTTCTCCCCCTCTGTGTCCAGAGAATGCAAGGGTGTAATTTTGCACTCAAAACACAACAGTGACTAAGAGTGGTGGTCCTGGGCATCTTCCCCTGGTGAGATTTGAGATAACACACATTTGTCAGATTAAAGACATTCTTTTTTTAAAAATGTGGGTTATCTTGACGGTGGCCAACTCATCTTTGGCTGCCTTGCTATCCAGCACTCTCTTTGTAGCAGAGGCCCGCTGGTCGTGCAGAGTCTGGAAGACAAATGTCCCTCAGGACTCATCTGACAACTTAATTTATATAATTGCTTGGAAGCATCTGCGTCAGAAAGACTGACTTTCTGCACCCTTCTCCACTTGTCACCGTTATGAATGACTCAGATTTGACATCCAATAAGTCGAGCAGACATCTCAAATCACGCCGGTGTTGTCAGACTGAAGCACGTGTGAACTCCAAAGGAAGCACCATTAATTTGATTACAGTGTGGCACCCTTCAACAAAGTTTCATTCACATCATCTTGCATTTTGGTTCGTGCTCTGATCTGGTGATGCAGCTAGTAGATTGGATAATAAATCCCTGCACAATGGCAACTGGGTGCCTATGTCAAGCAGTGATCCAATAGAGAGACAAAGTCCCTCTTCGCCGTCTAGTGGACCACTACGAGAAATAATGTTTGAAATGAGGGAAGAATTCCACAAATGATGTGAGTCAGTTCTCTCTCTGAAGCTACGACGCCAGCGTGTGTCGTGTACAAGGATGTGCTCACTATCATCGGGTCCTGGTCATTCTTTTGCTTCCCAGCTAATGAAAAGAGTCGCTGGATGAAACCGGGTTGGCTCGCGTTACGTTTGTGCGTGGAACATTGCTGAGTTAGCGCGCAAGCTAGCTAGCGAGCCAAGGCAACGGCCGTGTTGGTGATGCAAACTGTTCAAGACGAGCGATGCCGTTCACTGAGCCGTTTCACACCAAACTAATAGTACCACCACAAACCTATGAGAGGCAAAAACTTTTAGCTTTTACATTGACAAACAACCCGTGTATAATTCATGGCCTCATTCAAACAAGATTTTTTTTTGTCTTTCACCATGGAATACTGTACTTTTCTTTTCCAAATCAAGGTCCAATGGGGGACAGCAGAAGGGGCGGGACTTTGTCTCTTTATTAAGATGTGACAGCACCAACATGTGGCACCTCTCCCTTCCTTCAGTCACTGATCAAAATGGCTGCAATATCTTTTTTGGGTTAGCTAATACGACCCACAGCCGCGGGTTGGTTAATTGTGCAGTCCCTTCATTTGTTTGTCTTTGTGCTGTCGTCATTGTGTTAACCTTGAGCACGTCGTCTGCAGATACCTGCTGTGCAACCAGCTTAAATTGCTGGTTGTGAGAATGTTAATTGATTATTAATTGCTAGTATGGAACGAGGCAGTGTCGTTTTGAGTGGTATTTGAAAAGCACACGCGCTCACACCACTGATTGAAAATATCCGGCCCTATTTGTTAATATTTGTCAGTTATTGCGACAACATAGCAAACCTTTCGCCTGTGATGTCACAATCTGTACAGTAGCACCATTTACACAAAAGGATTTCTACTTCAGGCCCATTACTCATGTGCTGAAATAGGTGGTGGTGGAAGATTTGATGTGCCTTTGGAAGTAGTTTGTCAGCGAAGTGAACACCAAGTATTTGTGGAGATGGTATGGAGAGAGAGTAGTGATGATGGTGATGGTGGGGAATAGCCTGAGGATGGAGTGTTTTTCAGGAGGCAGCTCCTGATTTTATGTGACAGTAAAGGGCCTTATCTTCCAGGGCCACGATGAAGCACAACACTCTTTGATTTTTTATCTTGCTGAGCGTCTAACAATCTCATGCTCTAGACAGATTAGTGAGATGAAGGTGTACAAAAAAATAAAAAAGTGGTTTCAGGGTAGTAAAATGCAGGGTCTAAGGCTATATCTGCATCACGCTGATAGTACAAAATGAAAGATTAGTTGAAATTACTAATGTACTTTTCACCTTCAGGTTTAAGAAAGTCAAAAAATATGATTTGTCTTTGGGCACGATTTGATTATTTCTGTACAAGTCAACAATTCTGTGTGTGGCAGAGAGTAAATAGGAGAACAAGGGGACAACATGCAAGGTCCATGCACGACCTTTAGTTTAACTAAGCAGTCAGCCTATTCAATAATCAGTTTGTTTGGTGTTTTCTTTCCAGAGGGAAAGCATGAGAGAGCATGTGACTCTTTGCGTACATATATTTCTCTTTCTCATCACGTCAGACAGGGCATTGATCCCCTAAAGAATGATTTAAGAGGAGTTTTTTTCTTCCCGCGCTTAAAATTCATTGAAGCCCAAACCTTTCTTAACAAGTCTTTCTCCATTTCTGTGGCGTCTTCATAAGTCAGACCTCCAAAGACACGAAGAGTAACTCGGGGCCCGGCATACGCAGCGTCGACAGAAACCAAAGGCTCAAGAAATCAATAAAATTTCATGGAACATTTTCTATTATACCTGATTATGTATAATTACCTTTTTACATTCTGATCTTTAACCCTAATGAAAACGTCTCCTGGCCCTGTTGGTTAACAATCCTCTTTGTCTCCTCATTAATGTGCCGTTGCCTCTCAGCAGCTTCTTGTAAAAGCAAGTCCTAAAACAATGCTTCACGACCTCGCAGATTATGTTTTCAATAATTAATTGGATCTGAAATCCTGTGTCGCATGCATTATTTATTTGTTTTTATTTGGATTTTCACTTTCACCTTCAGCAACACAAGTTTATTTTGTGTGATGTTCCTGTTAGATTCTCAGCGTGGAAGCATCACATAAGAACCATTTAGTTTTGCTCATGTGACAGATGGTTAACATACTCTTAACAATTATTTCTTTTCTCCAATGTTTTGTCGAACACACACACGCACACACAACAATTAAAAAAAAGGTCAAAATGTTGTTTAGTCGTATTAGAAGCATTTTGGTCACAACCTTCTTATTACCCACAAACTCATGAGGCAGATGCGTCCCAGTGGGTGTCTTTTTGAGAAGAAAGGAGGTGTGCTGCACATTAACAGGAGGCGGAGTGTTTTAGGGTCACCTTTCCCTCAGTACAGTAAGTCATGCATCCCGCAGGCTCGTGATGAGCTGCTCCTGTGCGTTCCACTCCCGTGCCCCTTTCCTCCCGAGAGATGAAACGTGTGCGGTGGGATCTGTCAGGACACAACTAACTGGGTTGCTCGTGCTGGTGCGGCACCTCGCCGTCTCATGACACACTATTTATTCTACCTAAGTGAGGAGAGATGCCGAATCATTCCCTCAATGTCGTTCTGTGATACTATGACGTCAATGCAATCATGCGAGTGGATAACGATTGATGTTCAGTGATTTCTCGTTTTTCACCAGCGAACTTCTGACGACATTTACAAATGTGGACCCGATACATAAACTGTACATTGACCAACTTAATGTGAACGGGAAATATCAACCAAATAACTGTGTCATATTCTACAGGAACACATCAGTAGGTAGAAGGCGTGCTCTTACAAATGCTGGACTTATAACTGGCAAAATGTCCTTCAGATAGCAAGATGAACGGATTAATTAGGCTTTGAGATGAGACGGCAGCCCTGCTGCATTTTACAGGAAATAAAAGGGACACAGACACACTCTATGAAGCAGGTTTTTTTTACAACTGTTGTGTGGGAATTGCTGAATGTTTGGTTTTACACTGTGTCTTTGTCAGCTGTCAGCTTGCTACGGGCGGCCGTCGTGATCCTGAACAAAAACCGAATAGTGTTAATGGAAAAACATTGGTTAGCGTTGTGATGGCATTTCGCCGATTTTAGATTATTTTTTTGACTAATTTCCTGGTAGCTCTGCAATTATTTCAGTGTGCATAGTCATGTATCCTCGGTGGACATTTGAATTCACGAGTCAAAGTTCAACCTTCCCTGGAATGTCAATCCAAATGATTAGCTTGGAATAAAACAGTAAGATAAGCAAAAGGCTGAGAGGCTACTGAATTGTCTCATTTCCCTGCAGCCCGATAGATCAATACATGTAATAGTTAACATAATGGGAGATTAATGAGAGATGTGACAGCAATACTGACTTAGCAGGTGTTTAGCTTAAACTAGAGGAATGCCGCCTCACACTGTCGAAATAACAGAAATCATTCGGGCCACAGCTTGTTGAAAAACAACAACAAAAGAATGCATCTGTAACATTATTCAACTGACTTCTCACTTTTCATTCTCATGTGAGCGTTTGATAAGAAGCTTTCAATCGGTCAACAACTGGAGGTTTGTAATTAATTTAGCTGCTTAAAACATCTGCTGCCAGACGGGTACAGTGGTCCGGAACAGACGCACATGTATCCTCTGTATCTATAGTTAATTTAATCAGTTTCTTTCAAAGGGAGAACATTTAAGAAGAGCTCTCACACGGTTTATGTACCCTTCTCTTTTATTTTGCACAACTTAATCTATTCATCAGTTGTGGTTTTAGCAGAACTTAATTTTTTTTTCAACAAAAATAATAATTTTTGCATTTAAAAAGGAAACACTGGCACCTAAAAACTCAGAGAGTAAACTTAATGACATAGTCATAGAAACATTTTGAGAAATCTGTCATGTTTCCACATACTGAGACTTATCCGGTGGTCTCATGTTCCATTTCCAACTAACCTTTTTTAAATATAATGTGTAGACCTAACCTAAAGTTGTTTTTGTTTGGTTTATAACATTTGTTATAAACCAAACAAAGTTATTGCTGAAATTCAATCCTATTGACCGCTCCAGGCGCCATAACTGCACAAATAGTACAGCAACAACTCTCAACAGAGTGAGTCATTGACTCTGGGAAAAACGATGGGATTCATTATTATTCTTTTTACCACTTTCCCGATTGGGCAAGTGAGTTGCGAGATTTAGTAGCGTCTTCGGTAAGAACTAGCTGCGCCCACGGAAGTGGCATTTTACTTGCCCCGAGCAATCAAGCAATCCTTATTGTTGATCCTTGGAGAAAAAGCTGGACAGTCCAGATTTAAGTCTTGAGAGGCCGCTGCATTTCTGTTAAAGGTGCTCCATGGAGTTGTCTTGTTAACACAAAGTTATGTTTACATTCAGTGTGTCTGTATCCTTGAGGCCTAACAAACGTGCCAAGTTCATGTCCTTCCTCATAAAATATAGGCCATTATACTTTTTTAATTTGAAATTAAGACTCGGTACAAACATTGCAATGCAGTCGATGGCAAATTACAAGCCAAACTAAAGACCGTGTGTTGCTCTACACGCTGTCTTCATGGACATTTTGACTAAGCTGCTAAACACAAGATGGGAGAGCATTTCTATTTCCCCGCAATGGCTCTTAACATGGCGACAACTGAGCCACTGGCTCGCTGCTAACAGTGCTAACAGAGACAACAGGACTATTTGCCTGAGGTGGGTGGATAGTACGCTTCCGCAACATATTTCAAGTATAAAGAGAGGAATCATCACACAAAGAAGTGTTTGTTTTTGATGAATTGAAGGCTTCATTTTTCTCTGGGTGACTGTCCTGTTTTAGGTGATTTAAAATGAGCTGTTGTGTTGTAAATACAACCCGAAAAAGAGTTCAATTCAAGCCATGTTGATTATATTGTCTCTTTCATCTCACCTAATCGCCCTAATGTTTTGGTCGAATGCTTTTTGTAATCTTTGGCGAGGCAAGGGAAGTTTATTTAGCACAGTTCAGCAACAAGGAAATTCAAAGTGCTTTACTAAAACATAAAAAGCATTGAGACAAAGGGCAAAAGAAAGACACCACTGAACAACATTCAAATACAAGTAACAGTTATTAAAGAGCAAAGAGAATAGGACACTCACACAAGCTCATATAGAATGTGACAAATCCAGACAAAAGTTAGTGCAGTGTGAGATATGGATAATTATTTGATTTGATCAGAGGCAGTGGAAAAACGGAAAATTCATGAGCCTTGATTTAAATGAACTGAGAGTTGCAGATAATCTGAAGTTTAGTGGGTGTTTTTGGTGAAGACAAACTGAAGGCTGCTCCTCCATGGTTAGTTCTGACTCTGCGGGGAGAAAGCTGACCCGAGAGGTCAGACGGAGAAGATCAGAAATGTCTTTTGGCCCAAAAGCATGCTTTTTAAAATAGTGTAACCCACAATGTTATGAACCAAGTGCAGTGTTTTTAAAGCAATTCTTTGACAGAAAGGAAGCCAGTGCAAAGACTTCAGACTGGAGTGGTCTGAGAGGAATCAGGCAGCAGCGTTCTGAATCAGCTGCCGCTGTCTAATCGATGTGCTTGGGAGACCTGCAAGGACACAGTTACAGTGGTCGAGTCCACTGACAATGGACGGACGAAGCCGTTTAGTGGGCTGACTTTGTAATTGAGTCCATGGCTTTAGGATACAGATTTCCATTTGCTTTAATCATTTGTATGTGAGCATCATAATCACATTTACCTGAACAAATACCAATCATCTGTTCATTACATTTAAAAATCATGGATTTTTTTTTAATAATATAAAAATGGAAATCCACAATCCAGTTGCTCATGTTAACCAGTGAGTCACTGTATTCCTCATATAAGAGATGACTTACTTTATTACATGGAAGCGAGACTCAAACATATCAAGTACTTACTATGGAACCGGTTTACGTCTGTCCGGGTTAAATTGATAACAATAAACGGATGTTTATCATAACCAATTATATTTTTAGTTTTTCCTTCATTCTTCATGCAGATTACCAAACAATTGACATTTGTGTATTTATTGAATGAATACAAAGCCATTAAAGGGCCAGCTTTGCTATTCAAAGGCTTCCTGCCCATTCTGCCTCTTCCCCTCGCTCGGGGTGAGGCTTTGCCAGTTTTGGCCGGCTCTGTGTCACTGCAGCGCCGGCGCTGCATGCAGATGAATGGCGCCCCTTTGCCGGAGGCTCCACGCTCGCTCACCCGGTGAGCAGCAGGCGAGGGGGCGGGCGCCGTTCGTCTGCGCCGCGGTGGCACAGAGCCATGGTGGGATCGGCCGCAAAAACAGACAGTGGACCGCGAGGAAAAATAAGTAAATGAGCTGTCATCCTATCCTAAAAAAGTCTCCCCTATGTTGTCATAAATACTTACAGCGGGCAACTTCATTCCTACCACAGCATTTGTAATCGGACTGACTATGTCCAAAGCTTGTTGATTTCGAAAGCGTTCCAGCCGTGATCACTACAAGCGTTTTCCACTGTCGATGCACAGATGCATCTTGGGACTGTACAGATGCAGCTGAGAAACGCACAGCTGCATTTCCATGGTTTCTACACTCTGGTTTTACATTAAAAAGGTTTGAAAAGTGACGACATGCCAACGAGGACAACCTCTGTCACAAGGCCGTCACTTATTCATGGAAGCTTTTTATTAGATATTGATGGGACATAGCATGTTTTCTAAGAACGCTTTTACCACTATACCATACTTTCCTATAGTTACCATAGCAACTTACGCCCTTTGATTTGAGCCAAAGAATTCAGATCACTTTGCAGCAAGCTACGACCTTTACTTCACAACACATCTAATAGTTGGTTTCGCTCTCGCCGACCTGTCACTCAGTGTGCATCTCTGCGTTGTACCTTAATTTGACTGCATTCAAGCGAATAACATAATTGCATGAATTTTCGTCAGGATTGAAAACATCTTGGCTAATTTACAGCAATCATACCAAAAAAGCAAGGGCTTTCAAAAGACCATCTGTGCTCTCACTTTTTCTCTTTGCCTTCAGTATGTCATCAGGGGATATCTCACTTTGTACCGCTGCTATTTCCTTGTTTAATGGATTTTGAAAAAGTCTGATAAGTGGAAGTAGATAACATCAGTATACACTAATAGTACAAAGAGAGCATGTCATTTTCAGACAATTGCACGCTTCTGTAACATATGGGAGAGAAACTTTAAAGAAGCAACGGCAGATAGAGATTGACTTTTAAGTGAATAACTGACATTGTTAGTACGTGATAAGTTATGATATCATCTGTTATTCTAATTCGCTGTCACCACAAAAACAACCGTTGGCATTAAGGCACTGAAATCTGTGATTTTCTTTACATTTGTACTCACAATGGAGGTTAGCGTCTCAGTGTAGATTACAATATTTCTTTACTTTTGGTTCGTACCATGAGGATAGATACATCTAATGAGAGCTAGTCCGTATACTACTTTATAGAATAAAGCATAGCTGGTACTTCTGTTCGATATTAAGTTGCCAGTCATCTTTGATTTTTAACAGCCTAACATGCACAAGTGGGTGTATTAGCTGCGCTAACGTGAGCTGTAGAGCTCCAACTATGAGCCTCAAGAAAATGTAATCGTGTGCGCGATTGCATATTCATTAAATCTCAATTTTCTTCAAGAAATCGCACATTACCAGAGTGACACACAGAGTCTGTGTTCCACAGTTTTCTGTCAATGGAAACAAATGTACACCCGTGATGTGTGTGCGCATGCAGCAGACGAGGATGGCAGCCTGTGTATGCACAGATGTGAACTATCTCGTGAGCTTGATGCTTAACACACCACACGTTTGTGGGGATCAAAACGCAGCCCTAAAAGAAGGCTTCAGCCAACACAGAAATAAAACAGAGGGCTATTTCTTACATTTAGAACAAATTGATTAATTCTTATAATGCCTCCAAGGAAAGTAATTGTCCAAGACCTTAAAACAACTGAATGTTTTTAGGGGGCTGTATGTTTTTTTTGTAGACCCTGGTGTCATGCGGTAAATGTGTTTTAATTTTAATTACAGCGATTATGCGGCTGCAGAATGCAATTCATGTCGGGCTACGTTGCATAATCTACAAATTGGGCGTGGACATTTATTGAACATGTGCAGATGTAGCCCCGCAAGCCGCTTTAAAGCCAGTAAATTCACCACATTGCATGACCTGTCTGCCCCCCTTATATGGTCGGAGTGCTGGAATAAAACAGAACCTTTACAGAAAGCTTTTTGAAGGATTTGAACCCTAACACAGAGCCAGCGGTCGGCCATTTAGGGCAGCTGCCCCATCACTTAATTGTCCCCTACAGTATCTGGACGGCAGTGGCGGGCCGTGCGTTTTAGACTTAGGCCTTCAGTGAGTGCTTTTTTGTTCACATCACGGGCGGACTGGGTCCCAGGAGTTACTGTCACAGACCGAGCCACTCAATAAAGTCCATCACCTGCTCCGCCACAAGGCATCACCGCGAGCATACAGGGCGTGGGGACCGACCCGCGAAGCCGCTCTAAATGACGAGAAGAAAGAAAGGTGACGCCGTGAGCAATCGTGGGACCCATGGAGCCACTTCAACCACCAGAGTGGACTCCCCGCCAAGCAACGCACAATTACGCAGCGCCCTCACTTTCATTGCGCTGCAAAGGTTTCAGATCCCTTTGACTCGCACGTGCGTTAGACTTTGTCCGTGTTTCAAGACAGGTCGGGTGGGTTGCCGACATCGCCGCAGATCCATGACGCCCTTTACTTGGGCCGATGCCGCCCTGGCGACACGACGCACAGCCGGCCGCAGCAGCACACCTTGGCGCAAGGAGAGAGTGTGTGTGTGTGTGTGTGTGTGTGTGTGTGTGTGTGTGTGTGGCACTCTGCCGTAGAGGACGGCATTGGGATCTTGCTGGACTGCATGGTTTTAAATTGCTACTTGTGGGAGTCAATGGACAGAAAAATAAACCGTGGGGTCCCAGGATTAGCAAGGCTAACAAAAATAGGGAGTCGACAAATTAAGTTGAAAAGTAGATTAAAGTGGGTCATGAACCAATCGCTGGCTGAAGCCGGTCTCAGCTCGTGTCCGTATCAGCAGAACTCCATAACAAAGAAAGAAAAAGGAAAATGAAATTGCAGCTCTCATTACAGACCAAATGTATTTGTTTTTTTCTTTTCTGAATCTCTCCTTGCATCTCCCATTATTTGGCAAACACAGTATCCACCATTTTAACAAGTGCTCTTATACATGTTTCTCTGTACTTGGAAATGGAAGAAAAGGAAAATAAGTCTGTAAGCTTCTATTGACAAACACCACTTTGACACAGTTAATGTGGTGGTTTCTGATTTGAGCAGCTCTTACCTCATCAACGTCACACAGAACTGCTTTTGGTTATATTATGATTTTGTGAGCCGCTCGCCATCAGGCAAGGGTGCTGTTTTACTAAAAAAAGGTCTTATTTAATGCTGTTGGATTAGGGATAAGGGTGCACATGTACAATTAATTATCAAATAAACTGCATACCACTTACATTTTTAAATTAATATGTTTTTACATTTTCAAGTAATAAAAGGTTAAGGTTAAGCTTCTTGCCGTGGTATCGTTTCAGTTTCAGTATCCACATGGCTGGGTCTCAAATAGAAGCCATGATTTTAGTATCGTGCCAACACTCTTCATCGATTCTTTTACAGCAGATGATTTTCTCCAAAAAATACCTGCAGCACCTGATGTTTAGAACAACAAATAAGCATAGCCATGCATTCATAAGGAATTAAGAATAAGTCTGGCTTTTTCTCAGAAGCAGCTGCAGGAAGTGCTAATGTTATCGTTTCTAATAACGGCATACTAAAATCACAGTTGGTCTGCCATTAACTCCAACAGCCTTTTTGTTGTTGTTGATGCATTCACACACCTGCATTCAAACATTTTTCTGCTTCTTCTGTTTTTTTTAGTAATGAAACCCAAGCGTAAGTTCAGTAAGGAAGCATCACTACCCCTTTCTTATCCTAAGTCAGGATGGAGTCCAATCCGCAAAGGTTTTTGCACTATTCAAACGTATACAATTGTAATAAATTATTGTTAAACTCTGAAACAAGGCTCTCCTAGTTGAAATACTTTTCTCACAGGATACGCCTAGATAAACCAAAACTGGTAACAAAAAAAACAAAACAAAAAACAGTCAAGCAATAACATAATTAGCGAGATGCTGGCTGTCTCACCGGCTCGCTAATTCCGCCGTGCTTTAACATTACACTGGTTACAAGAAGAAAAAAACTGCACAAAGCTGTCAGTCATCTGGCGATAGCAACGTGCTTTCCTACACTGAGAAGATGGATGAAGCATTACGTTGTTAAATGTTCTCATTGTGGCTCTTGACACTTTGTAACTTTATTACCTGCTCTTTTAGTTCAGTTACAAACATCACACCTCCTCCACTTGCCATAAGTCGGTTCAGAAGTTAGACAGTTAACTGTCACAATGGCAGTGGTATTCATACAAATGCTGCTCTGGTTTGAAATCGAATGTCTATTTCTTTGGGCGAAACACTACGTCCAATAGGTGTTCAGCTTGCAGCTGTCTTTTGCACTGAAGCAAGAGTTTGGGTTAAAACAGAAAGATAAACAGAAGACAAGCCTTCAGTTTATCTTCTAGAAACAAGTAAAGCACATGTACAAAGATCCCCGAGGAAGATACAACTCTCCGAGAAGAAGGAGGCAATGCGTGTAAGTGACAAACAATAGAAGAGTGAGTGGTGCGTCTTCTCTAGGGAATGTCTTTTGACTTAACAAGGTGAGCGAGAATGTTGCCTCACAGAATGTACTGTTTAAACAGAAACCGCTATTTACGTGACAGAATGTTCTCAACATTCAATTAGACTCAGAACGATTAAAATGAATAGTAAATAGAGGCTCTGATTAAATTGTTTACAGACACTTATTGAGCTTCTATTTTGGTTTGTATTGGAAAAAAAAAAATGTGGTAAAGTGGTTTAATTATATATATATATATATATATATATATATATATATATATATATATATATATATATATATATATATATATATATAATAAATCAAAGACCCACCTGACATGCTAAATACAACATATCTCAACAAATCACCAGCTGCCCACGTGATCCAATGACCAGTGTGCTCCTTGGCTGAGCTCTGATGTGGGTAATCAGGCGGTTGCTGGAGGTAAACACGTGTCATTCAAAGCACCACAGGTCTTGCTGGGCAGTGGCCGCTTCACGATCTGCTTTTTCTGTGTCACAGATGGGAATCGAGGAAAAGAATGTGCCTGCCACAAACGTAGCATCTCAAAAGAAGCAAAGCCCCTTCGGAGGGACTCATGCGTATCGCTTGCTCAATCTTAACCGGGTCTGTGACACCTCTCTCTGTCTGCTGCATTTATTTTTATGAACAAGTGTCAGCTTTCCTTCACCTTCCTCGGCAGCATTGTTCGATACTTCGTAATGTAAAGATTGATAATTTATCTGAATAAATTAATTATCAGTTAGATCCTTTAGATCCTCCTCTTTGTCAGTACTACTACTACCTTAATAAAAGAAAAGGCAGGTGTTTCGGTCCAGGTCTACAGCTGCTGTTACACTCGTCTGTTTAAGATTCCTCCCCAGCAGAGGTCAGAACCTCAATATGCATACCTTTCCATATCATTGAAACAATATTTATTGTATATTTTTAAAGTAGGATTCCTATACAATAGGGACACATTTAACTTGTATGGTAATCCAATAGCCATCTTTCCCATGTAGTTAGACTTGACATAATGAGCCTCATGCCATAACTACTCGTAAGATTCGTTCTTCAGCGGTTGTAGTAATTATTTTGGAGAACTTGCCAAAATCACACATTTTCTCGTCACAATTTTCTTGTGGTTTAGACTTGTCGTATGAATTATGTTCAATTAGCAATTAGTTGGCTGTTATCCAAACTATTCACTAATATATTGTGTGCATTTTATCAGGTTGAAGCAATTAAATAGATTATTATTTATGTATTCAATTGCTAATATAATTATGTTGACCTTCTTTTTCAAATTGAATTAAAGAATAATATTTATTCATAATTATACCATTTCACCATTCACTTACATTGGCCATTGATGATATTATACAACACTACAATAACTATAAACGTCTTAAAATGATTTGACCTCCTCCCGTTCAAGCCATTGATCGCCTTGCTGTTGTGAGAGCTTTTTTTATATTGAACAATTTCTTCTTAATTTCATGACTCTCGGGTGACGCGGCATTATCAGCAGTGGTTATTTGTTCTCATCCTTTGGCTTTAGAGGGTCCCTTAATTGTGCTGCTGACGCTGTTAAAAATGAAAGACATTCCTTTATAGATTTATAAAAGTAGGACTTTAATATAAGACATATGGGACAGGACATATTGCCTTACAGTATATTGTCTTATTGGGCCATTAATTAGACCTAATTACAATTTTCTTGAACGTACAGACATTTACCACTGGCATTAATCAAGTTTATCGTAAAAAAAAAGGTATTAGAAAGTCAAGATATGAATATAAAAGTGTTCTTGCATGAGTTTCAATGGACCTAAGGCTCACATTTCAAATAAAAGAAATGAAGACAGAATCTTCTGAATAAAATAAATAAAATGAGCTTCAAGCAGCCATCTATTCTTTTCATTTTGTATTTCTTATTGAGAGAAATGGATCTCTGAGTAGTTTGAATCTTGACTTGACTGGAGGTAGAACCATTCTCATGGACCGGTGCTCATTGGTAGAACGATGCTTTGTTTTTATTAATGTTCAAAGTGGAGAAAGATGACTCGCGATCCAAACGTGGTTTAAGATGTGTCATGCTACTTTGGTCTGTAGCCTGAAAGTAGCAGCTCAGTGACTCCATGCGGTCTTTTCTCTCTAGTGAACTGTCTCCGCACGGTAAACAATCCAATTGATTGGTTCAGTTGAGTGAAGCTATCGCTGGATTAGCTGCGCCCGCAGCCCAAAACCTAGGCGGTTGGAAAAAATATTTTTTATACTCATTCATTTATCACAAATCGGTCAGGGGTCCAGATAGAAGCCTCTTAGTCCAGGTCCAGACCAACAGGTGCCATTTGGTGATTTTACTATGTTTATAGCGATGTCTGGCATGCCCTCTGCAAGCTGGTGCCTTTACTATTTAGGTTTGACTAAAGATGACCTCTAAGTGAAAGAAACAACACATTGTCAGTCAATTTCACAGCCAATGTTTGTGGAAGTACTTTGTGCTTCCAGTTTGTGCTGACCAGTTTAGAAAATCTCTATAATATAAAGAGCAAGCCCTGATATTCGATGGGCATGTTGATATCGAGTGCTTGCTTTTAAAGAGGAGAAAACTGAGTAAAAGAGCACACTGTTGCCCTCCCATAACAGAAATGGTGTGGGTTGGCTGGACCAGAATGACTCAGCCACAGTTCCAGAGAAACTTTTCATCTAAGGCTTATTGATCGGTTTCACAACTTTTCTTTTTGCGTTTTAAGGTGAGGTAAAGACTACATCCACGTACTTGCTTATTTAAATATTTCCTATCAATAGCAATATAATCTAAAAATGTGCTGGTGAAAGACTGTAAATCGATGTCGAAACCAAGCTGGCCAAGTTTTATATTGTAATTTGAAAAGAGCCTGATACTTGTGACACGGTGTGGTGTTTCTCAGTGTTATCAATTTCTCTGAAAAGTTAACATTACTGCAGCCTGCTTCAATGCTTAAATGCTTCAAATCATAGTCGTCCCACCAGTACTGCTATTCATTTTAGACCTTCACCGTCTATGCACTGTGTAAACACTCACAGCGTACTGTGCACGCTGCGCTGTGAAGGGCAGTTCTGGGTCATGGATTCTTTACTGTAACCTCAGACTTTCTTAAACATGAGCACTTATATTTGCATGTACTTACTTACAACTGCTTACCTTTCATCTGCTTACCTTTCCTTATATTTTGGAGACAACACTTGGATTCATGAGCCGTGGTGAAATAGCTGGACAGATGATTTACATGGCACTATTCAACCTTTAGAGGCGTCATGGTGGTGCGCTGCTCCCCTGGCAACTATCCAACCATCTCTACCTCGGGTCTGTGTAATCCCCTCGGTGGCCTGTGCAGTGAATCCAACGCTAAATTGACTTGACATCCTAGTTATTTCAAGAAAGTAATATAGTAGATTGTTTGGGAGAGAGGGGGGAGTGGAATGTTTTGTTTGTCGCTAATAGCGCTGTATAATTAACATTATAAGCACTCATACATATTCATAATGCTTTATGACAATATTCATTATACACATTATGAAGATAAAAGGTCTGAGTGATTAGCAACTGTTAAGAAAATGTTTGAGTGCTTATAGCCAGACTTATAGGGTTCAATAAGCAGACTATATTATCGGTGGGTTTATATAACTTAGAAAGTGTTTTTCCATTTGTTTGTGACATAGATTTGGCCACACAGAATAAGTGTTTCCTTCCCATAATCCCCAGCAGCTGCACAGATGATGAACACTTCTGTGGCTTACTCCTGTCTCAGTCCAGAAAATGCATTCATTTCAGCAGCCTCCATATGCATCCCTGCATCAGTTCCTGAAACAATAATGGGTTTCAACAACCTCACGCAGCATTTCAGAATGATTTAGGTTCATGGCACAGGCCCCCTTTTTTTTTTACTGCAATGCCAATCTCCACAATCAATAATTGGTGGGCTGCAAAGTAATGTCCAGTGGATTTCCAAATTCTAGGAAAATGAGATTAATCTACTTGATAGCAGAGCAGAACTGTCTGTATGCTTGCAGTCCCTCTTAACCTATTTTCCAACTCATCTCGGCTTGCCCTGAATTCCTCCATGTAACTTCACGTACACGCGCCACTTCAAACAGTAGCACTTCGCTCATTGGGCTTTGAAGTGCCTGTGTCTTCTCATATTCGTTCTTCTCTGAGGACACATGAGAATTGCAGGCACATATACTTCATGCTCACTCCTTCAGCGCGTCAGCCATCACTGGCGGCACGGGTAATTTTACTACCGTGAAAGGTTCTCGCTCCATTCAGGTGTTCTCGATCTCATGTTGAACACAATAATTGCCTGCGCCGCTCTTCGCTTTGGTAATTGCCTTTTGATTGAGGTCATCAGGACAATTAAAACCATTGAGGGGTGAAAAGTGGTGGCAAGAGACTCGAGACGGCTACGCTAGGTGGTATAAAGGATGAACAAAGCGTACAGGAAAGATAATTGTACGTCTGGAGACCCACTGAAGTCGGGATAGGGCCCTGTACAGAATGACTGTGTCCACAACGGCTTCATCTCAGTGTGTTGATCAGTGTCTCCGTTAAAGAATCTATTGAAGGTTGCAGGAGGGCATCGGCAAGGATCATCGGAGCTTAATTTGCAGTTTTTAATAAGATAAATATCTGTCATCTCATCAATTCAATTAGACCTCAGGTTGAATATGACAATGACATTGCTCTTTTTTATGATTGTGAACAAAGGGTGAGCATGCCCCTGCAACATGGAAGAGGGAGCTGCTTTGTTGACAAAAAAAATCAAACAACTCAAAAAACACTGTCGACTGGCAACCTCTACTTTCCTTAAAATTCGGAAAAACACCATCGGTGCTGTCAGTTTGGGCAAATTTCTCACAGCGAATTGCATCTCAACACAAATTCTCAATGGTATGTCACACAAGATGGGCGACATGACCTTCTTTATTTGCGGCAGCGCCCTTTCAGACAGATCATTGTATTTTTGTGAAACGTTGGGGTTTTTTTTGACATCACTTTGGCAAGTTTTGTCAAAATCGGGTCAGTAGTTTCTGGGACGTTGCTTATGCAGGAGATACGGAGACGAATAAACCGCTCAAGTAATGAATAGGAAACCGCTTCTGAACATCCACACATCGCCCGCCTCGACTGCAGCAGCCGGCTGAATGTCAGGTAGGAGGACAGAGGGAGAAAATGTGCACCCATCTCCAGGAATTCCCCCTGTTTTGTGTGACAATCACATTTCTTATATGTTTTTTATCTGCAGTAGCCGTTCTCTGAATGTGTACCAGTGGAGCGTGGGCAGGAGTTGTCTCTTCTGTCTCCGTGTGGGAGACGGTGGCGGATCTGTTCTAACACACACAAACTAGTCCGACCGAGGGTGTGCAAGAAGAAGCATTTTTCAGTGGGTTGACCGTTTTTGTTGTTGTCTTGTTGTCAGGATGTACTGCAAAAGCAAAAAAAAAAAAAAAACACACACACAGCCTTAATTTTCTCTGTTTCAAGCGGCAGCGGCGACCGTCCAGTTCACACTTTCACTCCAATTTGCGAGCTTTTGGGGCATGAATTGACACTCACTTCTCGACATCCTTTCCAGCTGAATGCACGATTAAGCATCAAGACGTAGCAGTGAGCAGATACATGAATACACCAATGGCAAGCAGCTCACTGAGGCTTAAGGACTGATGGTTATTACATTGCGTATTTCCTAAAGACCAAATAATTAAACTAAGTGTTTACCCCAATTAGACTTTCATTACCCATTTGAAAAACCATCAGGGACCGTATTTTAATCGACCTCATCCTTGGAGTTGGATTGGATACTGTTATCAGGGGTTATGGTCTGTCTTCACACTCAGTGGAGAATTGTTCTGATGGCTCCAAATGGGAAGATGTCATCTCTCTCGGGAATGCTGATAGCCACTATTGTTCCATTCATGTGATTGTGAAGCTCATCGGAGACAATAACGCACTGATCAGGAAGATTCCCGTGGCTCTTGTTAGACCAGATGCAGAATGTTGTTACATTGTTCTCATCAATGTCTGACTGCAACTGAGACTGAACAGGGTGTGAATCAGGGCTCCCTGAAATTCTCAAGATAACCTTCCCAAATAAATGAGGGTAAAAAACTGGAGGAAGGATAAACTGGGCCATGAATAAGTGTTATGCCACTGTCACCTGTAATGACCAAAATAAATTCTCTGCTTACTCCCACCCATCACGGCCTGCCATTATGAATTCAGATTTAATGTATGCAGAGTCATATTTCTTTGGAAGATGCGCTTCGAAGCTTTTACTGGCGCAGAGTTGTCAACCACATCACTTTTTATTTGAAAAAAAAGGCAATCAATTCTGTGTGACTCCGAGGGACCATTCACTGGCTAACGGTAGCTAAACCGGTTGTTCTCTACCCGACGATGTGTCTTGACTATCCTGCTGATATTCAAGGAAACTGGTCATTGACATCAATCTTAATTTTAGAAATATCAAAATGTCTAGCTTTGTAAAGAGTTAGACCATTTCACAATCAATGGCGTTCTGAGGCCCATCAACTGTGTACACGAGTTTGGAAAAGTGGCTATTTGATAGCACCTGGAAACATTCTTAAAGAGGAATTCCACTCGAAACAGAAACTTACATTTTATTCTCAACATGTCGAACAGCAACTTCTGTACCTACACACACAGTGCCTCCCTTTGCTGCAAAGCTGAGCATCGAGACTTGAATCGTGATGTCATCAGTTGACCTTTTTGGAGCTCATCCAGCGAGACTGAATTAATGAATGATGCTGTGGGCTCGGAGGATTTTTCGCTTTTAAATATTGCATCCAAATGAGTTTTATTCGAATGTAGGGCTTTCAGCTGTGATTCAGAAAACGTCCCCATGTCCCGGTCACATCACCACGGGTGCTGTCATGGCGTCCCGGGATTTGTGTCATTATTCACAGTCTATGTAGCAGCTCCAGGATTTGTCTGTCGATGACATCATCACTACAGTCTGACACTGCTTTTCAAGGACAAACTGTTAATAAGTATTTTTGGCTGTGGAGAGCAATATCACAAAAACATGTTTAAGAGATGCATGAATGTAGATAATGCCGCTGAATAATCAGCAGTAGTCTGTTGAAATAAATATATACGTAACACCAACGACTGGAAAACAGAGCAAGTGTTGACGATATTGCAATAGTCTTGTTGAAGATTAAAGACATGCCTTCATGTGTAGTTATTGTGGATGCCGGTTCAGCAGGGCCCCGCATGTCCCCTAAATGTTTAGTTCGCTATGAAACAAACTGGCAACCTGCAGAGCGGTTTCAGCTTAGTTGTTTGTTTCATAAACAGGTACATGCTGGATCCTCTAGCTTTCCTCAGACAAAATAGAAATGTTCTGGTTGTGCATGAGTGGGATAGATGCAAACATCCACAGGCCTGTCATTATGCATATCAGAGCCATATCAGAAGGAAGCAGGAACACAAGCGAATGTATTTGCTTCACGCCGCACATGTTGACGACCTGCTTTGATGATTTTAAGTTCTCTCCACTCGGAACTTTACAGAAATTATACTAAACTTTTATGCTTAACCTGTACTTGAAACCTAAACTGGAAATGGATTCCTAACCACTTTGACTACATTCATGTTTATTTATTTGAATTTGTCGTTATTAGTCCACATGCTTCAAAGTCTTTCGGCGTGCTGCTTAATCACTTACTGAAAAGACAAACCCTATTGACCAGAGAACAAACCAACCAACGGCCCTCTCTCTACAGGAATGTTGGCGTACATCCCCAAACCACTTAACCATTATGCAGTGTCCACTTTTTCCTTCTTCACTAAAAAATAAGTGGCTTCCTTGATTCCTTACTCACAGAAAGTCTGAATTCTAAGAATAGCAACATGTAAACATGACATTAAATGTTTAATGAGTCATTCCCGTTCCGCTGCTTAGTTTACTGTACAAGGCAGTTGCAGGAAACTCTCTTCAGATTTTGCTTTCAGAATTAAGTGCACGCTCTATTTGTAGAGGTTTACATTAATGCAGGACTCCCACAGGCCTTTCTGGTGCAAATGCAGTTAGTTGTGAGTGGACTGGGTATGTTTAATAGCTGGGGGCGATGACACTGTGATGCTCTGGGTGGAAAGAAAAAATAATGACTGCGGTCGAGGTGGACGTTGTGTGACATCTAATTGATAAGCTGGACCCCCGGTCAGACGTATGCAGAATCTTGAGATGATGGTAAAACCAAAGATCTGTGAAAGCCTTGAATCTCTTCAATATAACAAGGTTACAAAAGTAAGCTTTTTCAACAACTAAATTATGCAACAAATTAATTTCACCTCCTGCTGTTTGCCTAAAATAGTTTTACAATGGTTTTGCAGTCCCGTCATCCCGGGGCCAATTGACAATAAGTGGATGATTATTACAACCAGATGTTTCTTTTTCTATTTCTTTATTTCCATGCAGATTGCATCTAATTGACATTTGTATATTTATTACATGAATCTAAGGTAATGAGGACAGCTTCGCTATTTGCTGAATTTTATCAACTGTTACGAATGACAGTACAACTGATTCAAATGTGGCTTCCACCCCCCAGGTGCTCTCCGCTGCGCCTTTTGTCTCCATCACGAGTGGCCGTGACCATTTGTCGTTGTTTCAGTAGACGGCACAAGAAACCTGAAGAACACAGAGTGTCCCTGCCGCATCTCGTTGGCTTGTTTTTGGCAGTTGGTCATTAGCTCCGGGGAGAATATGTTTTTCTTTTGAGAGAAAAATGGCTTTATTTTAACCGCCATGATTTCTCTTTGTGTGTGCAGCAGCAGCAGCCGACTCAGCAGGCCGGCCGGAAAGCACAGTGTTCCTAAAAGTTAAATAACAAGGTGAAGGAGAAAAAAAGTAAAGAATTAGGTGAAAAAAAATGTATGAAAATACTCAAAATGAACACTGCAAGCTGACTACTTGAAAAGGATTTCAAACAGCATTTGTATAGTATTAATAACATGATTTTATTTCAAGCTTTTTGATATATGTGAGCGGTTGATCGCTGTCACTGCGATCACTCACTGAACAACGGTGAAAACACACACACACACACACACACACACACAGCCGAGCAATATGTGTAAATGTGCCGCAGCCAGAAAACAATGTGAACATCAACACCGCTGCAGATTGGCTGTTCTCATCACCTGCTTCTCCAAGAGCTTTGGTGGATTTATCTATGCAACTTACCTCCCTGGGTAACTGTGGGAAGTGGGAACTTGATAAACTGAGGAGATTGATAGTGGGATTTGATGCCCACAGTGCCTCGAAGCATCAGGTTGCATACTGTCGCTTTAATTCTAGTTTTAACCCATTCTTGACGTTGTGTCTTTACTGTTTTTTGCTCAGGGAATTCATTGTTATCCCCTCCTGCACCTGCTCCCTTCCATTAGTCGTTTTAAGAGTTTGCTGTGGCTTCAACATGACTTGAGTAAATATGTCCATTTAACAAAGGGGGCTTGTTTTGGTCAAAGGAGTAAAACTGTGGTGAGCGTAATCCCCGTATTATCATGTTTTAACTTCATCCCCGTGCACTCGGATTAAAACCTTCAGTGTGTGCAACAAGACTCATTCTAAAGAGCTTAGCAGCTTGTAAAGGCTGAAATGCAAAAAAAGAAAATAATCTCAAAGCAGTGTTTGCACTCTTGTTCAAACTGCACATTTCAAAATGTTCAATTATTTCTTTGAGAATGACTTCACGAGGTAGGAAATATATAAAACAGATATAATTGTGCAGCATGACTGCACCAGGTACCTATTTGGAACCGTACGTTTACTCAGTTCAAACTAGTTCCAAGGGTTTTACATTATTGGGAAATGGACTTTCTAGTCATTCAACCACTCAAAGCTCTTTACACTACTGCCAAAATGTCCATTCCCACACCGAAGGCAGAGGCTGCTTTACAAGGTGCCACCAGCTCGCAGGGATCGAAACTGAATTCTCATTCACACAGTACCTTGGACACTTCTGCATGCAGACTGGAAGGACTCAGCTCTTCTGATTAGTGGATGACCCCGCTCTGTTCAGCCACCTCCACTCACCAACACAACCATCTCTTATATTTATGAATAACTTGTACACAGAAACTAAATATATACAAGTTGTAATGGTGACTTATCGTAATTTATAAATGTGTTTTATGTATATCTTCACATCCCATCCAGCTTTCTGTCCAGAAGCAGTTGCTACAAACTCCCATTACCTTGTGAGCTTCACCCTAATATGTTGCTGCTTCCGTGCACACCGGAGGAACGCAGAGTTACACACCTCCGCTCCGGTCTAGCGTTGGCGGAGTAACTTCAAGGGTAAAATCTACTCCTGCTCTAGTTGGAATGATGACATGTTCAATTGCCTGAACATTTGATAAGCGTATGCATGAGGGAGGGGATAGCGAGAGACCCTGAATTGTCAAAGATAGCTATTGAAGTCCCAGTGGCTCTTTATATGCTGCTTCAGTGTCTGGTTTAATCCAGTCCTGTGTCCAGCTAGAATATATGTATCATATTCTACAGTATTGTTGAACTTATTACCCACACAATTTCAATTTTGTGCCACATTATAATGTATTGCATCAAGGCAGAAAGCAAGTCTGCTATTTATATTACTAGAGCAAATGCAAATAGGGATTTGCACAAAATATCTGTAATTCACACCCGTGTCTTCAAGTGTTTATGTCACAAAATCCACAAATGAACGAGCAAGCGTCGCAGAGATAAGCACCATGGAGAGCTGTGAAGTGCCATTCACTCGCTGGCTCTTGCACATATTTTTTGGGGATGATTATATTCAAATGGTTACTGAGGAGAAGGCAGATGTTTGCCTCTGCATCCACTAGGCACTTGTGCCGCTGCTATCGGTACCATTACAGATGCTGCTACTATGACATTACTACCATTACCACAACTGTAATCACTACTACCTCTTATTCTTTTAATAAAAATCACTTGTAACACAATATTACCACCCCTTGTGTCATTCTTTTATTTGCGTCATGTATTTCATGTAAATGCCCACATTGCCGTGTGTGTGTGTGTCTGTGTGTGTGTAAGAGTAACAAGTGCTGTACTCGACGACAACGGCACTGATTATATGTGTGGTGTCATCCTGAGATAGACTTTCCTTCCTCGATGTATAAGATGTTTGCTAATTAGAATTGGTGACAAGGTGAGATGAGAGGGCGTGCAGATGATAATTACAATCAGGCTCCGGGTATATTTGAGTTTGACGTGTGTCATCATGGCCTACGCTTTCCTCTGTAACTCAACCTGTGTTGCTCTAAAACCTGCGGTGAAAAATAACAAAGTGAGATTCATGGCATCAACGGAGAAACATCCTTTTTAGTTGAATAATCCATAACAAGTCAGTATTGATTATGTCATAGAGATTTGGATCTTTCTTAATTGTTTCACATATAAAAAATAATAACCTTTCTTGTAAAAAACACATTTAAAACTGATATTTTGTGGACAATACATTTTGGGAAATTGGCATGTATTTAAAAAAAAACTTACCAATTAAATGTATGTAACTGGCAGCCTACATGTTTTATATATTACTTGATCTTGTTAGTCAGTGAGAATTGACAAATACACAAATACACCTTTTAATTACAATTGTATATTTGTGCAAGTGTAGAAAGAAGAAATACTACTAATACATGGTTTCAAACTCCATGATCTTGAAGATCTTTTACTCTGCTTTCATGCCATCATCTTTACTGCCAGGCCGACGTACTGAATTAAGAATCAATGTCCGATTTGTACGACCGCTTTGAATCGAAAACTTATTTAAAGTCAGATCGTGAAAATGGAAAATGGAACTGAGAGATTCCCCAACAAGTTGGGAATTTCCCTAGTACTGCACAAAATGTTCGTGCTGACTAACACGGTACGCGCGTTAGACTCCTTGGTCCGTGTTTCAAGACGGGTCGGGTGGGTTAAAAAACAGTAACACAATCAGCATTTCACTCACCAGACAGGGTCTGGTCCAGGGTCTCGAGAAGGATGTTTCATGTATTTTAACCAGGCTACTCTTACATAGATGAAGAGGAGTGAAATGTGATTGGATAAAAAAAATGCTGTTAGCCAGGTCCCAAGAAGCCCGACAAGAGCCTGAAGGAGCAGAGGAACAGATGAAGGCAGCTGTGCAATGAGAGAATAAGCTAATAGGCAAAATAATTATAATACATGTTGTGTATTTGTAAAAAAACGATTATATTATGAAAAGCTATAACTTTTAATTATACAAATAAATATATGTATTTCTTTTTATTATAAAATAGTTATAACGTTGTGATTCTGTTTTGGCCACTGGAGAAGGCTTAACGGCCCTGACGGCCCGCCACCACAGAAGCACATAGGAGTTGTGTCGCTGTCTCGTGGCTGATGGACAATACAGCTGCTGTGATTACCAGGCGAAGTCTGGTTTGTCCAACCTTGGCCTGGCAAAAACAATGTCTGCATTTGTTTCATGCGCAACAACCCCGTGGAAACACCGGCCGTGACATTAAGTAGAAGCATCGCATTCAGAGCCCTCGGTGCACCTCGGTGCACCCTGCGCTCGGCCTCCATTAATAACCATCTGTCTCAGCTGTGATCAGCCGGACGCAAGTGTGGCAGAATCCCGCTCTTGAGCTCGCCAATAAAAATGGAAAGGTTCCAGGATACTATGGAGCCTACGCTATTTTTAAAGACTACAATTTGAGCTCTGCCTGTCTCTTCCTGTCTTATATTTCATGTTTTTTTGGCAGGTGTGCATGCCTAATGGAGCCCTCCATGCCATTGTCCTCTAAGCATAGTGTACGCTTTGCGCGGGTTTGTCTCGTCTTGTGAATCAAAAATGACTCCACCATTTTCTTTCCCCCGTAGAAAGTATATGGTTGGCTGGAAAGTGAAAGCTGAGACCACAAAGGACATGTCTGGCAGAGTCCTGTGAGACACTGAGCAGTCAAGGAGGGTGAACTTTAGTTCAGACCAACTTTACTTGATACACACAAGAGACCCTTGCTCTCTGATAAATACTTGAGTAGACTTGAGATTGACATCTCAAAACCTCAGTTACTAGAAGTCACAGTAACTAAAGTGGTCGCCTTGTATTTTCAAGATATCATTTTGTATTAACAATTAGCAATACACTGTTTCATATCTCTGCTTTTGCATTTTTAATGGTGATAATATAACAATGAGTGTATGTTAGTAGTGATTCGAATTGCAATATTTTTCTGACTTGAAAATATATGACTAAAGATCTTCCGATGATGTTTTTAGTTTTACCCGAGGTTGACTAGTGTTGGCTTACTTCCTAAAAAAGACCAAGGCAAACGTGCCAACTTGCAGTTTTTATGACAGTACTAGTTCTTGGGAAGACTCTATTCTGCCAGGCCAGAGGATGTAAAACAGAAGAGCTGCCGGTGGATTTCCGTGTGAAGTAGCTGTGCGCTTCCCGTTGAGAGGCGATGTGAAAGTTGTGCAGTCCAACATGTACCCAGGGGTTTGTTTGACAAGACGCTGACCTATGCAGCCAAGAAGTGAAGTGCTGCGACGAACGGACAGGGAAGGCTTCTTTTCCTGTATGTATCCAATAGGCCTCTGCTCATGTTCTATCACACAGATATGTTTTATTGTGATGCTGCTGTGTGCAAGTGAAGGGTGACGGTGAGATTAAAGAAGGGTGAGAACGTGTTTCCAAAAAGAATAGCAGCATTCACCAGCCTGGCCAGACTGCTGTCTAGACAGCACAGCTTCAGCTATTATTTTTTTTTTGCATCGATGAGTAAAGGGAGTAAACACAAATAAGTTTGTTATTTTCACTAGCTACAGCGAAAAGGCTTAAACTTCCAGAGAAGAGAAGCAGATTACATACAGTGAATACAGTGAGAAAAGACAGCAATAACATCTCATACTGCAAGAAAGGAAATAGATAATTTTGTTTGTTTTTCTCTCTTTCTTTGTTTCTCCTTCTTTCTCTAAATACCAGCCTAATTGCTAAGTCGCTAATTGTTTAAAGCACTAGTTCTACCGCCGGTGCATTCTGGGAGAAGAGGGAGCAAATGAGGTGAGACCCAGACACGGAGCCATAAATGATGAATGTGAAACAACTCCTACTGGATCTGGACATGTTTCCCTCAACCCACAGAGCTATCTGTGCTGCAGCATTAATGACAGACAATTTAAATGAAGACGAGAGAGCGCGTTGCACAGAGAGAGAGAGGGAGAGAGAGAGAGAGCACATTCACACATGTTGACCTGTGTGAGCAGTACATGCCTCTCAGTCAACAGAGACATGTACTGCTCTTTGTGTGGAGATGAATGCCGCTGAGGGAGAATAACATGGTCAGCAAATCCTGCTCTCTTCACACACATCAGCAATGTAAACTATTAGCATTGCTTGCAAATAGAATTTCCTCCGTGAATCCAGATGCAGCGTTTCACACAGAATGTTCACCTGAATATCAGTGTTCGGTTTCACGGTCTGGTTTTGAAGCTGAGCTTATTGAAGATAATAGCAGTAAGATATCATGAATGCTCAAGACAATCTGTCTGCTGGCAATGGGCACTTGTAGTAGACTGTACAGGGTAAAATATAATGTCATCGTGATGTGTTCAAATGTAAGCTTGTATAATTAGGTTTTTTTCTTGCATGAAACTTGAATAAAAAGAGTTGTTTGAAGAATGTTTTTTTACAGCAATATAACAATAGCTGGGGAATAGTTACAGGGATTCATGTGTGCATGGAGGCACGTGTCTGATAGTGATATATAAACCTTATATCCCCCATGTATTCAAATTCAGTTGGCAAGGTTTATTGAAATATTTTTTTTAAATAGCGCTTCAGCTTCTTTTTTTTCAATGAAGTCTTTTCTCGAATCATTTGGCAAGAGTAGGATTGATTGTTGGGTCATCCAATCATCTTCCAAGTATTTTTTTGAAAGTGTCTGTTTCTTCTCCAAACAGTTTCCAACAAGGCCTTCGCAGATGGTTCTGTGTAACAAACCAATGAGTGCGTCATCGCCAGATCAACACAGCAACAACAGCAATCTCTAGCGAAACAAAGCCAACTTTTAAAAATGAATCAGGATTTGAAGACTGTTCTGAGAAACTGCTCAGAAGTGTCCTGATGCAGAAAATAACAAACTCAAGGTCACTCCGCGACACAGAGGCTCCACCTTGCGCCTTATTTCTGGGACAACTTGCTGCGTTTAAATGAATATGTTCATCCAGGGAATAACTAGTACTAGGCAAAAGGTACATGTAATGTTTGCTCAGAGTCATTTAGTCACAGCAGAAGCGACACATTCCTCAGACTGCAAGCACAAGGGCTGTGTTCCCATACACAAGGTTGGAAACACGTTTAGTGGTTACTGTTGACACCCGATCATGCCGGGACGCATTAACCGTTTCATCTATACACTTTGAAAATCAGATCTGGCTCTCATTGGGATCCGATCAGCGTGACCACTTGCCGACGTAGCCTGGCTCGCAATGCATTTGGATCTGAGCGAGGTGTAGACAGCATGTGGGGACGATCCAGGCAGTATATCAAACGTAGGTCTCCATCTTCATCCCCCCTGGCTGGATTTCCTCTCCCGAGGAGAGCAAAGGGAAGAGACGAGGAGAACCAGGGCTGAAGTCCAGCTGAGACCAGCAGAGTCCTGTTAATTTACTGATGATGAAACTCTTCCTGATTATACTGCTCCAAAATATGAGCTTTTAAATAACAAAATGAAGATGGAATTGATATATCACCTAATCAGCAAAGCTTTCTTGGTGGTTATTCTTCAATTAAACAAGTCTAATATTACTGCAGGAAGGAAAAGTAGGCAGAACAAATAACAGGGGCGCTTTTATTGGAAAGAATGTACAATACATTTAAATGTGTTCATCACGAAACAAAAAGAAAGAAAAGCTTTTCCGCAACCTCCTGCATCTGTGCATTGACTTTGCGTGGAATCTGGTTGCGCGTCAAATCTGCGCCGCGTTTGTTGTGAACGCAGCATGAGAGTACAAAGGAGACTGAGAAGAACAAATAATGTGGGACTTTAATTGTGAAGAGATTACTGGTAAAATAAATGTATGGATCTATCGTTTTACAGCCGCTCCTTTGACTACGAAATATATGATCACTGTCTGATCAGGCAGGTCGCATTGAAGTGCAAAGTATGGACACACACATGCTGAGTTGCGATAGGTATGTGAACACATTGGTGTTATGTTAGGGATAAAATAAATGATAGCCCATTTCAGAGCCCAGTTTGTGCTGTGTGACTCACAAACTACTTGTATGACGATTCTATGAAATCTTTGCTTTTTCTCAGTACCAGACTGACGCAGCAGTTACGTAGTATTTGGGTGTCTATGAGGAGCTGTGACAAGGGTTTGGCTGAAAACAAGAAGTACACAGGCTCTGTTGACTTCACGAGCTTCTCTTTTATCATCACAAAAAAAACTGCTGTTTCATGTGTTTGTTTTTAATTTATTTATTTTTTTACATGAAATGGTGTCATGAAGGTATAATTTGTATCTATTATCACCCATCCTGATCCTTATTGATACCAAATAGGTAATTTAGTTTGGAACATGATTTTGATTGACAGTTATAGAGGCTTGGAGAGATTGTAGATTTATAATAATTTGCTATGCCTGACACTGTGAATAAGGAATGTCTATGTGTAAAAGTGATGATGTCAAGTACCAGGAAACAAAATGTGCTAGGGTACCACCTCCAAACCTACCCAAATGCTGCCTCCACCTCTGTTAAACTTATAACCAATTGCACGCTGTAAAGCTAAACCAATGAGAGGCGACGACGGCCAATACACTGATCTATAGCATCAAATCGATCGGTGTGCATAATTTGAATGTGTGGTGTGTGGACGCTGTGATTTGTGCACCCTTGTATATTATTATAACTCACTGAATCCGGAACATATTCTTTGAATCTACCAACCATTTAACAAGATGCGTGTGATAACCAGAGGTGTGTGCTCCGACCAACTCTTTTGTGTCTCTGTTTGTAGGCAGCTTTAATGAAGAAGCAAACCGGCTAACACTCCTGCAGAAGGGACCCTCTCCTACAAGTATGGGGTCGCCATGGAAACCCTTTCTCCTCCTGTCTATCATCACTGGTCTTTCAGGTAAGAAATTCAAGAGGCAGTGCAAAGAGATGATAGCAGGAACTAGTTGCACAGAATCATCTTCTTGAGCACTGATATTAGAAGAGATTGTACAGCACACATTGAGATCTACCGCCATGACATGGCCATTGAATTTTAAACCTAAACAAAGTCTAAAAATCGTACAATAGCATTTTAAATCATTCAAAAATCTTTTGTGATAGTGGAAATATGAGACATTATAGATTTGTAGTAGCCATCTTGGATTTTTGCATATTTAACCTATTTCCGCAGCAGTCATTTCAAAGGACTTTTAGTATGTTATCAGGACACTCCATTGAAGACCTCTGTGCACAAATAAATTCTGTTGCATTTTTTTTTCCATTTTAAAAGTTAGTTAGCCTGGACCAATTGGTGAGAGCATGTCTGGAGCATGTGTTTGCCAGTCTAATGGATGCTGCACTTTTTAATGGTTCTTTCAACCCACATGAGGCCGATTGACGCAGGTCTGCGGGAGTCAAACACACAGCGCTGACCACTATCATCTGCTCGCTAAACCATACTATTAAATGGAAACTACTGTTTGTTAACTTTTGAACCCTGTCTCTGAGAACTCTTTTATTCTGAACACATTTTATACATTTCTAGCGGGGTAAGACTGGATTGGACTTTCATTATAAGCACTATACCTTGAAGGGGGTTAAGAAAGTTCTACATGCCAATACATAACGTGGAAGGTTTTTGACTGTTGTGTTAATGGCCATTCATGGCGTCGCTCCACTGTAGCCACTAAAGTCTTTTACAGGGCAAACCAGTATAGTATAACTATGGTTATTCATTGTAACCCTAGTTCTCTGGAATCTCTGACATTGTCACACTGCTGCTCTTTCATTCAGTAACTTTGATAATGCTGGCCTCGTGTTATGGTAACGATTGGTTTTAATAGAACTAGTTCTGCCGGCCATATTGTGCATTTAGCAATGATTCAGTCCCATCTCAGTCTGCTGATTTTCATTGGAATTTCAAAAGTTGAATATTTTTTTTCCCCAAGAACTGATGTCCTACTTTTAATTGTCAAATTTTTGATTTATGGTGTTCTACATCCAAGACATTTTAAAAAGACGTATTTTTAAGGCTTCCTCGATTGCTTCAAAACATCGACTGTCGCCATGATAATCAACGTTTCAATCAGTATTCGATAGTTAAGGCTATGCATTACCCCAAAAATGCCAAACAGCCCATGAAATAAGGAATAGTAATCCTGCATTATCAATTATGCATCAACATGAATTATAATGTTTGTTTTGCGTGGAGACGGACACAGTCTCAACAAAGCCGGGTCTATTACTTCATGTGTTTCAAGCTACAGTCTATTTATTTCCTCTTGTTTGTTTGAGCAAATGAGTTTTTTTAATTGCTGTAATTTATTTGATTGTGCTCATTTTGTTGCCACTGTTTGTTTTGACAAAAAGGAAACATTTTTAAGTTAAATATTTGTCCTCATTTCACATTACATAATAATAGCAATGTAAAGGAAAACATAATAATAACAATAAGTTAGCAAGTATGACAGCTTGTATTATCGCCTTCAGCTCACTGCCTCAGTCTTTCTGACAGATCTGTTGCTCTCACTGACTGACGAAGTGAACGGTGGGAGATGACTCAGAGGAGTGCTGCGAGGAACAACAAAACACAATTTAGTATATAAGTATAAATGAGTCTTTAGACCGTCGAACCTATTACTTTATATACTAATACTAATGCATGTATACATTTTTTATATGAAGATATTTGAATTTAAACATGTTAAAAGTCGGCGGCACTGTGTCCAGCTTTGGTTCCTTGAAAGAAGGTTTCACACTCTTTCACCCACTTCAGCCCCTCCTTTCATTGGACCCAGACATATTAGGTGAGAGAATTTAATTTTTTTTAAGCATAAAAACATGACGAGAGAGGTAGGAGGTCCAAAAAGGTTGTTTATTGCCTGAGGGAAATACTGAGAGATAACTAAATAATGACACTATACAATTACATGCATATTATCTCAAATCAAGCAACAATCACATATTGAGGGTGTGTGTGCGTGTGTGTGCGTGTGTGTACGTGTGTGTGTGTGTGTGTGTGTGTGTGTGTGTGTGTGTGTGTGTGTGTGTGTGTGTGTGTGTGTGTAGTGGGTAGAATCAAAAGTAAAAAAAGTGACGGTGGTGATTTCGTAAGTGATCACGCCATGCAAGAATACAACTTGCTCGAGCGAGAGAAAACTAGCAAAATGGCGAGGAAGCCAAGATTATTTAATGGCATAATAAGGCACACAATAGAGGCCGTGTTTACACAGCAGATGCGTCTGAAATGAGCATAATAGCACAGCCTATAGGTGTGTATGAGTACATGTATGTGTGTGTGGATTAGCATACATGATAAGGAAAAGGAAAACACTCAACGCAAGACAGATCCTCACCGCCAGTGGCGGTTTTGGGCACGGGCGAACCGGGCAGCCGCCCTGGGCTCCACTTTTTCATGACATGCGGGAGGGCGGCACGACTACTTAAAAAAAAATATATATCATCTGGGCCCCAAAGCGGTTTTCCATTATCTATCATATCTCTGCGTGGGGATTTGGTAAATTTCACCCGGACAAAGGGGGCGCAGGGGTGGGGAATCCACCGAAGGCTATAGAGCAATACTCTAATGCAATTAGTCGACTTTCTTCCAAATAACGCACATTCATAACATAATTACAGGCCTATAATTCCTGCACGTTTTTGTTTTTCTGAATTGTGTGAAATGTCTTATGCAAATAGGTAATACAGAACGATTATGTGTCAAGGGGCGCTCGGCGGGGGTCTCGCCCAGCGCGTAATTACATGTAGAACCGCCACTGCTCATCGTCGCAGTAAAATACAGCAACTCACGGTGGCTGATGGAAACACAACACTATTAGAGCTGCATGGATTCCTCTTGCAACAGCACTCAAACAACACAATAGTAATGTTACACAGTTCACTTGCTCTGTGAAGCTGTGAATTCTTCAGAAGTTCAGGGAATTTTCTCCATTGCTACCGTCAAATGTCAACTTGAATGGGAAGTTATCTTTCTCTTCCTCTGAGGATCTTGTGAAGCTTCCTTCTGCAGGTTAAAGTTGGCGCAGTATGGGGCAAGTTATACGCTTCTCCTTCGGATCCAATAGCAGTCTATTGTTCGAGCGGAGACTTATTCTAAGGTTTCTTGAAAGCATCAACGTTGTTTGCGCCACCTTACATGCGAATCCAATCACGTGGGATGGTGGCGGATGGGGGTTGGTGTGATTTTAACCCAAATCAGGCTGTTGAGATACAACGTAGGCCCAATTCCTTTGTTCCAACCACTTGGTGAAGTCCCAACAATGACAATAAGTAACAGCTTGCATTGTCTTCGCCCCCCTCATTCCTTCTGACTGAGGTCTGTTTCTCTTACTGACTGACTAAGTAAAGCAGGGGTATTAAATTAAAATTCAACGATGTCCTTAAAGAAATTGTTTCCTCATGCATTGGTCCAGAACATCACAATAATGCTTAACTTGATTTTTTTTTTTCCTCTCACAGTTCTATCAACGTCTGTATTTAGTCAACAACTGACTCTCAAATCAAATAAGGAAAGTTCAATTGAATAATATTTCAACAACATTTATTGACAGTTTTCAAATTGACCTGGACAAATTATGAATAATGCATAATCTAATAATAATAAATCTTCTCTCATTTCAAGTAAAATAGGAGCCACATTTAAAAGTGAATTACATAACTGAACGCTTTTGAGACACAACCTTAAAATAAAGTACTTCATTTTAGAAAAATGAATGGAACTGAATTGCCCAGCAGCTTTTAATTCAGTTCATTAAGGTGTGAAGTGATGCCACCTAAAAAGCCATGATATATTATTCTCATCTTCTAATAAGAGACATTTGTGTGCATGGGCTTCCTCCTTGGTTATTAAAAGCACTTGTTTAAGCTCTATTCTTCTCCCTCTTGTCATTGTTGGACAGTGAACTAATGTGTTAGGATTCTGATCATATTGAGGTGTTGGATATTTTTTTGTTTTGTGCCTTCAATGCAAATCTGAGTATTGCTTAAAAGAGTGGTGCTTTGTCTCCTAGTGGCACTTCACATCGCCGCTTTTAGTGACAGACATGTCCTCTGAACATTTGAGACACACTGGTTTTAAACTGCCCGTGTGAAGAATGAACATATATGACTTTGTCCATTCTTGGTGAAAAGCCTCTGGTCTCTCTTTTTGGAGAACGCCGTGTGAACGCCATTATTACTGCAGCTATTCGGTCTATTGTCCGTCTCTCCCGTCTGTGTATATTTCACTCAAGCCATAAGGCTTATCGGAATACACATATTTAATTGGCTGAGGATCGTCACGTGATACAATTACAGTGTTTCCTGACTGCTGTAAAGACTAGAAAAGATGCGCCGGTCAAAATAGAAGCGCTGCTTCAAAAATGTTATAATTCTCAATTATCTTTTGATTTTAAGTTCAGGGTCCAAATATGATGGCGTCTGGGTTCAGACCCGGGTCTGCCTATTAGGTATCCCTGAAGTAAAGGGTGAGCGATGACTGGAGATTCGAGAAGGAGGCTCTCCCACGCAATTTATGTAACGTTCCGAGGCCAAGCGCCTGTTTAAGCCAGGAGTGTCATTGAGTTTTCCCCACTGAAGCAGGCTGCTTTTATTCATAGGTTGGATGTCTAATTTGTTGTGTGAAGAGCTTGCACAATGGGGTAGTAGCAATTGGGTATGTTTTTGCATAGCCAGGGTAACATTGCACTATACAAAAAGCATCAAGCAGTAAAAACACAGACTGTTTAAGCATTAGACATCTTTGTTCCCTCATGAGGAGCAGTGTAAGACTTCTCCAGTGAGAGACAGAGTCGCTTGTATGTCAGTGTGGTTGCCCGATTCAACACTATAGAACTAGGCATATTGTTTTGTTCATAGCCTATTTTCTTTTCTAAATGCATGCTAATGGAAAGACGGGGTTGTGGTTTAATTTGCATAAGCTCAAGGAATGTTTTTTGTAGTCTAACCATAAGCATTTTAAAGACTTGTTTTTAAAGTATCAGTCTTGGCTCCCCATGGAGTTTGTGAAAGTGATTCAAGAGAGTTTTGGGATGTGGAGAACAGACGGTGAGGCTACCTGAGGATTTTTTTAAAACACGTCCTCATCGGCAATGCAACTAACTGATGAAACTACGAAAAACAATTCATTAAACTAATGACTGTGGTCCATCTCCACCTTATTCATATTCTGTAGTTTCCTATCTTACTCATGTCAGTTCTACTCGCGAGGCTCATCTGGCTTCAGAGATACAGCATAGAACAAGACATTGGATATTTAAGAAAATTGCTGTACTGCCAATTCAACTTCGGTGTCCTCTAATGTTCTTGAAGCAGATCAAGGCATCATACAGGGAAATTAAATTCTCGAGGGAAAACCAAAGACGCCTTCATTATCTGGTTGTAACATGTGCACAGTGCTCTGCCACCCTCTCCAAGTTCCACGTATAAAGGAATGTAAGAAAAACTATTATTTTCATGTTTTTTATCAGTATTTTAGATTTAAAAAAAGAAGTAAAAAAGATTATCTGGTTTAGATCACTTTGTGTGCAAAAATATTCAGTCCGTCCAAGTCAATCAGATTGAAGTGAATGAAATACACACTATCTCAACTGCAGAGTAACCACAAAGTGCGATGACTGTTGAAAGTGTTTCAGACCAACACAAGCACTGAAGTCATCTTTCAGAAAAATGTGTCGTTGGTGCCGGTCTGATTTATGTGAGATAACAGCAAAGGCCACAGTACAGACAACATCATGAAATGAGAAAAAAATGAATGGAAAATCCACAGACTTTGGTATACCAACGTCTACTGTGAGACAGGACAATGAATAGACACAACCGTTAAGTATTCATATGATGTATTATGGATATTTGTGTAAAGTTGGAAACATGACGCGAGGAGTTCACGGCAGATTTAAAACTCAGTCACCAGTAAGTTTGTGTTCATTTAAATGTTTGAGCATTGGACCCCCGAGCCACAGTGTTCAACCTGCTACCTTGGCTCTCTGTGTAACCTCAACAGTAATCGTTACAATCAGAATCAGCTTGAATGCACATGTGAATTTGCACATATATGGTATTTGTTGACGGTTTCACTCCGCTCTTCGTACTTATATACATCTGTCATTCATATTATTGTAAGTATGATGAAAAACTAAATAGGATTTTTAGAGATGCCAACTGTTGACCTTAAAAGTATAGAAGCACACAGAAGACATATGAATATGTATTGTAGCGTGAGCATCTATTGTCTGATTAGTTTGCTTGCTTATTTATTTGAAAAATCACTGAGTACTTTACATTTGTCAAGTATTTCATTCACTCCAGTATATAAAACCATGTTCACTTTTTATTGAATTATCATGAAACATGATAGATCGTGATGAATATATAATTATCGAGATCTGAAATGACCTATACGTTGATAGAAGATTTTGGCCGTATCACGTTGTACCTTGAGGTAGGTAGGGCTACCTCATGGTATAAAGGTCCGGGGCATGCAGCCGCACGCAGAATACATGGCATGTAGATTGATACACGTAATGTGGAACTAAAGTCGAAAATTCAGTCTGGTCACCGGGATGACGAATGTATTTGAAACACACCTTTGTCATTATTACATGTATTTCGGTATTTTAAAATTCAAAGCATAAGAGAGTCTTTTCGACCTAGTGTTTGTTCAGGATTCATATATTGTAAAATATCAAAGATAATGTTATCTATTCCCATAATGAAAATAGTTTACCAAAGTAATTGGGGAAAAAGCTCCCTCAGTCCCCAGCAAAAGGATTCTGTTCGTCTCTGACACGACTGGATGCAGCAAACCGTGACTTGTGTGCACCGTTACACCCTCAAACTGAGCATTGCGTTGAACAAAGAATCCATTGCAGAAAAACTAGAGGTTTTCTGTTTACCAAGACTTAAACTAGTTCATCAAGTTTATAAACGGGGGCCTTGTGCAGTTAATTTGTTTCAGTTGAGTCAATTCTGTCCATTGATTTTTCATCTCAGGATTTGGTTCCGCGGTGCCTTGGGTGCATAAAGTTGACAGAATTTGCTCCGCTTGTTCATTATTGGTATCTCAGCCCTCTGTGTCGGCATTGACTCCTGTTGTCTTACTGCTTTGGAAAGTAATTGCCTCTCAGAAAAAAATAAGTCGGCTTATTTTCAAAAGCCGTAAAGAACTTTATTATGGAATTGATTTTTCTACCTTTACATTCCATACTTGTGTGGACAGAAATTCATGACCATGTCTACTATTTTCTCCAAAATTGCCGTTTCGGCAATCAGAGGTTAGAAATATCTAGATTTTCTGGAGTCAAAGCAATTAAATAATTCAAGACAAGTTTCAGACAAACGGAAGCAGACACCTTTGCAGCATGCTCTGTATCTGAACGGCATTGCAGGAAAAGGAAAGTGGAGTTCTGTTAATGTTTTTACATTCATTCGAATGAGACAAGATGCACATTCATTAACTGCAAGTCATTAACCTTTCAGCAATGATTATGTCACAAAATAATTCCCATTTCACATTAGCACAACCAAGATTAGTCTTTTGTTTCCAAGTAAAAAAGAGGAAACCAAAAAATTTTAAGCACACAGACTATTTGTGTGACACATTCTTCCCTGTGTGTGTGTGTGTAATTGGGATGATCTGGCCTCTGCGTGCACAAGAGTTATGAGCTTTTATCAAACTATCTAGACATGTGGTACTTTCAGTAGCGACTAAATGTTTCCGGTGCTTTCATTACATTTTAATTTGATGGAAAATTGTGCATGAAATTTGAGAAAATGTTGCCTACATTTATGATCACAATATTTTCGTTAAATACCGTCATCTCATTTTGTCTATTAACACAGTTCCGGTCTGCATGTCTTCCTCTCTAACATCTTTGTAGGATAAAAGAGCCATGAGCTACATATAACAGTGTAGACAATTTAAATTTTATAGGCATAGCATTAAAAAAAAAGGAAAAAGAAGAGACGCACCATTCATCAGCATTGTCCTCAGGCATATTGTTGTCATATAATAAGCAATGACAAGTCTTTACTTGTGTTTGTTGTCTTAGTTCTTTTGCCTTGGGAGACATTTTCTGAGCTCATTGCTGTTTGGTTACTTTAGAGGGATGACTCTCAATAGACTTTTATCAGATATTATGAAGGAACTTGCACTTTCTGCCATCCACAAAATATAACAGCTGAGCATTACCATATCCATAATTTACATTAAATCAATCAAATTAGTGTTGCACAGTTGGTCTGCAGTGCTCATACAATCATAGTATTGACTTTTAAACTGTGAAAGCACAGCAAAACAGAAAATACAACATGCTAAAGTGTGGCGTCAGCAGCACATGTTGCCACCACAACATCGATTGTGCGAGGACCATAGGCAGCACAGAAAATCTATAACAGCTGTGGTTTTCCACAAAACAAACGCTTTGAGCTGATATGCTTTTAGAGTTTAGAACTGTCAGAAATATGTCACATTTCAGTAAGAGTGCCGCACTTGAAACTGGTTTTTAGTGTTACCAGCAGCAAGAGCCATGAAGAGCCTCTCTCAGGGGTGTGATGCAGTCGGTTTTTCTCTGTTATGATACTTTTGACATGATGTAATGGATTATTGACCTTCTGTACTCTCTGAATATTCAAAAAATACTCACTTTGAAGACAATAGTTCCCCTGCTCTATTTTATTCTCCGCTTTACCAGTCTCCGCGGCCCGGTCCTGATTCATTTCATATAGATGAAATCAATGCAGAGAGGGGCAGCACCGCAATTTGATTTCTCTCTCCCCAAACCTCTGATTGAAATAGATTTAAATGTGCTTGGAGTTTTAAGTGTGGAATGGTAATTCATGTGTTGCTTATCTTAAGTCAGAGGTTTCTCAATATTAAAAGAGGGTTGTGGGGGATTCACATGTGTACTGCTGTGTAGCTGATGCATGAAGTCATTTTCACCAAGGGCACAAGAGTCATACACTAGAAATACGGGGAAATGGAGCATTTGAATGCACTACTCAGAAGGTGGAACCATGCAATGAATATATACAGTGATTTTATGTCTTGAGAGATAAACATTAAAATATGGAGTCTCTCCACAGGAACAGTGGGTTAACTGCTATTCCCAACATCCCACGAACCCAAATAACAAACTTGATGCCTAAAACAATACTCAGGAGTTGCAACTCTGCAGGTGATTATCTTTCTGTGTACATATATACACAAACCTTAGGATCTATATTTGGCTCCCACCATCCGGCATTTATGGCCTTTTCCCAACTGGCAGGCTAACCTGAGCGGTGACAGGCTCTCTTACACTCACAACTTGGGCCAAGAAGATGAAATGATAAAAAAAAAAAATGTTTAAAAGAATTCTGTAACCATTAGAAGTTGGCCTCAACATTCAAGTCTTGGCAGTAAAGAGTCTTTGGTGTATACAGTGATCAACACTATAATAAGTATCGTGGGATTTGCGGCATTTTGAAATACACCAGAACGCACAATGAGCCTGTGTGCTGCTGACGCCAACGGTTGTACCGTGCTGTCATGCGCCACATTGCCTGAAGCCAATTACAAAAGTTTGTTGTCATTTGCTTCATATTTTAGATACAGATAAAATGCTTGCCATCTGATTTTCTGCGCCATAGTAGAATCAGGTTTTAACTCCTGTACGGGCATTACATAAAGAAAAACGTGTAGCACAGCATGCTGGTTTGAGATCTTCATGCGTCCCAGTAAAAAGGCTTGACAACATAATACCATACATCATACCACTGTGGTTATATCGTTACTCCGACAAGGTTGAACCAGCTCATACAATTTCCATATAAAAAAGAAGAAAAGGGTTTTAGTAAGTAGTCGGCTGTGATGGAAGGAGAGGTGATGCTGCATATGATGTATGGATTGTTCCATCCGTAATGATATTCAGCTGAATAAATGGTCTCAAGCATAATCAGCTTCAGTCAATATAATCTCCCTGTGAAGGTCTTCATTAATCTCACAGGCTATGTCTAATCATGTCCGTCCACTTGAGTCCCCTCGAGTCCCCATGAGCGTCTCACCTACTTACTGTATGTTATTCTAATTAATTCTTCACACCGCAGTTGTCCAGAGGCTGCAGACAAGCCTGCGACTCACACCCCGTCTCCTGCGCGGTGACAGCCCAGTGAACTAATGCAAGTAGATCAGGGCTGGAACCCTAACAGCCCCCATAAGAAACTTGCCAATCCTTGGCCTTAGGTTGCCTTCAGAGTCGACCACTTTTTTTTTTTACATCGAACAAACAGGGAGAGTGATCAACAAGATGTGCAGCCTAAAACAATAGCATTTTGTCATCATATTTGCATTAATTACACTTCAATTTAGCTGTTGCAGTCAGAAGTAGGATCAGAAAGCATGTCATTGCTGCACGTGCGTTGGTGCGTTTACTCAGGCGTCTGTTTGTTGGCAATTTTTATGTACGATTTTATCTACCAGAAATTGAATGTGAAGTATCACACTGGTTTCTCAGGTCTCCCCTCGGTTTGCTTAAAATATGTCATCTTCCCTCAGCCTCCCCTTCACTTCGTTGTTAGTTTGTTCGTATGCTTCCTTGTCTCCAAGCTATTTAAGTCTGAACACACTTGATGAAAATTTAGACTTAATACGTTTCTATTGTTTAGCAAATGGTCGTCTCCCTTTCAGGAACATTTGTTCGATAATAAGAACAAGGTAACAGGAACGTTTGGCTTTTTTGTTCTTTGTTCTGTGTAGAATGGCCCTGGTTTCCTTCGGTGATGTTATCACGAAGGTGGTGTTGAGACCTGAAACGATCACCGATGTCGTTGCCGAAGCTCCCTAAATAGCACCAGGTGCAACCCTTTCAACAACAATGAGTGTTTCTGATTGTGTACCCTCTGAAAGATAACATTGGGATCTGCAATGGTCATTGCTTTTATCAGATGAAGGTTACAAGTGTCTGTAGCCTTCAGTCGTCAAACAAAAGAGACTTTTCTTTTTTTCTTTTAGTACGCTGTATTCATCAGAGTCTGAAATGTTATTTTCCAAGGTAAAGGAAATGGACATTTATTATATATACTTACTTTATATATTTTTATTTTATTTATAACCACAATAGAAGTTTGCCAACTGGCATTGAGATAATAAGGCATCTTTACATCCCCCCATTTACTACTGCAGGAGAAATGAGCCTTTTGTACCGACAGCATTTTGAACCTTGATTAAATGAAGTCGGTGCAGCTGTCATTTTTTAACAGGATCAACTCATGTTATAACAAGCTGTTTCCTTGTCGTGTCTCTGTGTCGACGCCACACTGCAATTGTCAGAGAGATGCCGGGTGGTGCTGTCACCTGAACAGGTGCACAGCAACGCAGCGTGAAGTAAGTCCAGTCTGCCTCTGACAGTTCAGTCTCATTCAGATACAAACAGCTGTAGATTATGTTCTAAGCTTTGTATATGCACAATAAAATATAGTGAGCATGCATTGATTAACCATCATTCCTTGCTTAATGATGCACGTAGCCAAACCTTTTGTCAACAGGAGTCCTATGCTCACCTCCCAATACTACAGTTAAATGAAGCACAGTTAAAGTAAACCAGATGACATTTCTGATGTTCAGTCAATAATCTTGTTACCTCTCCCATCTGAGTACTGCATCTCAGCACTGAATTGTTGGATTATAATTAATGTAAAAGTGTAAAATACCAGACAGGCGATCAGCATTATAATGCTCAGGAAGCCTTTACATCGCTAAAAATGTATTGCAAAAACTAAAAAATACAAATTTAACAATCATGTAAAAAGAACATGCCGACCAATCAAAAGAACATATCCAAAAGGAGAACAGGAGCTTGAACAAAGAGGCATTCAACCCAGTAACTGCCAATAAATCCATACAGGTTTTTTTGTGAAATGTAAAAAATGACTGCACACAGGGACTAATTAGAGAAGTAATTGTTCAGCTAAACCATCGCTCAGCGTCTTTGATTGTCGACTAATTGGTATAAAAAGTTAAATGTACAGTTTGATTGACACAACAACATGTTTTTTTGATGGAGCTACATTTATATGTTTAAGGATTGCCATTTGTATTACCCAACGGGCTAGTTTTTCCTCACTACCTGAAGTTGATATTGCTTTTAACTTTAACTTTCCTGGCTGTCAAAGGAAAGAGTAGAGCACTCTGCATTGTTTCACCAACCGTGGGCTTCAGCAGCACGGATGTGGCTGACACCTCAATCGAGCTGATTCCCAGCAAGATACATGATTTGACTGACTGCCAACCAGCTAATTGCTTTGCTTATCAATTTTCAAACTCACAATACCTTTAATTTCAAATAGAGTTCAGTGCGTTGCGTCTCCTCATAATATGTAATACAGTAATTGCCCGTTCTTCATTTGTAGATAGAATTTTTTTTTTTGCAGCTGACAAGTCCCCGGGGCACATAATTAAATCTTTCATAGCACTATATCATGTTGTGCAAAGCACAAACCCCCCCACACCCTTTTTTTGTGCAGAGCTCTGATTAGACTACTGAGCTTCAAGTTTCTTGCCTTTTTGTATTTTCTTTACCCAAAACAGGAATTTTTCCATATTCTCAGTAGAATCTGTGTTTTTTTTTTTGTTGTTGATGATCAGGCATCGTGGGTGAACTAAATGTGTGTCTATTCTTCAGTTGTTTATAGTATCATAAAAGAGAACAAGCTGGCACATTACACTTCAAAATTGGAATTCTTCAGAAGTAAGTAGGAGCAGTGACTGCAATGACTAGTGACAGTTTACATTTCAGAGAGGATATTATTCTAAACCTCCGTGTACTCTTTTACTATCGAGGAAGCTGTCTCTCTCTCTGTTTTGTTACACTTACACCATTTTATTGAACGTGAGACTTTGATGATGGTGATTTTCAGAATATGCAGAGTATCCACTGTGCCTTGTAAGAAGTGCATGTTTTCACCTCAGGCATCGTAAGCGCCTTTACACTGTACCTCTAATGGTGACTACATGCCGCTGCGAAAAACGACTGTCGACTGTTTGAAAGCCGAAGGGGAAAGACTCCATGCATTGTTCTAGAAATAGAGAATAAAATAAGTGTGTGTGGGTGTGTGACAGGGTGCATTTAATAACATGAGACAACTTCACCGTTAAAGTCTTCTCGCCAACAGCTGATCTGCTCTGATTGCTGTCTCTCTGTCTCTCGCCTATAACCACACACTTGCTTCGCACACACTGCGCTGTCCTTCTACCAACGCAAAATTTAAACAGGCAATTTGCACCTAATCCGAACCAGGGCCAGTTGTCACACGGCACATATGTGAGTATCAAAGCGTGTGCGTGGTATTTTTACAAGCTGACTTGGACGCCCTACTGACCTGCAAGTACATCCCAGAGCCTCAGCCCATGCTTCTCAACAGTGCATGCCTGCAGACTTTAGGTTGTGCATTTAAGGAAGGATTTTCCACCCAGACCCGTCTCTGAATTGTGACACCTCCTTATCCTGCCGTCTCTACTCTTTGTTTCCGTTCAGCTGGATCCCTGCCTTGTGGAACACCAGTTTGTTGCAAAGGATTCCTCATACAGTAGCATGGGAATTCAGTTTCAGAGGAGGGGGCTAGTACAGAGGTTACTAGTACTCAATGACAGGGATATATGCATGACTTTCTCTCCATTTGGCGATCAATACAAGATACCTTTCTGAATATTTATCTAAGACACAATTTTTATGCTGAATCATTGGCCGACTTTACTCAAAATAAGGACTGTTAGTAAATGTGTGAACAAAATAGAGCGCATGAGCGGATTACAGCATACTTGACGTAACTGTTTACTGTGTTTCACCTGTTTTTTTTTGTCTTTTTTTCTCCAGACTTCGCAAGAGCTGTTGCAGCACGGCCTATATCATATGCAGCAGTGTTAAGAATGAAAGCAGACAGCTCGTCAGTGCTCAACTCGCACAGCAGACCTCGACAACACCACAGTGGCGAGCTGGCGACTCCTGACTGGCCTGCTTTCTCCAGTCATCCCCTGTCAGCCCTGAGTCTGTTCAGCTCTCAGGAGGACTACAGGAGTGAAGGTAAAACTAATGGTGCGGTCAAACCCACAGTTTGTTTGCTCTTGTCTCAACCAAAATTGAAAAGTTTTTGCTTTACGGTTTGTGGAAGTTCGCTCTCACAATATTGAGCAGCTGTGTATTCTTTGGCATAAATTACCTGCTGAGGTGTCCCTTAGTTCAAAGGTTCCTCACATGACAAACAGATCATTAATATAGCATCAAGCGACTATTTGCTATTCAAAGATATTGTGCTACGTCTCAGGTAAACACTGTTAGCGCTGTCAGCCCCGTCGTTAGCACTGTTAGCGCTGCGAGCCACTCGACATGTTGAGAGCCGCATGGAGTCAACAGAAATGCTCTGTATATTGAATTCAGCACCTTTAAGGAAACAGAAAGAGGGCAAGTAAATGTGATTACCCGTGCCTTTGGTTTATATTGTTTAGAATCATTACTGGCTATCAAATGTCAGCATCTGCCTCCTTCTGCCCAGACAGCTGCGCTTTTTTGTGTCATTTCCTGTTATTAGCCCTGGATGACATTATCAGTTCCGGCCGACTGCCTGGCAGTCACATCATGTATGACTGAGAGACCTGGATCTTCAGGTCATCTTAAGAGTGTCACCCGAGTTCGGATGACATCGTTCTCACCTACCAAAATGAAGCAATTTAAAAGAATGGACACTCCAAACGTGATTGGTGTGAACGCACTCTGTGGTGTCCGCTCTCTGCCAACAGTCTGCCATCTCTGGACTCACTTTGAGTGTCCAGACTTCCTGCCTGTTTAGATTTGGTCTGGAAATGACTCTTGCCTATCTATCATCATTGTGCATGGTCTGCAGTGACCGGGGTCGTGCCCTTTGTGAAATTGAAATGGGATCATGGCAATATCCAACTCTCTGTGCTCCTGTCAGGATAGACACTATAGATATGACGGATATCTTTGTCAAAAGGGAAGATTAAATATCCCAAACACCAACATGGAAACACGCTGTCATACATCTACATGGGTCACTTACTCACATCCTGTATAACAGTGTAGTATAGTGTAGTTACATTGTAGAGGCTATAAGGACATAGTAAAGCATTCATTTGCAATTAATCACATCGCATGGACTGGGTAATTAGTGGACATTTGAAGTAGCTGCTGAATTAGCAGAACAGATCTTAACAGACATTAAAAAGAGGCAGGGATAAAATAAATCACAATAAAAATGTTGTCATTTAATTTTTGCCTTTTTTCATTTTTTTTGCTCGTCTTTTCCCTTTTTGCTTCTTTGAGCCTCTCTGTCAGCCTTTTTAAACTTTTTTTTTCTTTTCTGACAGCATTTTCAATACATGGCCACAAAATAACTTGCATCTCTATAACCAAGGGGAGAGTAATGTCTCTCCATTGTCAGTGATGACAAGGGAATTATATTGTTGCACTGGATTGATGTTCTGTGAATGAAATGGATGCCAAAAAGTAATACACCTTTGATGCCTTCGACTGCATGCCACTTTTTTTGGCTCCGTGACTGGCAGATGGGCCCGGCACTTGAAGTTGAGTGATTTAAACAACTTCAATGCCTGTTTGTATTGTATAGATACACACAGAGCATATGTCCTGATGCATTAGAGTTGTTGTTGTTTTTCCATCCAACTCTTTAATGTTTTCAGATGGCCACAGGATGTGTTGCAGGAGGCCACAGCTACATTAAGCAAGAATTAAGCAGCATGAATTTAAGATGAACTTTGTCAATGCGATTTATTGCAATATGGGACACCTCCGATTGAACTGATAAAATTCAGATGTCAGCGCTTGAGTTGTCTATTGATGAACTATTTTGCCGTCAATCTAAGAAAGCATAGAAAGGATAGAAAGCATAGTAAGCATAGAAAACATAGCATTTTTTCAAAGACAGAACCGAGCCATAAGTCAGTACAGCGCAGTCAAGGAAAGAGCCCAAAACGTATTGATTTGGCTTTGTGCTCTTAAACACTGTAAATGTAAACAATAACTGTTAAATTAAAGCCAGTGTAAAACTTTCAGATTTAGTTTACAACCACATCAGAGACACATTGTGGGAATTGTTGACCTTTTTTAAGTTTCAATTCGCGACTGTAGAGTGAAGAAATTAATGTTCACTGTGACATAAAGTGGAACTGGAAGTCGTCATGTTTAACGATATCTAATGCTTTGCAGTTAATGGTCTCTGACCCACAGCCACCACAGCAGACACGCAGTATCCTCCTCAGGGATTCTCTGCTGGGCCTTGACGCTACCTTAACTCCTTTAAACGGACGCCCTATTGTTTCGTTTGAAATAGAGATTATTCCATCATACAGCATACAAGTTTGAACAGGATGGCTCCAGCATGCTGGTTTTGTTGAGTGTGTGTAGGGCTACTCCATGGATGGATGGACAGAGCTTTGTAAAGAAATATAGAAACCTCTTTCTATTTGTGAGCACTAGAAAAACAGACACGCACTGAATTGCTTTGCTTTATATGCACAGCAAGGTTTGCAACTTAATATCGGTTAATTTCCCCCTTTGATTAGGGTATAATTTCAAAAGCTTTTGATTTCCCTGTGGAGCAGTAAATTGCTGACAAAGCGTTGGTGAGATAATACATACCCTGAGGAAACCAAAGGCCACAATTCTTTATTTTGTCATCAGATCATTCATAAATGTTAAGAAGTACTTAAGACTGGTGACTTGCATTGTATAAGTTATGAACCTGATAAAATGTAATATACACCTAAATGCTTTAAACAAAGAAATAAAATCTATACTGTTAGAAATTTAGCTGCTGCATTGCGCCTTCACAAAGAGTGCATCATTAACTGTCTGTTTACTGGGCTTATACTCACCATACATTATTTCTCTCACAGAGAAACAATTCTTCTGAAGAACACAAGATGTCTTTTGGAGAGTGGAGGGTATGAAAATCAGGGACGAAATACACTCTACCGAAGGAACCCTTCTACAATAAGTGCATCACTTCTGTGATAACAGAAGTCGAGATGAAAGAGTAGGGCACTCTGAAGGAACAGAAGAGAATTATAACACAGAGTATGCAGCAGAAAATATATTGATTTGTGGATGCAACTACTACTTCAAATCACAAGCAGCTCCTGAGATTATGAAACATGGCTCAGGTGTGCTGTTGGTATTAAATAGCATTTTATAAATTGTATGTTACACAAGTGAGCTGGCAATACATGTGTTACTGCAAAAACACATGCTCTGCCAATGCTACTTTTTACAGTAATGTTTTTTTTGTGTTTTTTTTAAATTCTGCAACACATCCTCTGTCTGCATGCCATGAGCAAGTTAAATACGTATTGCTTGGCAGGCTGTCAATAAATCTCATTCCTTTAATTGTTAATTCTTATTTTGTTTTGTAATTCATTAATTTGGTTATTTACTTATGCCTTGGACCTAGTTGCTTGACACATCTCAATTGCGGTACAGTGGTCTAAAGTAGAGTTGTTTTTTTCAATACAATAATAATAACATTTTACAATAAGTACTCAATGATATGTTGCTCTTAAATGTCGTTTAAAACTAATCAAACCCTTTTAAACTGTCTTCTTCCAGCCACTAAAACAACAAAAGTGTGGCAGCACTTCCTTTGCAACCTATATACGGCACAACTGATGGCAGATTGCACCCTGAGCATCGGTAATCACTCAAATGTCAAATTACTTTTGGGATGCTTTTACTCTGCTATGACATAAACGCGATGACTCCGATATGAATGGGCAAAGATAAGAGCTTCGTACACTAAGTGTCCAGAATTGACCAACGTCTGAGCCCCAAATGGCTTTTTAACCACAGGCTTGTTTAATGTCTTGTGCTTTTCCTTACAGAGCTTGTTAAATAAAAAGAAAATAGAGGCCTGCCACAGACTATTAGGAGATTAGGCAACAATGTTGACAAGAATGCCTGACAAACAAAGGATGGATTGGATTGTTGGAACATGTCTTTCCTCTTTGAAAAGGGGCTATTTTCAAATGGCAGGGTGGTCGAATTATTCCTTAAAGGAAAGGACACATATGAATGAGAAAAGATGATGAACAGCTTGTTGATTCAAAGGTACAAACGGGATCTTTGTAATGTTACTTAGGTACTTTCAGTTCACTGTTTGAACATATGCGCTTTAATGTGAAATGTTAATCGGGGTTGTTGTGGAAAAAAAAAAAAGACTTGCACGTTCACACTCGAACCCGGCCAGGACTATTGCTGCAGAGCTCACGCTCAGCGTGTTAAGACGCGCGCTAACAGCATCGTTCGCTCACCACTTGGCACCTCAAGGCAGACGACAGTGAGTCCAAAAGATGTAAAAGGTATTGGATGATAGCTTTGAGGTTGAGCTTAACGGAATCACGTCCGACCAGGTTAACTGTTTCACTTTGAACATGAGAAGTTATTATTTCTCTTTCGGAAGTACAACAGCCTCCAGGGTTCCTCGGCAAAGAAACAAATTTACACTCTGGCTTTGAGGATTGCTCGAATAATTTCCAATGTTGAGCAACCAAATCAGTTCTACAGTCGAGCACAATAGTGTTATCACCTGTCAAAGAATCTGCTGTCTGCTACTGAATGTCATGTTCGTTATTGCTGTTCATAATTCCCTCTCGGTATGGAGCAGCACATCTTCCTTTTCTCTTGTTTCCTATAATATAGGTTTCCGGGGGAGGGGGAGCTATGAAGTTGTACTAACCAAACTGGGGAATAATAGAAAAATTAATTGAAAGTTAAAACTGAGTGCCGCTCATGATGTGTTGAATGCAATCATCCTTGTCTTCATCTTTTCTTATTTCCCTCGAAGAAATCGAAGAGTTCGGGCCTGTTTTCATCCGTGAGCCAGACGATGTTATTTTTTCTTTGGACTCTGATGAAAAGAAAGTGATGATGCACTGTGAGGCACGAGGGAATCCACCACCCACATACAGGTGTGACATATGTCTCCTAATTGCAGTCCTACTTTCACAGCTCATTAGCGTGTCATTCATCACAAATGTATTCAAATCTCCGATTCTTCTCATATTTTTCAGTTGGTACATCAATGGGACCGGCGTGGACGCAAAGGCAGACTACCGCTACAGCTTCATTGATGGAAATTTCATTATTACTAATGCAAGTGAGAGCAGTGACTATGGGAAGTACCAGTGCGAAGCGGAGAACAGCTACGGGACCGTCCTCGGTCGAGAAGCTCTTTTGCAGTTTGCATGTGAGTAGACTTAAATGTATTGATACAAATATTTGTACAAAATGTCTAATGTTTTATTATGTACATTCTATACAGTACCATGTACCTCTGCATGTCTATTTTTTTTTAGAAAAGTTTTATTGTTTTAGTCTTGAATACATTCACAAAGAAGACAAATATTATGCTGCGAAAAAAAAAGCCGCTGAATAAATTTCCGGAACAAGGTGTATTTTTCTGAGTTCTCATACCGCCAATAATGGCATCAACCAATCACATATTTAAAATGTGCACTATTGTGTACAACAACGCAGATGACTTTCAACCCTATCCAAGGCAGCACAAGCCAGATCCACGCCTCCCATTTTTACCTTTCACAATAAAAGCCCAAGACATATACACTGCATAACTGTTTACAAGAGCGAACCTAAAATCATCATTTTTCTAACATAAAAAATAGTTCACAAATTGCTTAGGCGGGACAGTGTAACAATATAATTCAGACTGACTGCCAAACGCTGCTCTGAATTAATAGGTAGTTGGTTATTTGCCTACGTGAATCTATTCAAACCAATTATTTAGAAAATTGTTGCAACTTTTCCAAATCGTATCACTGCTGGTATGGATATCTTTTATGCAAAATATTGGAGAATTTTGCATTTCCGTGTTGTTTATCCGTCACGCCGGCGGTGTGTAAAGGCCTTTAGGGGGGGAAGAAGATCATGGCTCTCATATGAAGCAAATAATTAGCTGCAAGCTTTGTGTCTCTCTGAGTTAAAATAAACCTGTTTGGTTCCAGGGGTAAATAAACACCACACTGTCTACAGTAAGGTTTTTGTTGCTGAGTTTAGTTCCCACCGGCTACATCTGATACTGTTGAGTTGCACTTCTAACAGGGTATGTGCCCTCAAATGCCACGTCTCAATGGTAAATGAGAGCAAAAAAGCACATTCCTTCCCCTAGTAATCCCCTGGCCCAACTCCAGAACGTCATCACAGGCTACGGCAACACAGAGAGACACCGGGGGCGCTGTGCTCAGAGGAAAATGCATTGTTGCTTTTCTCTGCAGTTTCCTCAGGAGCAATGACCATAATTGCATTATTGGCATGTCTCCAGGGAGCTCACTGTTGTAGCTCTCTAAAATGTTGCTAGAAGGTAGAGTACACACATAGTCTCGTGTTGTTGTAGGGACTCACAGTTATTACAGGTATGACTTTGGAAACAAATGCCTAGATTAGCCTGAAACTATGTAAACAGAAAAGAAAAATGGAGGTTTTTTTATTTTTTATAAAAGCTTGTTTTCCTTCAGGCCAACAGAACCTTTTTGTTCTCTTTTCCTTCACAAAGTTTCATGTATTTCAATGTGATCATAAAAAAACAAACAGAAGAAGACATAAATTAAATATAAGTCAGACCGCACTGGCAGGCAGAAATGCCCAGATGGTAAAGCACAGCTAGCACTTCAAAAAAAATTGTTTATGAGGGACAGAAGCTGCATCTCAACATGTACACTTATCTTTCCTGTTAACCGTCCAGATCTTTTCCACCCCCTCGCTCTACTCAATGGTCAAATCTGTTACGGAAAATTAAGCATGCTTGAAAATTAGCAGTGTAACATGTAGGCACTCATTTATTAGTCTCAGTTTGTTTGACTCACAACGGGAACGGTGTGCTCGGTAGAGTGCAAATCTCTTTCAGGTGGGTCTGCGGCGACCACTCCCGTGATGTTTGACCGTCTTGACCACGAGCCTATGAGACATGCTTTCACCAGAATCCTTTCAATCCATGCAGCTGTCTGCACCAGCTGCTCTCAGCGTTTTGTGTCTCAGGTCAACTTCTTAAAACGATGATCAAATGCATCAGTGTTGATGGAAAAAAATAGGAAACACTACAGGACCGACATTTATGTCTTACCAAAGCATGCAACAATTCCTCATCCTGAGCACTAATAGGATTACAAATTGAAGCAGTTGATCTCCTACCGGTCAGTAAAGAGGAGTGAGGAATATTGAAGGTGTTTTAAAAAGTGTGAATCACCGCAACCACGAGAGTTGCCGAGGCAAACAATCATAGATGAGCAAAACAATATTAGACTGATGGATCTGGTATTGCTAAAATTAGCCATGGACAGACAGATAGACAGAAATACATAAGCTCCTCTCATGTCTGGCAGAGATAACAAAGCTTACTGAATTACAGATGTGTCATAAATCGCAAATGGCTGCCCAGAATTGCACTGTATCACTAGTTGTTTTTTTTCTGTTTTCCTCTAAATCAAAGGATTAGAGATTGTAACTGAATATTTATAAAGAATGACATCACATTGGAACGATTAACCTTCCTTTTCAGCAGCAACCAACATGACCACATAAGTGTCTCAGTGTAGCATTTTAAGATTCACCCCCTGTAATGGCTGCTTCATCCTGGCTCCAAGAAAATCTGAATATATTAAAGTAAATAAAAATCAAATCTATCTTTTCAAATCCAATTCAGTTATTGTTTTTGTTGTTTTATTCTGATTAGCTGTTGTCCTGGTCTCTATAATTAATTGCTATTCAACTAATGTGCTTTTGTAGAATGTTAGTCTCAGAGTCTTAAAGCATATGAAGGCTAAAGCCGAAGGTGTGTTTGGGGTCGTGTTTCTTTGATTGGCAGTTGTGTCCACTGAGACAATGGCCTCTTGTTCGTCGCACAACAGCTTCACCCGAGCCACCTTTGCACAAAATTGGATTTTCTTTTTCTAATAGCAGACAGGCCAGTTAGTATCCTGTTGTTGGGGGTGCATTACACGGCGTAATGTGGAAAGATGCAGCACAGACAGGCTGTGCCGAGTTCAAGGTATTACAGCAGAAATGGCCTATAATCGGCTATAAAATTATATCATTATTATTCCGCTATGTTGCCAAATCGCATCATTTCCTCGTAGAGCGGCACAGTAGCACATTTTCTGTGGCCTGGGGGGTTTTGAGGCACAGCTCTGAAATATCACTCACTGAATAAACATGTGTGGCTATCTCAGTTGCACTATTGAGTCAGCAACAAATACAGCATCTTACCAGCTGCCGTTGTGTCGAGATATGAAGATACAGCCGGAAATGAAGGGAATTAATGATGGTCTGTTTGTGTAATGGTGGAACGTAGTATCGTCATACTGTAGAAGAAGTATGATCTAGTTGTGGATGTAGTTTACATACTGCGAGTATTAATATCGCAAATATGGATTTAGAGGATATTTGCAGGTGGATGCAATGCTTTAAGTATTACACATTATTAATTTAGAGAAAAATCATATACATCTCCTAAAAGAGCTTAACTTGAAATTGACATAGCGCTTTAGTTTAGCAAACCTTTTCGTCCCATCTCGTCCCATGACCACATGCCGTCCCCCTTTCACTCCATCTATATCTGTTTACTGCATACATACATACAGAAATACGCGCATGATGGGATGCGGTGTCAACAACCAATCACATTTAGTTATAACGAAACATGACAAAACAATCCAACAAACCTGCGGCACTAAAACACTGCACACTGAAGAGTGCGAGCTACAATCAGAAGAAACACTAACTACCGTTAAGTTCGTAACACAAACAGCTGTTCACTAACCAGATGCTGTTCTCTTGAAGACAAAGTCCATCCTCTTATGTTCATCAAACAGTTCAGAGATGCGGTTGTACAGTTTATCGGTACGCTTCACTCCCAGTACCAGGTCCTTCCCGATGTCCATGCACGCCAGCCGCTCGACAGTGGTCGATATTAGGATCGCCACCGCCATACGTGCCCTTACCCCTTTGTGAGAAAGGCGTTCTCATTAAATCCCCAACCAAGTCCCTTTCTCCTCCTTCAGCCATTGAGTGTGAAAAAAAACTAGACCAAGCAAAACACTAAAAATGTCATAACTTGTTTCAGCCTGAACTCTTCTTAATACTACTGAGTTATGCTAGCACCTAGGTAGCTTTCTGTTGACAGAAGTCCCGCTGGGCCACTGATCAATCACACCGCATGATAGTAAGAAGTAGTAAAAAACATCTTCACAGCCAGTGCCTCAGTCTCAGAGCAAGAAAAAAAGAACATTTCATGCAACATTTTTTAGCAGCAGATGTCGACAGGAGTTGTGCAATGAGAAAATAAGCTAATAGGAAAAAATAATTATAATACATTTAATGTATTTGTGAAAAATTATTAAATTATTAAATAGCTATAACTCTATGATTCTGTTTAGGCCAGCAGACAAGGCTGAGCTGGCCCTGACGGCCCACCACTGAATTGTGTAACGGCCTCACGCTCGGTCTACATTTCGTTTAAAGTGCGGCTCTTCAAACGGCGAGCCACAGAAACAAAGAGAGGTACCCCGCAGCACGCATTAGGATGCAGACGCCTCTCTCTCTTTTTCAGCATAACAAATGGCGAGCATTTATCACTCAGTGTGGAGCTCAACTTTTTCCTACTTTTTCATGTCGGCACTGCACATTTTCAAGCATAGGCACAGTAGTCGACTGCTTTAATGATACACACGGGCAGTTCTCTGCCTCATGAGCCGAGTGTTTAAAAGAATTAATTATCTGCTTTTACATGTTGCGTAGACTTGAAGTAGAATGATTAACTTTCTTAAGTTATATTCATTGAGTTTAAGGCGTCACGAACATACAGCAGGCTCCTTGTAACTCGTTTCTTTAGTTGGGGAACATTAAACGGCTACTAACAAACGACACATCCTGTGTTTACAAACACAGCATGATAATTTATAGGGATCTGCAACTTGCTCATTATGGAGGTTCCAGGTCAGATTTCTGCCTAAAATACAGAGCTGCACTTGAATAAGTACAATGTTATAGTGTTAGCTAACTGCACAAGAAAATAATGAGTTGGGTTTGATTTGTTCAGCTGTTGCTGGCTTGTTTGGTTTTAGAATTCTCAAGTATATTAAAGATTTATGGGGGAGGTTTTAAGATTTTGTCTGCGCATACGCCATAATCTCATACGTTAGTTGTTGTTTGTTTTTTTTTGGTGGGGGGCGGGGGGGGTCTAATTTTTACTGTTATGTGTCTGCAGTGTGTTGGGACTGGTTTGGCCAAAATACATTTTGGGCACTGGCCGAAGTCACGTCCTTATTGCGTCACTCATCCTCTCGTCCGCAGGGTTGTAAAATCAAGCTGTGGAAGTGAACACCGCCCCGTCTCGTACAGAGACTCAGGGGAGAGGTAGAGCGGACCAAGTGCCCAGTGCACGAGAAAAAAGTTCAACCAAGGCTCAAAGTATTCTCTCCACTGGTTGCGTACTCTGCACCAAAGATGTTTCAGTCGGATGCCTTTTTTTCTCTCACTTTGTTTTGAAACCCTGAGCCGCTGAACTCACACTTGGGCTGTTTTTCAGCCGGGACTTTGAAGGAAGCAGGCAGAGAGGAGGCCTCTGATCTCCCTCCCTAAAGAGTTCTTTCTCTCCCTGCAGACGTGAGTCTGGCTGAGGCTCAGGTATCGAGCCGCTCTGAGCAGTACAGTAGTAATGAAATTAATGGGATGCTTTGACTCGAGCATTGGAAGGTACACACACACACACACACACACTTTTGAAATGTTCTACAAATGTGGGTTGAGCAGTGGTTAATGCCCATTAATTGAATTCATACTGATCTTGAAATAACTAATTTGCATCGAGCACCTGCTTCCGCGCTTGCTGCAATTTTCATCACTGCATGTCTGGATAATGACCATGCCGTTTTCACATGATTATAAAGTCATTAATATGGACTCACTTACATAACTGCAGTTTGCAAAGGGAAATAAGAGGTCAGAAAGTCTCAACCCCTGGTTCCATAACATGAATGTTTCATGTAAGAATTAGATATACTACAGATATACATATTGAGTCTTACATCCACTTGGACTTGTATTTCTTTTTCACATTTCCTTGTGAAGTGTTTATTGCTGTGGGGCTTCAACATTGTACTCACTTGATCCTCGCTCAGCACTGAAGGACATGTAGTTTTTGTTTGTTTGTTTTCAGTCCCAGTGGTTGTTATTGCTCATGCGAACTATTACTTATGTATTTTAAACAACTTGTGTTGATGCTGGGTGAAATGTAAAATGTGTAATTTCCCGTGTGCCAAAATCTTTTTCAAGGAAAGACCTCCCCTGTTACTGGGTGATTTCAACACAAGTGTAATGGGTCTCTTAAACTGGATATACCATGTTGGTGGAATTGTTATCGTGCTCCATAGCAGCAGTTGGTTATATAGGGCAGCAAAATGGAAATGCATCAATATTTATTAAATAAGGCAAGCCTTCTAAGAAGACTTGTGTTTCCAAAACATGTATCTCTGGCTGAATAATTGAAGGGGAGGAATATCTACAGGAACACACATACTCACAGCTGTTCACTGCGTTGTTATACTTCAGCAGTTAGATGTAAAAACACTCAAGTCAGTCGTTCTTCGACAGCTGGTTGTTTCTGTCTTTGATTGATTTATTCAAGGATACACTTCATTTTCAGGTGAAAAGTTAATTTGGTGTTTTGTCTATTTGCACATTAAAGCTAGAATTGCCCAACATCGATCCACAAATTTGGAAGAAATGACACGGTGGTGACAACTGCCGGTGAATAATAGTGCACACGATGACAGTCAACGGCTCTCCACCCTTATACTCTGGTTGCAGGTTGTTAGAACCAATAAATCAGCACTTGTCCCACACAGCCAATGCAACAAGATAATGGGATTGAGTATCGCCAGTCAGGTTCCAATATCCAAACACATCACAATGCATCCAGTTTGAATGACTCTGCATTAACAGTCCAATGTGTTGGAAATCAATTTAAGGTGAAAGGTCCTTTTAAACAACATTGGGAGCAATGAGAGGGTTAATATCCTCATTTCAGGAAGTTTAGCTTTGTGTGGAAACGCCTGATTTCAAGTACAGGAAGTGGTCTGCATTGCTGATTAATCTGTAGTGAAAAATTAATGCTGCAAATCCAGGTTATACGACGGTTTACTCTCTTGGTTTATTCCACTGAAGACGTACAGTCAAGCACATTAAATATGTACTCTACCGCTAGCTTTTTACAAGGTTGAGTTATTTGTTGTTACCATTTTTTTTAAATGATTCAAATTAACCTTTTGTTTTGTTAATTTTTCCATAAATACTTTTTTTCTTAATTTTCTTCCTTTTAAACTAGAATGTTTTTTTTAAACGTGCTGCTATCAAAACAGAAATACAGGAACAAATTATCTTCAACAATACATGGAATATGATGAAAGCCATGAACTAGGATCATTATTGAATGTGCCAGACATTTTAAATAAAAGCACGTCCCTCGGAGGCATAATTATCCAACGGTCCCAGTTTGATGGTAAACAACACTGCCTCTCAAAGTGATGAAATAAAAGTGGTGGATACAAAGAGGGCACTGGGTCAGAAGCCTGTCGCTGTATTTCCACACTTTGGCATTGCTTCAACTGGAAATGAATCAGATGGTATCGGGGTCTCAAAGGCTGCGGTTCTGGGATTTCAGATTAAACCTGCTTTGGTCTACTGTCACGGGGAAAAAAAACTAGGTGAAAACAACAACTTTCACATCAGAACATTCAAAATGATGACGGCAAAGGAGTTGGGTTCAGAAAAAGTCATATAATATGACGGCTGATTTAATCGAACAATTCATCTATCAGGAATTTAATTAAGATTCATTCTAGTCAATTCTAGAGCGTAAAATCAAAAAAAATAATTCAAAACAGCAATCCTGTAAAAATCCGCATTTTCCTGACAGCTGTGCAAATGTTATCTGAATAAAAGATCAGTCAGCAATAATTCTCTTTTTACACTTAGACACCCGTTGAAAGGAGGACTGTTATTGAATGAGCATTTTAACAACTTTAAGGGTTTCCTTGTCTTCTTGCTCTGGCCAAGGCTTCACAAGCTTCGTTCTTTTTAGACACTTTTACATAAAATGCATGCGGTGCACATGCAGAAGACGGTAGAAGGTAGTGGATTAAAGGTGTGGAGCGTGTGGTGGTGGTGGATAGGCAGGTGAACAGTTTGATGCCAGAGACCCACAATGCAAGGGTGAGAAGGTCTGGACATAACTAACTGTGTGTCAACTATAGACTGTGTATATTTTGACTTTACTTTGCAGTAGCTATTGGGCAGCTAAAGCAAGTGAACCCCCATACATCCCCATATCCAAATGCTCAACTTTACAGCAGAAATATGCAGTTTTAGCCTGAAACGTTAAACGGTGTATATATAAGGGGTGAATTCTGTATAACTGACAAGTTACATTGAGGCCTAAAGGTTAAACATAATGGAGGAACGTTAAAGTGACATCTCTCTCGTATAATTCCTCTTACTTCACTGTCAATCACAGATGTGTAGTTATATGCATGACCAATGTGTGCGATGTCATCAACCCTGTGTGTGATGCCGTCAACCAATTCTACTCTGTATCATGTGATATTTTTTACTGTATTGCTGACAAAGACCGTGTTCGCGTGTTGTTTCAGATCTCGGCGCTTTCAGTGGGAAGACCAGAGGCGGGGTTTCCGTGCGTGAAGGCCAAGGTGTGGTGCTCATGTGCACTCCTCCGCCTCATTCCCCAGGTAAGAGGTTGGACCTTCAGTCACAGGAAAAAATAATATTGTCTTCCCTCCACTGCACTTTGGGATTGTCAACGAACTCATCACTATTCATCAGGAATCCTATGACAACGAGTAATGCTGTTATTATTGTGCCAAGCTGAGTTATTGTTTTGACTATTTTATTTATTTATTTCAATGTATTTTTGATGGTTAGTCTTTGCCTCCGTCCTTTCTGCTCTCCATCCATCCATAGCATTGAAACGATGAGTGCGCTAACTTATGGCGACAACAGAGCCGCAGCGCAGATTCTCAGAGATCAAATTTGCTGGATCATTAGAAATGAAAATACATGTCACACAGACAATTATTCCACATAGGCAGAGCATAGGCAGAGCATAGGCATCGCTCTTTAAGGGTATATCTCGACTTCCCCTCTCTGCCTCTAATGTAAGCCATGAATCACCCAGGCTTTGTTTGCATCTGCTCCGACGCACCGCCGCACTGCACCCGTGGGAACGTTTGCTAAGTGCTCTTCTGCTCCCGTAGCTGGATGCCATGTTGAATGACATGAAAGCAGCCAGACAGTCGGTGACAGATTAGCTGATTAAAAAAAAAGATAATTTGTGATTAAGTATGCTCAATGATTGACAGTAAGTTTAGTGCAGATGATTCTCATCTTTGGAGTTCATCAATCACAGCGCAGGTGATGTATTTAATTTTTCTCACTCTGTATACAGGTCAAATGACAACATGCATGCTTTTATCACTCCAGCACAAACATTGTTTTCTCCTTAATGGTTGAAGGAGTGATTGACATACAATTAGAATCAAACACTGCAGATGATGTGGTGAAGTGAGATCAGTGTAATGGAACGAGTGATTTTCTGTCGTTTAAGGTTGGTTACAGTCCTGCTGCTGTGAGCTGTGAAAATTGACCCAGGTCTCAGTCATGGTGACATACTGTAAAACTCTTGTGTTACATTGCTTCTATTACATTGACCAAAGGGATCAATGAATACGTTATAGAAATATTCAGTCAAGCGCTAAAAGTGCAGTTGAGAACAATGAGATCTTACATCAGATGTTATGAAAACTAAAAATCAAAAGTCTGGTGTGGTGAAACACCGTAGTGAGTTACTGTAATACTCTTTTTTTGTGTGGATTAAATTGCTTAATTTATTGTAAGGAGATTTTCAAATCAATGTTTATGAACTAAAGACGGTAAACAATTCAGAAAATGTGTAAAAGATCAAATCTACAAAGCGACACATATGACACTTAATGTCCTGAATGACTGAAGTACTACTTACAAGGCTGAACCATAAGAATAAATCACTTTAGCTTTAGTTTCCATATTCATCTATACAAACAGTGTTCTGATGATTATACTGGGAAGTCAGGTCCACACTGGTAACGGCAGGTCGGCCTCAACAGGCTGTCGAGTCGTTATTTTGATGCATATTTTTCATGATTAGAGTACGCTCAAACACACGATTCAGGTGAGAGTGTAATTTACATCCAGCAGTGCTGACATGAGATGAAAAATGATCTCCAACAGCATCAATGATTAAAAACAAAACAAAATGGCACAACCCTAAAGTTTGCCCGTGTGATGAATGCCTCGGTGAGTCGGACCGTGTCACAACTTGGATCCACAGTGGATAGGGAGTGTTAATCAATGTTTGGGTTATATTGGTTGTGGGAGGATTTGAAGACATCAAAATGACACTTAAATTAGATAAGTCTCCTGAGTGAAAATAATTTGGAATCGCCGAGATGTGAACTGTTTATTGTTTTCCATTTCATGGCTTTGTGACCAGTTTTTATTTGTCTTTGGGAAACAGTGTTTTACTTTAATGAAGCTAAAGTATTTTGGATTAAACCTTTTAGATCTCCGGTGTCGTGCTCTATTTGGTCCAGTTTGTGTCGGAGTCGACGATCTGGATCCCAACTGTGTGTCTCTTCCCTCTCCTGATCAAGGAGCCCTCTCAGTGGATGATTGCCGACCTTGCAAATAAATCTGATGACATTTGATATTGGTCTCCTTTTTATTTAGTTTTCTGCCTTATTTGGAGCCCTTTGAGCTCACATGGAGTGCTGGATTGACTGTCAGATCTGAGCATCTTTGAAACAGCAGGATTCATTATTTACAAAGAGGACATTGAGAGTCTAAAGGAGATGTAGCCAAAAACAGACGCACAAGCACAATCAAAGACTTGTGAGTTTGGCAATATTGAAAAGATTGTCCCTGAGTTTGATCTTCCTTTTTTTTTTTATGATGGATGCGTTTGTGTATTGTCGGACTATTCATGATCAAAAAGAGGCAATGCTGTCAAGGTCTACTCGATGTCCATCAGTCATATTGAATCCATCCATTTTATCAGGGTCACTTTGCCAACTATCAATGACCTCCTTTTTTGGGGAAAAAAAAAAAAAGTTGCCTTCTGAGCAGCTGCGTATTTTTTCTTCTTCTTTTTGACCAAGTTAATTTGTGCAGTAAATAATACTGACTACAGATGCACAGCTGTGCTGCCGAGCCTACCGAGGATCAGAAGTTGATGTTTCTCACCATCACACTGTTATTCATAATAAAATACAAATGATTCAACTTTGATGCAAATACCTTAATAATTCCCCGCGACCCTAATGAGGATAAGCAGTTAAGATAATGGATGGATGGACCTTAATAATTCATCAAAATTCATTAGCTAAAATGTCACTAAAGGCCTCTTCTTATCTTTTTTGGTCCTATCATATACTAGTTACTCACACAACCTATCATTCTCCAATTTTACCTTTCTGATTGTATCACCAATTACATAAAATGACCTCGCTGTTACTAACCGGCTCATTAAGGCCCTGTGTAATTATTCTTTCACCTTTAGGGGCCTCTGTGATATTTTTCAAGACTTCATATAGACTCGCAGTCATTTGATGCTGATGAGCACCTGATCCTTTGTTATTGTACAAATCCCACACTCATTACCTCTTTGGATTATTATTCATTAGTTTTGAGCTGTGATTAACAGTGGTGGCATCATCGACGATACATTATTACTAGTTAATCATTTTGGAGTTTGTTGTCGCTCAGTTGAAGCAGTATATATACTCAGCATTCTACTACATGTCACATCATTGCTCTTGGATGTAGCGAGAGCAGAAGGTCCTATTATTTGCATGATTTGCCACAAACTTGATCAGTCAGAGTTGAATACATATATTATTCTGCACATTGGCGTTGCAAAAGCACTGGTGCACGCTCTAATGACGGTCCCAGGTGCACGTTATAGTCACTAGTTGGTAAGGGATTTACAGCAAGCCGGTCGTTATTCTGAAATGAACCCCAACAGGGTGGGCAGGACGCGAAGCGGAGGGGTCTGCAATCACCCTGAAGGGGTTCATTTCACAATAATGCCCCGCTGGCTGTACATTAACATGCTTATTACACGGCGGCTTTCTAAACAGATGAATCATTTGTCACCAAATACTGATTTAACGTAATAATGTTCTTGATTTAAAACTGATTTTATTGCTTTTGTGAAGAAAAAAAAATTGAAAAAAAGTCCAATCAGAACTGCAACAACATCGTCAGCAACAATGTCTGTTATTCACAGCAGCGGTATGCAATGAAGTAATGACCACAGACCGTAGAATGACGTTGATCAGTCAGCATTGAGTATTTAACAAAGCCATGTAATAATAAAGCATAGTGTATGTAACTTGAAATGACATATTATACAATAGCAAATTAGCGTTTGAAAGGAGTGTTTTAAGAAAACTAATGCTCCATAGTGTATTTGCAGATACTATTACTCTGCAAGGGTTGGCTATTTCGACTATTGATAGCTTCAAATGAGAGAGTGAGGTATTTTGTTACTTACAGTGTACAAAAAAAAGGCTTACAGAGGTTTCTCGGGATCACTAGAGATATACTATTCTCTGCAATATCTACTGTTGCTTTGTAACACACGATTTAGACAGAGTGCATGGAGGGCTATTACAAACACAAAGACCGAGTCAAAACGAACACAAACATCTAATCGCTGTGTCCTTTGCTCCGTGGCTCTGTAGAGATCATCTACAGCTGGGTGTTCAATGAGTTCCCCTCATTCGTGGCCGAGGACAGTCGTCGCTTCATCTCCCAGGACACAGGAAACCTGTACATCTCCAAGGTGCAACCCTCTGACGTCGGAAGCTACATCTGTCTGGTGAAGAACACGGTGACAAATGCACGAGTTCTGAGCCCTCCCACACCACTGACGCTGAAAACCGACGGTGAGGCTCTCAGATTCATCGCACCTCTCACACACAATAGTCCCGAATTTGTATAAGTTCCATATAGTCAGAGAAATTGAATGGATTTCATTGGACAAACCACGCAAAAAATATCCCAGTCCTCTCTCTGTTGAAAGTCTGACATGTATTTATTTTGGTACATCTATTACAGCGCTTCCTCCTCCTGAACTTGTTTAGCGCAGATGGAAATCTAAAAGCACATTTTATACTCTGCTGGTGCCTTTTATTGTATCATCGGTTGGAAAAGAAAATTTCAGATCAGCTTGGTTAATGAAAGTGTCTCGGCCCTGCTGCTTTCCACTGAGCCTCGGGTTAGCGGAGGGCGTCAGGAATTCCATACACACACTGTAAATAGATAGTGAGCAATGCTTTAACATTAGTGTTGGGAGCCTTCTTTGCTCACAATGTGCTCCGCTGAAACTGGCCATCAGGGAAATCATTTTCCAGCATAAAATTAACTGAATCAATGGCCCTCGCTGTGGATGGGATTCGGTTCTTTTATACTAGCCTCTCAGGAGCCGTGCCGCGGAGCTGTTAGTCGGATGCAGGTGTGGATTTCACCTACAGGCTTTTTTCTACGCATGACTACACAGAGAGACGTCCATCATTTCACACAGGTGCCTGTCATTGTCAAGGTTTTTCAAAGAGCCACTGAGATTACATCCCCAGTGAAGCTTTGAAAGGCCCTCTCTGCCTAGGAACCAGATTTGTTCTAAATGTTACAACACAAATCTGCCTGTTAAAAATTACAGCCCTTCCAGCAAGAAACCCTGTTTTGTATTTGCATAACCCTTGTATGAAATGGTCCCCGGGGACATACATAATACTTAGCACATAACCATGCTAAATTGGTTTGTGTCTCTCATTAACTGAGATGCAAAGTACAGTCTGAGGGGCACACGGTCAGTCTGCTGTCAGCACTTTAATGTGGCTCATGGTTGGTTGGGTTTTTCTTTTTCTGGTACATTTTTTCAGATGGAGTGATGAAAGAGGAGCATCCTTATTGCAATGTCCATCATAATGTGGTTACAATACCTGGTCTGAAGGACAACACTCTCACCTGCAACACGTCCAAATCGAATCCACACAGCTGCAGGTCCATTATGCCAAAGAATGCTTTGGCATGTCTCGCCCTGCAAATCTCATGATGTTCAGCAGGCTTCTGTATTGTGAATTTGGGTTTCCGAAATGCCCGAAAATTGCACTGGCACAACTCACACCAGACTCCCAAATGTCCCCGCGCTGTATGCACCCCTCCGTCATTCATTGGAGTCCGACCAATCAGACGCTGCAATCTGTGCCTCAGTAAAAGTGAGAGATTATTTAACAGTAGACAGTTCAAGCTGGATCTGTGTGCGGCTCACCACTGTCAGCTCCGACACCGACTCTCTTAATCAAAACAAGCATCTGTGCTCCATTATACCCTGCTGGAAGCCATTGATCATCAATTCGCAATCCACCTTGGGCAGAGCAGAGTGGGGCTGAGCGCTGAACTCTGCACTGATGCTCTGTTTTTAAACAGATAAACAGTTCATTTCAGAAACACCTCCTTTGATTTATCTGCTTGGTGTGAATAAAAGCAAGCGCATAATATCACTTTGCATAGCAGTGACTTTGAAACGGCTTTAAATTAGATCATATGCAGAGTGTTTGTTTATAATTAACTAGGAGGTAGGAATTCTACTGTAAAATTAAATTGACATTTAAAAAGGTATGATTTTTTGAAGTTGTGGACATTTTTTGTCATTCATATTTTGCCTTTGTGTTTCAGTTATATTCTTTTGATTAAAGGATCACAAGCCTCAGAGAGGTTGTACACCATGCCTGAGTAACCTCCAATGTGTATTTAATGTTATTGTTCATTATTCTTTATTGTTATTATCCATATTTAACAAGAACATAAATAATGAATTGGTGTGCAAAAAAGCATTATGTAAAGTATGGTTTATTGTAGAGTAAAATAGACCATAAAGCAGGGTATGCTTTAGGGCGGGGCTATCTTGTGATTGACAGTTCAGAGAAGATGAAGCCATCATAAACAGGACTTGTTCCCGACGTTCTACCTTCACCTCAAGAGGAAATACATTTCACAAATGTTAGCGTGTATCAATATTGGAAGCCTGGTGTGGCCTCCAGAAGAATTCAGTTCGACAAATTATTTTCTCAATCACAGGTAAAGTAACAAGCGTTGCAGTTGCAAAAGCAATGAGTTGAACAACCAACTTTCAGAGAGGCCAAAGAACAATACCCCCAAACGGAAGTGGGGCCTTTTCATACACGGTTTATCGTCACAGGTTCGTCTCCCCTCGTCCTAACATCTGATTCGCTCTATCCTGTCAGGAGGAGGAGAATCCCGTGTTCTCCTCTTTTCTCACAGAAAGACACGTGCAACGTCCAGTCTGCTTCTCTCTAATGTCAATATACTGATAAACAGGCATGGGTGTTGAGAAGTGTAGGCGTGTGACTAAAGTTCCCTTGAAAACCAGACATTTCTAGACACAACTACAGCTGCACAGCTGTGTTGTACTGACCTTGCTCACATAATCTGAACTTCACTAGACATGGATATGAAAAGCATCTGCAAGAATGTTAGATTTAAATTATCACACACACACATTGATCACATTGTGAGAGTTTGTCTGACTATATTACAACTTCTTGTGTTTTGTTAATCATGCTCCTCCTATAAAGCACAGCAACACTGCTGTTGCACTGCAGATGGAGGATCAATGCCTGAAGGGCAACTTCCTCAATGAGTTCAGCAGTAGGAGCGAGACAATCCAATTACAATTAGCCAGAATGGCGTTCCAGGAATAGTCTATATAGACCTAGAGGGAGTTGTAACTGTAGTAGACTATTACAATGTATCTATTGCAGAAGGGATTTTTTTTAATTTTTTTTATATATTTTACAGGTATACATTTTTTATTACACAAAAACCTACAAAAGCTATTTTTTAAGTATTGTATGTGTTCTATTTTCTAAATTAAGTTTTAAACAGAGAACTGTGTGTTACTGGATCAAAGCACAAATAAAACACTAACTTTTTTAATGCTATTAGCTTGGAGTCCCAGTAAATTTCAGGATAGGCATCTTTTTTTAAATTGGTTCTGTGAATTGGTTCGCAGAATAACAAAGCACAGGAGAAAATGTATTTTTTTTGTGATTAATAAATAAAACTGGAGCATAAAATATAAAGTTACACTTCAAATGAGGGCTGTTAATGTTTTAGCACACCAAGACATTATTTCGTTCAATTCCATCAGGTCCAGCCGCTGAATATGATATTCGATATACTATAAAGTGAGCCCATGAAATATTGCAAATTCATTATATGTGAAAGGCTGCTTTGGAGCTATAAATGTTGAGAATGAGATTGAAATTGAAAAGTTCTTTGGAACAAATAACATAAAACTCTTTTACCATACATAGTGGGCCACAATTCAATAACCCCACTCTTTCTCTGCTGCATTCATTTCATCACATAAAAAGTGTCAGGTACATGTAGGAGGTGTAATTATGGTTTCTCAAATGTCATGCCGGTCATTTGTCTTGCTGATCACGTGGCGGAGCATTGGATGTGGTCTGATGTGTTTTGTTGTGCATTCAGGAAGGTGTCGTCAGTTCATCAGCGCTGCTCACGGGCAATGGCCCTGTGATCATTAAACATTCTTCTGTAAAGAGTAAAGCGCCCATGCAATATTCATGTTCCCAAACTCCCATTTAATAAGACCGATAATAGTAATCAGATCCCAGACAAAGGTGTTTTTCTTTGCTGCTCCAAATTCACTCAATGCCATCTGACATGTCGACGGATGTAAATGGAAATAAATGGCCGCCTCGACGAACAGATGAACAAACAAAGAAAGCACGTCCTCTGGCTGTGACTCGGAGCCGAGGTGTTACTCATAGCGGCACTTAGCAAGACCGATAACACGTTATCACTTGTGTCCTTCACAGTGTGTTTGTGGAGTAGCTTACTAATTCTTGAAGACAATGCACTACTTCACCCTGTTGTCACTGGAGCGTACGTGTTAGTACATCATCTTAATGCTTTGTTTTTGGGACGTGAGTTTTTCTACTATCTCTAGAAGACTTACACGATGTACACTTTGTGATCGTACATCAATGGCAATACGCTGCCTCTGTGGGATTTGGCTTATGCATGATTTAATTTTCCAAATGACTTCGGCGATACAACCAAGAAAATGAAAACATATGTTTTAACTGTAATATACTGTATGTTCATCTTTAAAAGAAAATCTGTTTCGGTATTGACAAAACATGATTATTCGGTTTCTCTGTATTCGGTTACATCCGTAGCAAGAGCCCTTTTAATAAACTGTGTTTAAAGTAAAGGATGTGCCAGATGGTGCGCATAGCGTGCAGTCCCACACGTTAACACCTCTGTGTCCTTTGAGAGGCCTTTTGAATCTGGAAATCCTCAAGAAATTTAGATTTGCTGCTTCATTTTCTTTCTTCTTTTCTTCAATACTTTCTTATCATAAAACTGATACCGGGCAAATCACTGCGCTCAGTCTCTGTGTCGCAAACTGCAAGAAAAGACGGAGATGATGATGATGATGATGGGAGGAAAAGAGGGAGGGTGGATGTAAGTAGCCGTTTCAATCTGCTTGGTTCTAATGTCTGCAATTCCTCTTTCCTAACCTTTTCCAGGTGTCATGGGTGAATATGAGCCAAAAATTGAAGTGCATTTCCCTACATCTGTTCTGGCTGCCAGAGGAGTCACTGTCAGGCTGGAGTGCTTTGCTCTGGGGAAGTAAGTAAACAAGGACATATTGCACAAATACGGCTGGTTGTTTCTTGCTTCTGCATCATATTAATCACCCTACGAAGTAGAATGCTCTATTGTTGAGTGATCCTTTTGATAACACACCTTGTGTTTTTGTGTTTTCCCCTCTTCTTTAAATTGCATTATTCCATTACCTGAAAGGGGACCAGGCGTATCTTGTCTTCAGGCGGGATGTTAAGTGAGTGTAGAGAAGGAGGCAGGGAGGGTGTAGGGGGGGGAATGAATAGGGAATTCCACCCTTGGGACCAACGTGTTCTCCTAATTGAGAGCCCAAATGTATATGTGTTTCCTTGGTGCTTTCAGGGTCCGTTATGAATGTAGGAAGTCAAGGTTATGTTTATGGGAAGATGAAATTGATAATAGTTGTCAGGCAGGAGGGAAACACACACTTATGTTCTCAGAGACTTCAGTCCAAACCACTTACCACGGTTACTAAAGTTAGCATTGCAGGCTCCCTGGTGTACAAAACCATTGCATGAAAAAAGATATTTAAAAAAGCAATATATATATATTTATACTGCGTGTGTGTGTGTGTTTGTGTGTCTGTGTGTGTGTGTGTGTGTGTGTGTGTGTGTGTGTTTGTGTCTTTTCTGAAAACTGAACTGGACCTGGGCAGTTTGCTTGAATATAAAATAGAAGCACGGATGATGCAGTTAGTAATTCCACTTTGTCACTTGGAAGACAATAAAGCATATGCACGTATACGTTTGAGTGGTTTTAGTTCAGCTTTTATTACTCTTCAGCTTTATATATTACTTGATCAAATGAAACGGATAAACGTAAGATATTTTATTATCAAATTGTGTTTTTTTTTTTGTACTAACATAGAGTCCAACAGCACCGGTGCCCCACAAGGGTGTGTTATATACAAATGTGTAAACAAAACTTCCCCAAATTCCATTGTGAAATTCTCAGATGACATCCCCGTTCTTGGCTCACTACTGAAAGACTAGGTCGCATCCCTCTGAAATGAAACACTTTGTGGTTTGGTGTGATGCTCGCCGCCTTATTGTGAATGTGGGGAAAACTGAGGAGATGGCATTTGACCCAAAGTCAACCGGACCGTAGTGCAGTAAGCTCACAATGTACCCATGGATCAGGACTCTTCATATGAATATCTTGGTGTCCACATTGACAGCTCGCTCACATGGTGTGTGCATGTGGCAAGTCCTCTGTTCTCTACTATGTATTTATTTATGAGAAGGCTTCGACTCCATGGCGTCTATAGTGAACTCATGATTCTGTTTCATCAAATGAGTAATCGAGAGGTACAAAAATTAATTTATTCCTTCCTCCATCAAATCAATAAAAAGCAACACGTAAACACAATAGGATTTTATTGGATGAATAATATATTGGAACTAGATTATTTATCATCTGTATTAATCACACCTGATTGTATTATTTCATTTTTCATATACTATTGTCGACATGTGTATTTAAGCATGTTTATGCATGAGTGTATGTATGATCTATGTGTGCATATGGAGTGTGATGCAGGCAAGTGTACCAGAGGATGCAGCAGCCAATACAAATGTCCTTCTGGGTCAATAAAGTATATCTTATCTTATCGCATTTACATATGTATGTTTTAAAAGCAAAGTTGAAGTGCTGTTTGACATTACAAGGAATCATATTTGTTGTACAACATAATCTTCTATCACCCCTGCATCATTTTGTTTATAATTATTCATCGCTGACTCCTATCTTTAGTGCAAACAGCCTCTAATCCGCAGATGACAAAGGACCTCATAATTGTTTTCTTTGATTTCAATCAATGATCCACATTATGGTAAACCCTTTTATAAATTTATAGACACTGCGTTTTAATCTCACACCTCTTAGTATTTCCCATCAAGCCAAGCAGGAGTTTTTTCGGGATGCTCGTAGAACAGTCCTTGCTCTGTACTTCCATCAATGAAACAATTTGTGTGTGATGGCTTTCAGTCAGTCTGTGATAGTGGTAAATTACCCTTTTACATACTGTGGAGATGAATGATTTATCAATGCCCCCTATTAAGAAATGCCAGTCTGTATATAGCGCTGAAAATGAAGTTGAAATGGCTTTTGTTCTCCTGTTGTTCAATATTGATGATGGCACCACTAGCTGAGGCGAGGCAGAGCAGCTCTTTGTGTGAGAATGCCAGAGCTCCTTGATATGATTGTCTGTTGTGATATTTACCAGTGAGGCCACGGTCAAGGACAAAGAGAACAGAGAGACAATACTAATGTAATAGCCCACTAGTTTGGTATTGTGACTTGTGTGCTTGTAGAAGTGGATTCACTGTCGAATGATAACCGATGTTTTCTATCGTGCAGCATCACGATGCTTCTAGGGTCTCATGTTACTTCATATCCATGAAAAGATAAATTAAACCAAGTACATCTTTGGCTGAAATAGGAGCTTCATTAGCACTTTCCCATTAGGGTGAACACATCTTTTATGTTTTTGTCAATTGAAATCAGATGTGGCGTTCTCTGATGCATGTTGGTGCTCTTTTTTTATGGCCTGCTGCTGCAAAACAGTTATTGTTCAGCCACATTCTTTATAGAAAGGATTATCGGGATGATAAGCTTGAATGATTGTAGCCATTTGAATTATTTTCTTATTTGTTCATAAATAAAACAGAGAAAACTCCAAGAAAAAAACTAAGTAAACCAGGTGATGTACAGCGACATACATTAACATAACAAACATAACAAAACAATGGATGAAATATTAGTAATTTACATTCTATTAACAACGTCCTAAATAATAAATATAAAAAAGTAAACATTGCTTTGACAAAAGACAATATGCTACCTATAGATTTTCAAACAACACTAATTCATTTTAAAACTTTGTCTTCACCGTCAGGTTTACAAGAAACTCTGGGAAGTGCAATGCTTTTAGCAGCTTTCAATTCCAGGGATATTGGAATATGTAGTTCAAAAGGCCTTGTACATTTGATGGGTTACACATTCTCCCACTCATTTCCACTTAAAATACAATATGTGGTGGAGGCTTTCATCCAAATTGCCTTAGAGGAGTGGATATACTTTTAGCTTCAGTGACCCCAGAGGGAATCAAACTCTTGAAACGCCTGCAGTTACGTTCCTCTTTGAGCAATACTGGACCTCAAGGACCACATTGTCAGCAGCAACATGAAGTGTCTCTTAATGACAACACATTTCATACTCTTGGTACTATGGTTAATGTTTTCAAGAGACAGTTTTTGCTCAGATCATGCAGGTACAATGTGGCTTTAGTTTCTACTTAAAACATTGTGTTGCATTTCTAAGAGTCACTAAAACATTAAGAAACATTAAATGCTGGAATACCATCCAGATTTTAATGATCTGAAGCAAACCAAGTCCCCTCTATACGTTGGTATTGGATCTAATTTTCAACTTTTATTACAGAACCTAATAAGGGACCAGCAATTGTGTGGAATGCTTGCTATAAGCACATTCTTGAATTGAAAACACCTTCCATCTACTCTGGTGTGGAGCACACTCACATTGTTGAGGTTTGAAACACTTTGTTTTTACACTGATAAATTTGACACAACCTCAGCTTCAGAGTTCAGTTTGGTACGGGGGACACTGACAGACCTAGATTCTGGTTTTTAAACTTAATGTGCCCACTCTCCCCTGCCCGCCCCCAGTCCTGTGGACACGTACTGGCCGGTGCTCATTATTCAGCCTCCAAAAAAAAAATCCTGCCACAGACCCAGGAAGATACACCCTCATGCTCCAGCCCCTCAAGGTCTCTATAGATTTGTTCTGTTCTCCGACTGGTCGAGAGTTTATTTGGAGCAAAGGTCTCTTGTAAAATCCTCCATCAATGTAAGGAAGGGCTTCAAAACAACCGCATGCCATATGCATGAGTACTGATTCAATCTGCTGATAGCATATGTGGTTCTTACGCCCCACAGGGGTATTGAAATAAAAATGCCAACTACTAACAAATGGATCCACCTTAGACCACTGATATTTGATTTTACCTCAGGCCCCAGATGTTGCCGCAAGTAACTATATGAGGAAGTTAAATGTTTTTTGTACACATTTCGTATAAACCAGAGCTACCAACTCTCACGGTTTCACCGTGTGACACACGCTTTTTCATGTTTTCACACGCCACACAACCAATTTGTCACGGAAAAAAAAACAAACTGTGAGGCGCGTTGGTTCCTTTTTAAACTCCCCGACGATAGATGGCGATAGATAATAGATTTTGTTCTTTTTGTTCCTGTGTAGCGTACATGAGCTGACGTATGATTTCAGAACAACAGATTAGATTGGATTTGCGTACTCCACCATACTAGACCCGGCATTTTATTCTGTATCAGAGGCATTTCTGACACTGTATCGATATCGGAACAAGTCCAAGTCTGTCTACAGAAGGAGAGTTACTTGCGATGACGCTTATTTTTCTACTCTATTTGATGAGAATAGAGTGTATGTATGACTAATTCAAATGGTGGGATTATACATTTTGTAAGGGATTAACTGGAAAGCATGTTGCATAAATAAATAAATAATGAACATAAATAAATGATTATCACTACAAATGTCATACATCATCATTCATGTTGTATTAAGTAACTGCCATGCTTTGCTTTTCAAACTTTAGATCGAGACACTTACTTTTAGTGGTGCAACTTTGTGCACAAACTCATGTGCAGAAATGTGGGGCTCGAATAAGTGAAGTCTGTTTGAAAGCAGTGATATTATTCAGTATGTCGCTTCACAGTCTCAGTGATGTGAGGACACCTAAATGCATGCTGTAAGGTAATGAGTTAGCTACTCAACAATACAAAGCAAAAGAAAATGTTGAAACCAATAGTCTGAGAAGGAAAATGTGACACAAAACTCCTGTCCAAAATGAAAGACACTCTTTGAGAAGAAATGCTTTGTTTAATACAGAACATGCTCAGAATCCTAATTTCAGTTCATTGCAGCCAAGAGCACTTCAATGTCCTTGTGAATTTAAAGCAGATAAAAAAGCTCAGGGATGTAACATTTTCATCTCAGTTAAATGATTGATGGGTTCACTGGAGGTTTGTATGGTGTCACATTTCCATCTTTCAGACACCTGTCAAATCTAGTTGTCATACACGAGCACTGCTGATACTGAGCGCATGGTCTCTCTCTTTGCATACGCAAGTCATCCATCACACAGATCTATAGGGCAACCCATGAATAAACAGGGATAGATGACATTGCTTAAACACTAATCATAAAAAATCTTGTCGACTGTTAAATAGTCTGAGTTGAATCTTGTCTCCCTGAGAGCCGGCTCTAATGCCATGGGTACAGGAAAGATGTCCGAGGGGTCAACAGGTCAGTGATTTACACGAGGAGCAGAAAAATTAACATTGAACATTTGTGTTTTATACACAAGTGCATGGTGTGTCAATACATAATCACAAATGAAGGAAAATATCCACAGCAAAGTCCAAAAGTGAATATTGTTTTTTTTACTTGTTTTTCTTTCTGACCAAATGTCCAAAACTCAGGTAATTGAACTTTATTAATTAATAAATTGATGGAGAATCATGCCAAATCGAACCTGTATCAGTTCACTCAAAACTGTTTGAGGTGTCAAATGTGTTTGTATGTTAAATGTTAAAATGTTCTCGATAAAGTTTATCTTTTTGTCTTTTGTATCATGTATACAAAAAGGTATAATTATCATAAACAGTAAACAATCATATTCTTATGGTACACTGTTCTCTCCTCGCAGTCCAGTGCCAACAATCACGTGGAGGAAAATCAATGGCAACATCCCCAAAAAAGCACGACTTCGGAAGTCCCAGGCTGTGCTGGAAATTCCCAACATTCAACTCGAGGACTCGGGAACCTACGAATGCAAAGCTGAGAATCCAAGAGGAGGCACTGCTTTCAAAGGACATCTCCAAGTCTACAGTGAGTCTCAGCATGCTGTCATTCGCTGTTCATTTATTCATATTTTACTTTTGGTCAGCTATCAAACATTATGTAAGAGCACCAGTGTTGATGTGTTACATTCCAGGAATATCGATGTGAACATTGTAGTCTCAACGAGAAATACACTTATTTTGCTCGGAAACTATTTTTGGTCGTCTTGCACAGTTCCCATGTTTTATTCATGATATAATCTAGTTACATTATTCTCATTTTCTGAACAGTCTAAAATGATACAGCCACGGCAGATGATCCAAGAACGAGTGTGTATCACCTCAACGAATGAACTGACTCTTTTAGTGTGGGTCTTTCAAACAAGAGATTTTTTTTAGCTCTTCCAAAGTAACTGCTTCTCTGCTAGTTGTTGTAAAAGACTGCAGTGCCTGTTCTATGTCTTCACAGAAATGTTACATCCATGCCTCTGGTCACTGCTTTCTATGAATGTGCTGAGTTTCTTATTTTTTGTACCACTACAAAAAATATCTATAAATGAATTACAGGATCCTCAGTTGTTAGAAATACCTATGATTCGGATCAAACCTTTTTATGTATCTTTACAAACATTTAAATATCATCATCGTATATTTCATACAACTATACACTATAATGATGAATTGGACCCAACAAAAAAACCTTGAGTTTTATGTGCCCAGGGACAAATATCAGTTTCCTGCAGACCTTGCTTGAAGAACAGCCTTTAGTTTCCCAGACCAGAGAAAGCACGCTGAATTACCAACCCATTATCATAGACCTATCTATGAGGGTGCGTGTCCTCCATTCTGCTCTGTCTGTGCCGTGTGCACAGGACCAAGATAATGGAGTGACTCAGCCTTGGGAGGACACATTTCTAAGGCCCTGCACTTCTTGGCAACCTCCATTCTGTTGACATCACAAGGAGAATGGGGAGCTAATTTGTAGCAGCCTCACGCTAAATGTAATTTACTCAGGTCAGCGAGAAGTTTAAACTCACATTGTGAGGGACACCTTCCTGACCGTAATCATTCAATCAAACCACACACACAAAAAGAAGTATTCTACCAAGGTGCCATATGCAAAGAATGGCAAAAGAACGTGCTTCGCATGTTACTGTAGAAGTAGCAGCTCAGTTCCTTCTTCTCTGCACATAATACAAAAAAATCCACTTTGTAATGAACTTTGTACTAAGTTTTCACATTGACCCTAAAATGTTATCACTTCTTTATCAAAGATTGTGTGAGTTGTCCCAAGAAAGGCAGATTGCATACATAGGTTATTAAGTTATGTTATTTTGGTATTCAAACAGTCTTTGTTTAATTTTTGAAGTACTCACTATTCCAACTTCATGACAACATCGAACAATTGATGTCGCCATATGCATGTATTAATGTAACATTTAGCGTAAAAGCATATTAGAGTGGTATATTTTATAGCATATATATATATATATATATATATATACATATATATATATATATATATATATATATATATATATATATATATATATATATATATATATATATATATACAGCATTATATACTATAATAAAAATGTAATGTAAAGGAGGTTGAAATAATAAGAAAAAAGGGATGAGTTGGTGATCAACTGATAAGCATCCCTCCCCGACATAAGACTGAGTGATCCAGTATCAGCAAAAAGGTCCTTGTTAATTTAGGGTAAATGTACAGGAATTGAAAATGCATAACAACATGTAATATAGGATCCAGCAGAAAGAAAGAGATTACAAGATGAAAAGAAAATACATCCAGGCTGTACAGTGCTCAGATATTGATTTGTGACAGATTCTTTGCAGAATGTGTAGTTGAAGAGGAACCGTGGCCGCAGCCTTAGAAACACAAGCAGGTCGGCTCCACACAGAAAAACAGAAAAGAAAAGAGAAAAAAAGCTTTGTGGTTAAGGGGCTGCGATGAATGGAGGTTGCCTAGCGTGCCTTTGCCACCGGCCAGCCATGCAATGGGAAGAGAAAATCATAAACGTGATCCACATGTGAGAACAATGCCACACTTAATCAGTGAAAATCTTCCCTGCATTTTTTGTTAATCATTAAATCCAATGTGTTGAATGAGTTGCTCTCAATGAGGGTTTGTCTGGTTGGGGTGCTTGTTGGATGAAGATGCTTGGTTCTCTAGCTCGAGCTCAGTTTTGGATGTCCTCGGGACGGTGTGTCAGTTTCCACTGATTACATGCACGTGTCTTTTCAAAATAAACCTCTGTGTTCACAGGAAACGTACAAGCATACATTTCTTTTTCAAAATAAATGTAGGATTTATTCGTTTTTGGGTATATTTACAGAACACCAGCGCTTGGTTAGATTTAGGAAAAGATTGGGGTTTGGGTTTTGTTGCGTTGGGAAAGTCTGTTACATATGTGGCTTTAGGTCTAACATCAGTTAAATAACCAAATTCTAATAAAAAATATAGTCTATGTTGCCTCAGTTTCACATGGACAGCAGTCTGCTTGGTGAAACTCATTTGTCTTTCTGACCTGTTCAACCTCAACTCCCACCGGCACTACGTAGACTTGCACGCTCTTAATACCACGTCAGTCGCTCCTACTGTCTAATAATTATAGGGATCTGTTTACATTGGAGTTAATTGAATGCTTGGTACTTATCATACAGAAGCTCAAGGGTGCCTCGCTATCAGACACTGAGTTGGTTCAGTACTGTACACCATTATAACCCTTTCTCCTCTTTTATTCAATGTCTGTTCTTCAGGGTTAAAGAGCATAGGAGAGGATCAGGGAAAAATGTCTTATTACTGGATACATTGTGGGATGTATAATTAATCACTGTTAAGTGGGGTGCAAAAGCACAGAATCCTTCTAGACAGTGTGTCTAGAAGGATCTTTTTAGTCAAGAACAACAAACAACTAAATGTGGGATACAAAAAAAGCACACAAAAGAAGACATAAACACTACTCAAGTATGTCCAAAACCATAAAAGCATTAAAGGATTACAAAAAAGTGCCTTACTACATTCCCACATCGGCTGTCTTACGTACAATGTCTTCCATTGTGTGTCTACAGCGTGTTCATGCATTCCTGTTTCTCCTCCTCCACGGACAGGTGACCATACCTGTGCCCTGTGTGTGTTTCAAGGATATATTACTTATTCTCGTTTTTTTTTTTTTTTTCTATCTTCAAGCCCTCCCTCAGTGGGTCAGAATGATTAATGATACCCAGATGGATAGTGGAGAGAAACTCCAATGGGAGTGCAAGGCCATGGGGAGGCCCCGGCCCACCTATCACTGGCTTCTGAATGGTTTGCCCTTGACATCCCAGGTACCTACCATACTATACGGTGCTCTCTCCTTTTGTTGATTGTACCATGAAACATCTGAATTATTCCTATGGAGCTACATCTGCACTATATATTCTTTAAGATGTACTGTGTCTCTATATTTAGATATGATATCCGTTGATCCTTTTCTTTTGTTGCAGGGTCGGGTTGAAATAGTGAACGGAGAGCTAACCATCCACAGAGTGCAGCAGGCAGACTCGGGAATGTACCAGTGTGTTGCGGCAAACAAATACGGGGCCATCTACTCTAACGCCGAACTCAAGATTTTAGGTAATTACACCTTTGGGTTCTACTTTAAATTAGACAAAACACAGCATCAAATGAAAGGCTTTGTTTTATTTTCATGAGGCAGCCATTCCTTTCGAGCGAGCATATTTCTTGATTCTCTGCAAAGGTTAGAATTGTAGACTGCATATTGGCATCTGAATAAGGTACTGGATGATAGGTAAGGGAGATTGAAATGCAAGTGGGGAACACTGAACTGTGAGATGTGCTGATTGCCAATCAATGGTCCCTGATTTAACCCAGGCAGTGGACGGCATGAATAAAAGAAGGGCCCTTATGGTTATATTCAATGAGGTGTCTGCCTGCCTCAAGTTGAGGGGAGTCTGGAACAGTTCCCTCGTTATATCAGAGGAGAATGAAAAGCAATGACTTGTAGATATAGATTTATACTAATGGGGAGCAAACACTAAAAGAGAGACATCAATGGTTTCTTTGATGGAGTTTAATGACTCCATTAGGGTCTTATCTTCGCTCTTTTGTTCGTCATCAAAGTACAGCGTACACCCCAATATTCATCACGTTGAAAAAAACAAACCCTAACTTTTGGCTTAACTTCCATCAGGTATTTGTTCGTCAGTGTTCCCTATTGTTGTATGTTTACCAATTGTAAGTATCAACTGGTGGAAAGTAACTAAGAATGTATAATCAAATACTGTACTGCAGTACAGATTTGAGGTACCAAATTAATCTGACAGCTTTACAAACATAAAAATCTACACGTAAAGCTGAAAAGATGAGAACGTTTCACTAAGCCCCATCCTCCTCTGCTCCTCCAGCAAGCCGTCAGAGCCTCCATGGAGCCCACACTGTCACAAACTACATAAATGTTATCAAATTAGTGGAAAAACCAAAAGCAATTTCCCGGACAAGCAAACAGAAGGATCTTTAATATTTGCGTTTGAAGGGTATATCCAGAATGTCAAACTGATTCAGCAGTGAACACAGGTTGAAAAGATAGAGATAGAAGCTCAAGTCCACAAAACCAGCCTGAAATTGAATGCCGAAACAATTGCATGAGAGTTTTTTGGACCCTGGTTGGAGGTTGGCTGATGCTATGCTATAATTGGCCATTCTGCGCTGAAGAGGCAGGATTTAGTGAAGTCAATTACCTAAATTAATTTTAAAGCAAAAATAATTTCCAGCTTTACACATATTACAATTTACAGCTTTACTTTTTAATTATTTTATTGTATCTATGTAAAGATATCATACAATTCTAATAATATTTGACAGACAGAGAGGCATTTGTCTGCTGTACTGTACTTGAAAATGTAAGGACACAAAAGCAAAAGAAACTGCTCTTCAGACTAACACATACGGCTTCAGGTTAAACGCACAATAGTCACACTTTCATACTGAATGGCTGTCCACTGTTCTGTGTTGATGCACCATTTTCTCCTTGTCATCTCCTATACTGGGACACATCTCGTGACACTCATTCCCCTTTCATGTTTCCCAGAGGGACACTTTGATTTACTGTCCGTATTGCATGCCCTTTTCTGAAGGGGAATGTGTGACATTTCTAAAATCTTAATAGAAATGGACAAAAAAATTTCGTGGAAGATTCATGAAATGTTTTGTCCCGATACCCATCAATTTAAAATCTTTGAAAAAACAAACTCTCTTTAGTTGACTTGAATGCAACGTATTGTCTGCAAGACTGTCTCATATTTAATACGCTTTTCGTGAGCTGATGAGGAAGTTTCTTTGCCTTCCTTAGAGTCACAGTCACAATGATGATGTTTGGAAGCTGGTGATGAATGCTTTCATAACTACACCCCCCAGGCATGTCTTCCCAGTGACCTGTGCTCTGTGGAGATGTCCACAAGCAAACACTATCAGGACAGATTACATGGCTAATAACAGCCTGCAGATGAGCGATCACTTCAGGCTGCACGGGGGCAGCGGCTGCCCTCGCCCTTGCGATCTTGTCCCAGATCCGGCTCTTCTGGGAGGGAGGCGGGTGAAGCAATAAGGGTACGGCTGCCACCAGCTGCAGGCCTGCTCTTATTTTGATTAAAACAAATACACACAGCAACTGCTCTGTTTTCCGCTGTTTTCCGTGTCTAGAGGGACCTCTGCCACTCAGGCAACTACTCAGCCTCAAAGACACAAGTGTTGCAGGGACAAGGGTCAGCCTGTAGCTACAGATGGGATTGAATTGTCATTGTGTATAATGTCACCTTTAAAGCATCATTCAGGATTAGAATAATCACAGCTGACAAAGCCTTGCAGCCTGTAGATGGCCTTGATGTGCAACACAACTGTATAGCAGTACTGCGTCTACTTTGGCGCTTGAAGCCTTATTTAGAGCATTAGTGCCTAATTCCTTCTCTGCAGCAAGCCATGGTTGTTAAAAAACACATTTATTATCCACTCAGGCAGTCTGGTTAAATATGGGTTAACACTGTTTTCATAAAAGCATCACGAACCATCCAAGCATGTCATAATTAACATGACAATTATTAAGTAATTAGACTGAACAACACAATGTATATTTATAGACCTGTTGTGGATACTAAATGAGCACATACTCAAGCCAAAGTATGGTGCACTATGCAGTGTATAAAAGCATCTTTATGTAGAGGCATAACTCACGTGAAAAATCTAGTTAATCTAGTTATTACTGTGAAACAAATTAGCATTTCAATCTAGCAATTTGAGTCATGGAATGTCAGTATGAAGCCTCCAGCAGTTTTTTAATAATGACTTTTAAATGTCACAGTTGAAGCCGTGTTACGTGGATTACGTTTTTATAATTGCATTACATTTTAACAACCGCACAATTATTGAAAAGCCACTTCAAACAAAAGTTGTTTTACCACTCAGGGTCCAAAAGACAAAATCACAACTGAAGCTCGGTGAGTCGTGTTTCGATGTTTTTTGGGCATTCAGCAGAAATATGAAGATCCCATTGTTGTCATTTTTACTTCAGTAGGTCGCATACGATTACTTTGCTGAAAACAGCCGGTCACAGTGTTAGACAAGACAGCGCTGTTTTAGTTTTAGTTCATTTGTGTGACAATATAAATATCAGGAATATATCAGAATCTTAGTGTGTTTGCTATGATATGTGTGTTTTACTGTTTTAAACATTTAAATGCCGTGTGTCTGTCTCTCACAGCGTCAGCTCCTGTCTTTGTCTACAATCCCATACGAGTCATTGCTACACTCGGAAAAGACGTATTGCTGGAGTGCAAACCCAGAGCATCGCCCAAACCACGGATAATATGGAGGAGAGGAGACCGAAGGATACAGCAAAGCAGAAGGTACAGCAACTCTCCAGATGCATCATGTTTCACTCCCGAATAGACGGAGTGATTTATTTATTCATGTGTTTTATTCATTTGACTTGGACAATCTACAGCGACTCAGCTGCACCAGAGTTAACTATGAGCTCATTTACATCTGGGAATGAAAGAATGAGATATCTGGTGTGTCAGTTAGAATGCGTTTAGTATATGACATAATAAAAAAGAGTTTTTAACTGTCGGAAAATCCTGCATTTACTTGCCGCTTTCCAGAGCCCCAAAGATGACAGGGATGCAAGGTTTCAGCTCAAGGTCTACAGACTTCATCATACCAAACCATAGCCCAACCTCAAGCAATTTTTAAAATGTACGGCGAATATTATGGATAAAATTGTGCGGACGGAAATTGTTATTTAATATGTTATAATTTATAATCTGACACCAGTCATCACATTGGTTTCCATAAAGCTCTCCTGGCCATTGATTTGCAACGTAGTCTGCAATGGCCAAATGTATCCGTAGATATTAAAATATTTAAAGAAATAGATAGATACCTCAGAAGATATGCTTCTTTATGGTCTGCACAGTATATTGCCATAACGCCCGGGCCTCTATACTGGTACTAAGAAGTAAGAGACTTGTGTGTGGCAAAACAATTTTGTGCCGCAGAAAAATCACTCAAGTGCAGGTCTGCCTGAGCTCTTTACTGCACATCTACGAAGCAGTTGTTAAACATGTTGGAGGGCGTGTTTCAGTGGAGGGATCATTTGAAGGGATCGTGCACATTTTCCTTACAGGCTGTGGAAGATTTGCTGAAGCTCTGTGTTATAAATAGGATCCAAATTCTTTTTTTTCTTTATTTTTCTTTCGCACACTTTACAGAACAGAACATTATGAGAGAAAGTTAATTGCCCTGTAAAATATGCATGAAGTCATGAAAAGTTTGTCTCCCTCAATATCCGTATATTGTTTTTTACATTGTGGTATTTCATGGCTTAACTTCAAGTGATACCGCTCCTCCTCGGGCCCTTTAGGAATTGCACACATGTCTCGTTGTAACACATCACATTTTCATTACTGTAACTGAAATTAAGTGTCACCACTAGAATAAAACACCTTTAGGTACTGCCGAAGCTCTGGAGGCTGGTCCTCAACCCCGCCTCCTTCTCAGGGATGCTGACAATTTAGACCGGCACAATTGCGTTTGGAATTCACATGCAGTTTGATGCATCATCCTTTATGAGAAACATCCCTCCGTGGCACCTCGAGGCGGCTGAGCAGGGGCGAGGGCCCATCAATCAAAGTGAGCGACGCCGCTGAAATTATCAGTCACTGCTGAGCATCCTGAGTTTTGAGTGAGAGAACGGGACCTTTGTTTATCAGCCGAGACTCAGCTGTCTGTTTCACAGCCTCGCAGCAAGGGCAGCCGGTTGATAATAAGATCCTCAGTGTGTTGCTCCTTCAAAACAGCCTCTTACAGGTGAATGGAAACGGGAGTTTTCAGGAATTAGTTTAACACGCCACTCTCGGAGGTCTTTGCACTTGTTTCAAAAGAAAAAAAAATGGTCCTCTGAGCTGATTCTGGACGTCTATTTTTCTATAAATGGGATGGCTCCAGTAGAACTGATGGATGGGGAGAAGTGAGAGAGTGTGTTGCCTAAAATGGTGATTAATGACCTCGGCTTGTCTGGATCTGATAAAGCCTTTGAGGTATTTGTCAAACCTTCACAAATCTATGTTTTAACGTGTGTGTGTGTGTGTGTGTGTGTGTGTGTGTGTGTGTGTGTGTGTGTGTGTGTGTGTGTGTGCAGGGGGAGATTCATACCTGTCCGAAAAACCACAATCTTGTTTTTATCGGACTCGAGATGAAGTCATGTGTTGAGAGGGCACTGGTACCCTCCACTATGGAGGAAAAAAGCAGTTCATTTTCTTTTCAAAGTAGTTTATCACATACTATCGCTACTCGTGCTGGCGTTTTAATTTGTACAGTGTGTGGTCCATTTTCTATACAATCTCTAAGAATTCCATCATTCAGTATCTCTTCTTCCTCTTAAGCTGCACACACGCTGCTTTTATGAAAAGACAAATCAAGTGAAGAGTTTGATGCAACTTATCAGTGCGACTGCATGGGGGGTAATGATCTGGATAAGGCAAGTGTTCAAGGGGTCCCTGCTCGACCTTGCGAAAGGGTGATTCCTATCTGGAAAAAAAGCCGAAATAAACGGGAGCAGCCCAGTTGCAGGTCTCGGCCAGGGTGACTCCGCAAGGATTTTCTGCCTTTACCTCTATTAAAGCAAAGGGTTAAAGGACGAAGAGACGTTCTATTCTTGAGAGAACGGGAGGAATCGAAGCAGCTTCACGTTTATCTGCCATTGACAGCTGTGCTGACTTAATGAAGGTTTGTAATTAACATGGATTTCCGCTAATGTTCAGGGCTTTTGTCTCCTAAACAGAAAGTATTAATCCCATTAGTTTGAAAGTATGTGTCAGACTCGGTTGAAGCCCACAGACTCTTTGTCTAAGAATCAGACTGTGCCTACGCTAATTAGTCATTTTTTATTATAAACAAATGAGAAACATTTTTTGATTTCATATGTTTATAAGTGTTCTGTAGCGGTCTATTTGACGTCATGTCAGAAAACCATTTATATATATATAAATATATTCAAATGCCACATAGGTTTGCTGTGATCGTCTAAGTGTTTCTTTTAAATTTCCTCGGCTTGAACTCATTTGCATATTCCTACCTTGTCCTCTCTGCCTCGGTGTCCTTGTCAGTTGTGAATTTTCCCCCTAATTTGAAAAATGTCTCCTGGCTGCAGATTGCCTCTGAATTGTCTTATATGTGGGAAGATTTTGTCACGCCCTCGTGAATTTCAATCACTATATCTGTGACGGAAAGAGCTTAGTGTTGCAAATATAAACGCCAAACAACACAAATGAGATTATAAGTCGACAATACCTCTCACACACCCATCAGTCCGATTTTGGATGTTTTCTAATCAAACAATAACTTTTTAAATATTCATTCCCGCTTCCGAAAAAAAGGCAATACTGAAATCAAATGAGGTTCAGATATTCGGTCTATGAAAAGGACTCGCACCAGACACTAAGGGGATATTCTGTCATGTGGTTCCTGCTCCGCAGCCATCTGCTCACTCGCCTGGCTCCGGTGTTACACCCGATACTATCTGATGTCAAGCGTCTAATTCTCCAGCTGTTATTCACAACTCCCAGCGAAATGTTGATCCCGTATTGCTAGTGTCCTTCAGCTGGATAAGGGGCTACTTATGAATGCAGACCTGGTATTGTTGTTGTTTTTTTCTCCCCTCTCTATTACAGTTGTGTTTCCCAAGAGGACAGCTCGGTGATGTGCATGCCTCGGTTTGACAGCTTCTGTTTTTAGATTCATTGAATCCTCTAATATTTAGGGTCTGTCAGGTAGATTCCATCAGCGTTTATTTAGATTTATGGAAATATTGATGCAGAGGAACAAAGCATCTTTTCTATTTCATGTTGTGTAGCATGCTTTCTGCAAATTATGTTCTAAAAATGTCCTTTAATGAATTTAAAATTATACAGCAATTACTCAGATGGCAGCCTATTTTGCTCTTTCGACAACACAAGATCAGATATGGTGCATCATTGTACCCTCATTGAAAGTCAGAGGAATACTGTGTTTCTTTGTTCCTGACATCAATACTCTTCTTTATTTCTTACAATAAACATTTACCCATTACCTTAATCTGTATCTTGAATAACATCAGTTTTAATCCTGTTTGACATCGGGCTACTTAGTGGTATCTGCAAATCAGATTCATTAACACATTTTAATTCTTGGTTGATCTCTCACTCTTTATTTGTATGTTTTCCTTTGCTAAAAGGTTGCGTAACAAATGCAAACACTGTTCTTGACTCCACGTCCCATCACTCTTCTGAGCTTTGTCGTAACACAAACAACGGGCCGTCAGGCGCTTTTTTATCCTTCAATTCAGTGATGATAATGTGCCCGCTGTAAACACTGTTTTATTTTAAGCTGTTCCACTGGAATCTCCAGTGGATTATTATTTTGAGAATCTGAGCAGTTTTTATCCCATCCCATGTGAATATTGCTATTCTTGTAACCCGACGCAACCGCACACACACGGCCTCGTGCCCAAAAAACTTGTCGAGCAACTGATCGTAAGTGTATTTGTTTCTCATACCGGTATTGATTTTTGTGGCATGTCCCCCAGGATTATGTTGTTACGAAACAATACTCTGAGAATTGTCAACTCCAGCCGAGCAGATGAGGGGAACTATGTGTGCCGAGCAGAGAACCAGCTGGGCTCGGCAGAGATGACTGCCGTACTGTGGGTAAAAGGTAAGTGATGCCCAGAGGGCCTTTTATTTTCTGCCAAATTAGCACAAGTCGGCCACCAGTAAACAGTCCCCAATGTCATTTTTTACCCCCCGCCCCCTCGGGTGCGAGGAAATTTACTGTGCTTAATCAACCATGAACCAAGGGCTCTCACTTTCAAGAATCATATTACAAGGACACGGCGTAAAGGCCTTGGTCTCATATATGCACTATACCCAGTCTAGATGAGAGCCAAGCAGGGTATTCATCCAAACAAAGGTGAGTCTGTGTGTGTGGTTTTTTTTTGCCCAAGTTACGTCCCGGGTTCTCGCGATTCGCTCCCGCAGTGACGTCCAAGTGGAATGCAGCGGCTTGACGCTAGCTTTGGTTAGCCTGAGGTGACAGTGTAGCAGCTTTGTGCTTCCAGAGGCCATGCGTGTGGAGCTCAGCCCGAGCAGAGTGGAAGTGACCGTGGGGGAGAGCGTGGTGCTGAGCTGCAAGGCCACACATGACACGTCGCTGGATGTGGCCTTCCAGTGGCTCTTCAACCAGAAGCCCATCAACTTTCAACAGGATGGCGGTCACTTTGAATATATCCAAACAGTAAGAGCAAGAGTAAGAGCTAAGAATACAACTGTCATATTGGTTATGGTCCTTCTGTCCGGCTGTCATCCATTGTAGCTTTATCTGTCCTTCTGTCTTATTTCGTGGTTTCCATTTTAATTGTTTGTGTCATGAGTTCACTTACCTACTGCACTTGTTTGATGTGCTAAAATAATTTTTTCAGCCAAAGGTCAAACTATCATCAAATTACAGTGTATTGTTTTGAATTGCAACTGCGAACTTGCATCTTTATGTGAAAATGAAAACACAAATAGAGACTGCCCCCATACTGTACATCATGTTTTTTGAATAAGCAATATTTATGAATAATTACAAAGAATTGTTCTAATTTGAATGTGTTCATCATTTCTGTTCATGAGTATTGCTGCTTTTGTCGACATGTACGTCATCTCCATTGTGAAATTTTGGCTTTGTAAAAACACGAGTGCAAATCCATTCACCATCTGCTCGTCCTGAGCTGTACCCATTCTTCCTGTTGGATTGTCTGTCTGTTTGATTTCCGTCATCTAGAATAGGTCGAGGGAGACATGGTCAAGAGTCTTCTGAGAAAGATGTCGTATAAATTCTGCCAGCGAGAAACAAAAGCTACACAAACCAAAAGACACTTAACCTTTGCCTCCCTAAACACATTGTTGCATTGTTAACCTTGTCACTGTAACCACAGAGGAACCTCTTCCTACATGGTCACGTTGTTATGTCCCTTTGTACACACTAACAATTATGTATTAAATTAAGCTGTACATCACTTTTCAGAAGCATCATTTTGAAAAATAAAAAGTCAGTGTTGAGTAAGTTTCGTCAAGCTTAATTTGGTTAATTTAGTATAATTTCCCCTCTTCATAATGCAGAAATAAAATCATTAGAGACCAAACCATGAAATGAAGTTGAAAACAAATGTGCAAGAGAGTAGGGAGTCCTTTTTATGTCACTATTCCTTTATCAACAGTCACATCTGTCCTGCTGTGTCCTCTGCTACTACCCATGCTCGGGAGAGAAAGTATTTGCAGTGACAATCCGTTACAGGCACAACAGATTCCTGGCCGATGCATGGTTTGTAATTTTAATCAGGTTTCGTGCTAAACAGCTGCCTGTGGAACTTGAATTATTCCCAGACTTGCCTGAGGCGTTTCTCATTTCAGCAGAGAGAGGAAATACGGGGCGCTGAAGAATGTAGCAGCAAGCATGCACCTGAATTAAACAGAAATCTCTCAAGCCACATGAGCCTCTACAAGATGTAAAGGAATCACACTTTTCGTGTCAAGTGCATTTAGGCTTGCAGAATATCTAACTTTCTTTTTTTTTTTCATTCCCAATTGCAGCAGTCTTCAACAGTGGATCTGATGATTAGGAGCATTTTGTTGAAGCATGCTGGGAAGTATGGGTGCCGAGCCCAGACCAGTGCTGACGCCGTGTTCGCGGAGGCTGAGCTCCTTGTTCGAGGTGAGCTTGTTGTCAGCGGCGGTGCTCCAATGCACTGCGACGTCTCTCGTGCATTCTTTAGTTGAGGCAGTGACTCACTCTGCCCCCTGAACTGAGCCACTGCACCCTGAAACAAAACCCACATGGGTTTCTCAAAAATAATGATTCTTGGCATGTTTAGTTCAGTAGAAATGGACACAATGACGAGCACTACTGCAAAACAATGACAACGTTTTATCTGAATATAGGACATTTGAGACATGTTTCTAAAACCTGTGGGAGTATGTTCACACTTTAATAACTAGCGGCAGCACTTGTAAACACTGTTTTATTTTAAGAAATCCCCGGCTTCACAGGAACAGCATTGGCATGTTCTGTCCCGATCGCCAGGTGATGCGGTGGTTCACTTTTACGCTGCAGTCTTCATCTTTTTGACCTGTTTTTGCTGCTGAATCAGTTTGACATCCTGGATATATCCTTCATGAATCTTATACACGTGCCTGCTTCTCTCTGAAATCATGTTACCAAAAATCCGATATCGATTTCTTCAGTGAGTGCAGTTAGTGGCAGTGTTTGTTCCACGGTAGCTCGAGGCAGCAGCGCAGGGCGGGGCTTAGCGAATGGTCAATCGCACGACGACTATTTCCACATTATCGCACCCCTTTTGGCCTTTTGATCTTGTCTTGTGTTTTTATGGCCACTGTGAGTTGTGCTGGACAGACGGTCTGTGTGCATGAACAGGTTTAATATGTGCTGTAAAACAGATTGGCTGAAATGTGTAGTGATCAGATTCTACGGCTGTGTCCGCTTGTTGCTGGTAATGTAATGTTCCCATGATTGTCTGCGCTGCTCCTGGTCATGTTTAAAGGCTATTACTTCCCATATTGTTTCGTTCGAGACGACATAATCGGACCTTTTGTTTTGCTTAGTGATAATATAGAATATAGAAAAAATAACTTGGAATCCACAATTCTGTGTTAGATTTTATGTTAGATTTACATGAAAAACTTGACTTTACACAGCTTTTTTCTCATTAATCACGTAATGTTCAAATAATTAAATATATATTTATCACAATGTTTATATTGATGTATTTAATCATGGCCATTTACCAATACAGTAAGCTCTGCTACAGGGGAGGATATATGCCACGTGTTGGACACACTATAAAGAGGGTACTGTTCCTACAGTGACACAATATGCATCTTAATGTCCCAAAATGCAAATGCACCTTTCAGTACAACCTTCTAATGGGCACTTTTTGGGGACACAGAACATTGGTTTTCATTGAGTGCACCAGCTGCCAGCTTTTCATTTACAGCTGTTCACCCTAGAGTCCTCAGACGTTCGCTGCTCTTGCAGATTACATTTACTTTTGAAGACTGAGGTAAACATATGTTTGGCTGTTATAGAACACAGGAAGGTCTAGCACACAGTCATGCTCAGCAGAACAAGTAAACTGCCTCCAAAACCCCCCCCAAAAAAAGAAAGCTTTGATATCCCCTCATCAGCAGGAAATGCTTGGCAGCACATCGGTGTCAGCCTGCTTCAGTTTAGTATGTCTGTGTCTCTCGTCTGTTGTTTGTTTGTGCAAAGATTACAACAGAGAATGGATGTTGTCACTAGATGCACACAGCTGCACGTCTTCCTTGCGTGCATGGTTGCATCCATTAGTGTATCTAATGACAACAATGCACAGTGACTAAGACATCACAATATGGGCCGTCTTACAACAGCAACAGAGATTGTTTTGTGTTGCTCCCTCATGTCGTGACATTTCTGAAGCATTGGTGATTCAACCTGTAATTTAATCTGTGTCCTAACTCTCTTTCCACCAGGTCCTCCCGGACCCCCTGGAGTGGTGATAGTGGAGGAGATCACGGATGCCACGGCCACCCTGTCCTGGACTCGTGGCCTGGACAACCACAGTCCGATCAGCACCTATAATTTACAGGCCCGCAGCCCATTTTCATTAGGCTGGCAAACTGTCAAAACAGGTAATCAATAAGGAGCAAATTGCAGCCTCTAGATCTGTGAGGTTAATGTGAGGCTGTATACAAAGGCCTTAATCCTGCCCAAAGTTAAGTGCGGAGATGGTGAATCAGCCCAACAAGAGCATGGTTACTGCAGTCAAGAGATAGAACGACACATTATTATGGCAAAGCACCTTGATACACACAATCAGACTTTTACTTTCAGAGACTGCTGCAAGAAGAAAAACCCAGATGTGAGTCACCATGTTTGCACTTCAGATTCTCTCGTCTCAAAATTAATGTTTTTATGTTTTTAAATGGGGTTTTGGTTAGATCTCTGAAAAAAGGTTGAAGTGTAACAGATTTTAATGCTTTTTAGGGAGCGGCTGTAGCTTAGGCGGATGAGTGGTCGTTAAGTGTCCCTGAGCAAGACATCCAACCCCTCGTCGCCCCTCAGGACAGCCCACTGCTCCTTAACCAAGGATGGGTCAAATGCAGAGAAGAATTTCCCCAAGGGATTAATAAAGGATAACTTTCACTTTTTTTGTTTTACGATAAAGAAAAAGAAGCTTTTACGTTTATTGCCGAAGGCTGTTGCTAACAAGTAGCAAAATGAGAGTACGAAACGTCATCTTGTCAAACTCTCCCCTGCCTTCAGTTTAAATTATGAATTATTAAAGTCACATGACTGTGGCAGGGTTTTTTATCGTCAAATGTTCACTTTTTACTTCTGTTGATTGCTTTAAGACTTCAAAAATTGTAAAAGTGTTTTTCATTTGAAGAAGATTATCATGCTGAACAAAACATGCAAGTGTCATAAACTTGAATTTGCCACAGAGCTTTTTTTAAACAATAATCCAAAAATCCAACAGTTTCTTTTTGTCCCCAGATATCTGTTTGAGAGGTTAAAACTCAGTTCTCTTCCAAGCTGTCGTTTTATGTTTGAACTTGGCTGTTGTTCAGAGGAGCTTAGCGAAAAAAAGCAATTTGGGCCCACATCAAATGTCTTTGCTTTGAATTTTCTTCAGTGTCATATCAGCGGTTAGTGGGAAATTAACCTTTTGGGCTTGAATTATAAGACCTATCCATGTTCATTTAGTATAGATGCACTTCCACCGCTTAAAAAAAGTGAATTACCTGCTTTTTTTTCCTGTACCTTGACAGAAAAACCATCAATTACTATCACTTAGCATTTAAAGGATGAAGGCTTGCTAAGCATTGTGCATAATCCATCTTAATATGCTGCATGATAATAATAGCAGAGTTTAAGGTGCCATAATGATTCATCCCCGCAGATACATAAATCACATTTTGTATACACTGCTCTCACATCATGTCTGTTCAACCACATTTAATTCGATAAAGCACAATTAGGACTCTGTGATGTATTGTCAGTGTTGAACTTGAAGGGGGTACCGGGGCTTTTAAGCTCCCACTCCCTGCAAACACAGTTATCAGCTCCTGTTTGAAGAGCGGCGAGCCAGACAGAGTGGTCTCATCGTGAGCTGCTTCGGATGATAAGAGCGTAAGCTCCTAGGCATCCCCGAAAGTTGCCTTCGTTACACAGCGAGACCTGTGGTTCGCCTGTGACACGGATATGCTTTCAGTCAATGTTTGTTTGTTGTCGCGGGCTCAATATTGACGAAGCTTGATTGTGGCAGCGCTGAAGAAGCTAGATTAGTCATGTTACCTGCTTGTAATTTCTTTTCAAAAATACATTCATGAATCCTGACGGGTTTTCTTTTGTTTTACTCTCGGGATGCGATGTGTAATTACGCCGCTCTCTAAGTCCTCTGTAGATACTGTGAGAATTGATTGAAAGCAGCTTCCTTCTATGTAATGAGTTATACTTCCTGATGTCCTCTAAAGCTGCGAGTAAGCCGTTGTTCAGACGTGAAAACGTTGTCACGCCGGGTCTCAAGTAAATTGGGTCTCGTCACCACCTGGTGAAACGATATGCCGTGTCACAGTGAACGCGGAGGGAACTACGACCGTGGTGTGTTTTTATTGGTTTCCTCTGTACTGGAGCCCACTGGAGGATGTGGGATGAAACGACGGCAATGTGTCGACTTGAAGCTTCTAAACACAAATGTAAACGTTGTAGCAGTTTTAGGGAACAGAAAGTAATTGGAAGTCATCACACAAAGTAGTATATAATTCTCTAGTTAAAGACTGCCTGTGGGCCCAAACATCAGAAGATGCATATGATGCTCTGCCAGCCATCTTCCCATTGCCTGTGTAGATGCTCAGTTGGTTGATTGAGGTCAGGGGACAGCACATAACTTTCGAATATTCAGCCATAAACTTTTTTCTTTTTTTTTAAACTTCTTGAATTCCTCGCCTGCGTGTACAAATATCATTAATACCTAAGCACTAAACACTGCTGTCTGCAGACCCACAACCAGTGACAGGGGACATGGAGTCTGCCATGGCTGTGGAGCTCAACCCCTGGGTGGAATATGAGTTCAGGGTGGTGGCCAGCAATGCGATCGGGACCGGGGACCCCAGTGCACCCTCGAGAGGCGTTAGGACGAAGGAAGCAGGTAAATCCGCCAAGCCATCAATATGCACTACATTCAAGTCACATTTTGAGTCCAGAAACTTCTAGTTCTGATGATGTATTGTATCTACACAGCTTACAGTACCCCACATTGCCAACCCATGACCATGTTACATTCCCATTGTTCATATACTCCATTTTAATTGGGCAGAAGGGTTGAAAATAAGCTGCTTACATGAATTTCAACAAGCGTGGTGTTTCCGCTGAAGCAGCCTGTCCTTTAATGCCCCGAGGCAAAGACACAGAAGAATACGGTATTTATGGTGTGCAGAAATTGACTGAGACAGTCGGCATCAGGCGTGCCGCTTCACTAACTGCTCGTTCTCGGCTATAAAACGTAATAATTACAGAGGTCAGTGGTCATTTGGAAGTGGCTTATTTAATCTGTCCTATCGCTTCAGCGTAATTAAAAGACTAATTACTGCGTCTGCACACTGTTGTGGTAATTCATCTTTAAAGTTATAAACTGCAATTCAAAGATGAACAAAAAGAATAAATGAAAAATTCCGAACGCTGCACCGAAGCTCTCACTCTCAATTTGATCGACAGGTAATTGAATGCAGGCACGAACATCAAACGATATATCGAGTTTCTTGATGTTTTATAACGCTGTAAAAGGTTTGTTTACTTCAGCGATGTTTGAAACAGTGTCTTACTGTATTCATGACCTCCTGACTCACAAAACGCTTTTTTTTTTTTCTTTTATCATGATGACAAATTTAGCAATTACTAAAACCAAAGTGCAGCTCAATTGCATGTGGTCATACGTTGAGGATTAGGCCTTAAAGGCCATGGGACCCGACTGTCTGAAAGGTTTTTGAGTTTTATTTTTCTGTATTTTTCTGTCAAAACCATGTTGAAGTGCGTTTGCAGTGTGGCGTCAGTGATGCATTGTTAACCTTTCTGCTTCACACAGTCCCGTCAGTGGCACCATCGAACGTCAGCGGAGGGAACGGCCGAAGGCACGAACTGGTCATCTCGTGGGAGGTAGGGTCCTAACTGCCTCTGTAGCACAACCGTGAGAACATATGTGCGAGAAAAACTCAAATGTCACAGCGGGCCTGCTGTTCCAGTTGCGCCAACCCAGAGATGTGTTGCATAAACGGGAGTTAATGGAGGCTTTTTTTTTTTGTTGTCTAATCTAACTTAAAAATAATCTTTGCCGCTTCCTGTTGTTTCGAGGAATGTCAGCAGCATGACATTCAAATTGTGTGGAGTTTAAACTCCTCAGTGAGGATATAATGTTCGTATCTCTACAGAAGGCTTGAAGCTCCTTCAAATTCATGCTTCTCCAAACACTCTTTCGCTTTATAAAGATTGATGATTCAGAAACAGCCCCAGTTCATGCATTAATTATACCAGAATGATTATTATTAAGAAGAGTTCACTAAAGTTTACCAGCACTTGAAGACTGAATGTTAAACTTTACCATCAGAAGGCTAATAGAAATGCAAAAAAAATCAATGTCTTCCCAGTCAATAGATTAGATAAACATTTTGAGCACTAAAGATGATTGCATATAATAAACTTGTCTTGAATATCAATATGTTGCATTATGTAAACAGAAATATGGTAACGAGATCTAAATATGTTAGTTCTCAGGGGAGACGCTCAGGGATCAGCTGCTAATAACTAATAAACTGGCAGTGAGATATACTGTGGAAGAGTGTTATGCTTTGGGGGGTTTTGAAAATGTGTGTGTGAGGCTGGGACAAAGTTATATATATATATATATATATATATATATATATATATATATATATATATATATATATATATATATATATATATATATATATATATATATTTCATGGAAAGAGCATAAGTCATTTTTAGAAATGCTTCACAGAGAAAATTACCTTTTTTTTTTCAATTACTCAGTTACCTTTGTTACAAAAAATAAACAGTCTCTTCATGTTTTCCAGGGACCAGAGGCTGAGTAATTGAAATAAAGATGCTCATTTTGTGTGTGAAGTATTCATTTAACCTGAGGCTCAACAGAATCCGCTTGTGCTGCGACTCATGAACCCGTCCACCTGTAAAGCAGGTGTACAGTAATCTGTAGTATCACAACGATGACACGAGGCTGACGCAGAGCTGCAGAACATAGAAAACTTTACTTTTTAATTAATGAACATGTTGATCCTGTACGTCAGTGTGTTTTTTCAACGTTTCCTGTGTGTGGCTCTGTAAAAAAAGAGCAGTTCCTGCGGGATTCAAACCCCCGCACATAAAAAGCATAGCAATTATTATATTCAGGATTTTTACATGATTAAATGTGAGAAGACACCTATGCGGTGTAAATATTCATAATTTAAATTTGAGAAAGTATTCCTCAACAAAAAAAGATGTGATAATAAAAGTGTATGTTAAGTGAATTTCTTATCACGAGCCGCCGCTGTAAGAACATTCTTTGAAACATGCAGCGTGAGAATCAATGTTATAAATATATTTATTTATGATAGAGTGAAAACAAGCCCAGTGAAACAAGGGTCCCTTTAAACATCGGTGCAAAAACCGCTCTGCCAATGTTCCCTTAAGGATTAAACTGTCACTGAGTAATAAATCCTGCATGTGAATGTGACTTAATAATCATGTAGAGGTTGTTACTGCATGTGCCATTCATTAAAAAGCTTCACTTTGTGTTGCCTGGGAATACTTGTCAGACATTATTAAGGGGGATAAAGCTTGGTTGATGGACGACGCAACTCCTCGTGGCTCCTATACTTGAAGGAAACGGTTTAATGACTTGAAGATATACAGATGATTGCATGAGTTTACAGTCAGTTGCTTTCGCTTGAGCTGAGATATGACGAGGAGACGCAGTTTCCCTCCGTGTCTGCTGGGGACCGCTGTTTGCACACAGTCCTATTCCCACAACCATCAAAGAGGGATCTAATTAAAACATAGAGGAAAGTTTCAGACCCTCAAGTGAGAGAATGATGAGAAGAGTCTGGAGATGTTTTTAAAGGTAGGAGGAGACACGTATTGAGGGATTTGCTGAAATATTTAAAGAACAGAGTTGAGCTCGGGAGGTTGGGAATCAATTTTGATTTGTGTGACGAGTTAAAGCTTGAAATTCAGCAGAAATGTCATTGCATTTAAATTGCATTTTTTGGGCTGACAAATTGTTGACATTTTCTAAATAGATATTGATTGGGTTCTTTTTCTCATCTATATTTGATCTAATTATCTCATCTTCAAAGTTTTTTTTCTCCCCTGCATAAAAAACCAAAACCAAAACCAAATTAAATTCTATGGACCAAGAGTCCATTAATGATAGCGGATAAACTGTATATTAAGTAAGAGTTCAGTCTAATTAAAGTAGCTACGCTGTGATTAAATTTGGCTTTTGGTCATCGTTCCGATGTCTCACACCTCATTTCCCAAACGCTCTGTGTACCAATGTGAGTTTACTTACTTACTAATGCATGTCCTTACGTTCAACACTAGGGGGGCCTGCAACTTATGCTATACAGAATAGCAACAATACTCTTAAAGGATGTCCCAGCCTAAACCCTGAACCACAATAATGCCACCTACGGACACAACAACTTGTGGGAACGAGGCGTAATCATGTTTATAAGAAATGGGCATTGTCAGCGTGACGTCACTCGTTGGTTTGTGGACTTTTTTCGGGATCAGCGATTTTGCTGTCGCCATCTTGGAATGCGGAGAAGTGGCGTAGAGATGCTGTATATGTCTCTGGTAGCTGCAGCAACCTGTCAATCACAGTAAGCCTGCTTTATTTGAACACCATCATTTACTAAATGTCAATTGAGACCACAAACTCTTGTTTAAAATGTTTACTGAGGGAATAAATCAAGTGAGAAGTAGGGTCATTTTCGCATAGACTTCCATACAATCAGACTTTTTGTTTTACGTGACCCTGCTGGTCAGTAGAGAGAATGCACGTTTCATGACACTTCCGCTTTGGCTAAAACGACTCAGGTGTAAAGGCTCTAAACTCCTAAACAGCCGTGACCCTTCAGAATATGGCGAGAGAGTTGCAGATTATATCCAGTGCTCATGAGCTGTGAGGGGGCTCAGGTCAGCGGCCATCATCAGGGCAATTATTTGTTATGAGAGGAAAGACGTGATCGACCCATCTAGTACAGTATTCTACATCCAGGCTTTGAACCTGGAAGAAAGACGTCAACTCTTCCAACGAGGGACAAACCGGAAAGTGCTTTAGTCCGCTCAGCCAGGATGCTTTTCCACAAGATCAGAGGCTGAAGTGGTTATTGTAAAGAGAAAATACTTTTATGAGATAAAGATTTAACTGTCCCAGAGGAAATAAGGCATGGCAGCAGCAAAGAGGACAATGCAAGCACCAGAGCCTATTCAACTGAATACCACAAAAGCAATACGTAGATCAATGCAGACAAACCTCAGAGTGACTTGAAATTACGATTTTGATTCATGGATTAAATGTGAATGTTTTTTAGAGATATTTCCAGCACATGTGCATGCTGTTTTTTTGTCTGTCATTGGCTCTCCTGATTGGAAAAACCTTGTATCCAAGAGAGATCGTCTGGACAATACACAACCCTGGGATCACAGCTCATTGCATTTTAAACGTAGTCCCTCTTTATTCTGTTGGAAATGTGTTTAACCACACAAGGTCTCAGAGTTTGAGGGCGCAACTTGGTCACGACTGCCGAACTAGCTGACGAAGCTCAAAGAAGGCCAGCCGGGCCGTGTGCTACACAGAGCCGCATGAGCCGGGCCAGTGATTAAGACGTTTTGGATTTTAAATGTGGGTCGCACCAGAGCGGCACAACGATGATTAACCTTGGTTCTCGGAGCCGTTCCAAAAAAGTCCAAGGGATGTTTATGAATATCTGTTTGTAATGTAAATCTTGACTAGGGTTGCGCTCGAAACGTTCTAACTCTCACGCCAAGTAAAGAGGATATCAGCGGACAGCTTGGCTCTCGGCCAGGTTCGGTGCGCAGCGTGTGCAGAATTCTTATGAGCAACGCAGAGAATTTGCAATTGAGATCAGTTGAAGGATATATTAACAGGGGAACGGTGAACAGATGTGGATGCAACTGACAGTTATTCTTGTAGTTATTAAGTATGGGAGTCCAACTGCCACTGGGAAGATAACCTTCACATGAGGAGAAGTGCCCCTCCGTGGCACATTATGGGGGATAATGTCCATTCCAGATGGGATGGTGTTTGGCGCTCGAACATTTCCTGTTTATAAATGAGAATTATGCTATGTAAAGAGTGTCATTAGAGTAGCTTGTATAACACAATGACGACCTCCTTATAAATACATGCAGGACCCCGTGTTGGAAGAAAAATCAAGGGATACTTTAAGTGACATAAAACCATGATTGGTTGGATGTGCTAGAGTCCTTTCAAGCACTCCATCAATTTGAGTACAATTGTTTCTTTCTAAAGGACCGTCTTGATCAGACTCAAGGAAATGCAGAGCTGCAGCTATTTTAGTTTCAGCAACCTCTGTGATAGAAACAATTTGCTTTCTTCAACAAATGCTTCATCATGTGTGAGCATCATCGAGTCTGCTCGTCTGTTTTTTTTCAGACATTTTTTTGCCGGTACAGAGTGTACAATAGGGCAAAAAATGTAAAATACTTTTTAAACGACGCTCTCCGAGAGCGCCGCTGGACAATGTCGAGACGCTTCACTTCGATGCAGTGTCCTCCTTTCAGCACCCGTCGTTTCAGGTCGTTTAAGCTCTGCCCTGTTTCTTCTCCTTTCTGCTAAATGCTCTTGGAAATAAATCAGGACGTCGTCAGTGATCAATGCCGATGGATATTAAAGGAGACGGAGCAGGAATGTTAGTCCTTTTTTTGGCAGTCGAGGCATGCGAGCGTGCTACAGTTCTGCCTCTCCAATCATCTGTGGAGAGTTGTCAGTGCCTGGACGGCCATGGTGGGCAAGGTTATTAAGCAGGATGAATGACTAAACAGTCTCTGCAGCTTCGTTCAGCCGTCTCATTAGAGTCGACGGTGGGAGACTGTTTTTTTCTTCTTTTTTTTCTTTCTCTGGGAGCCATCGGAAGGACCATTAGTGATGGCCCTACAGTCACCGTGACTGAGCCCCGGCAGGCCCGGCAATTTCATCCACAAGATTTACCTCAGTTCAATCAGCCCTCTCACACCGTGGCCACACTTAGCCGCGACAATCTCAATTCCCAAACCCGGGAAGTGTTTCTAGACTTAACTAGCTAATTTGTTGATGCTGTTTTTTTTTAAGATCTATATTTCTTGGCATGTCTTTGAAAGCCTTGTCAGCCCTGATAATAACTTTGATGGAAGCTAATTCATTTCCACTGATCATCCCCGTAATTAGGCGGTCATGGTGATTGAATGAAATGTGAACTAACGTCTCCAACCACCACCAATCCCTCTGTGGACTGAATAGCTAATTTGGGTGATGCCTTCTGGGTACAATGCTACTTTGAAGCTTGTGCAAATCAACACATTAAAGCTCGCTGTCTTTTTGTTGCCAAAAAAACAGGTGTACAGGTGTTTGTCATTTATTAAATTTAGATTTTAAACCCTGCAGCCCGTATTTTAATTAAATTCAAGCTCACTTAATGAATTGGCATTTGAGTTGATTAAGCGCGGAGCAGCTGTGGAACACAGCCCCCAGTCTCGCCACTTCAGGAAAACCACAGCTTAGCAGCGCACAAAACCTGTGTCCCAAAAAAAATGTACCCGTCAGACATGGAAAAATAAATGTGCTACATAATGGGGACAACTGAGCCAGATATCATTTGATTCCATTACTCAAGACTGACTGCATCTTTATTAACACTGGCAGCCAACAGCAGCAGTCAAGGGGTAGGAAATTAAAAGCGGTTTCAACGGGATGACTAGAGGAAAAAGGCATGTTTTGTTTAATGAGAGCCACACAGAAGAGGCTATTTAGATGAGTCACTGCACCCTCAGTCACTGATGCCGTCACAGTAAGATAGGTTTGCCCTTTATCTCAGTGAGGATCAGTTTCTGTCTTTCCACTGTATTCATCAGCCCGTATCCGAGGAGTTCCAAAATGGCGAGGGCTTTGGGTACATCGTCGCATTTCGCGCCAACGGAACCAGAGGCTGGAAGGAAAAGATGGTGACGTCCGCGGACTCCACCACGTACAAATACCGAGACGAGACCTTCCCTCCCCTCACCCCGTTTGAAGTGAAGGTCGGAGTGTACAACAACAAGGGAGATGGGCCGTTCAGCAAAGTTGTCATCATCCACTCCGCTGAGGGCGGTGGGTTCATATTTGTGGCTGCATTGATTTAAAAAGAACAGAGGGAAAAGCTTTTCTGCAGTTTCATGGTTGTCACCGTTTCAACATTGCTCCACAGAGCCGAGGGAAGCGCCGTCCGATGTGAAAGCTTACAGCATTTCTTCATCGGAAATTAGGGTCACCTGGAAACCGCCCAATCCCGGCCCCGGGAGACCAAGAGGATATGAGGTACGTGTAAATTGTGTGCCTTGTGGGGTGGGGGGGAGGTTTGCATCCGCACATTTCCATACGGTATATGACGTTTTGCTCAAGCGTGTGAACCTTCAAGCACAAGTCAAAGGTACGACCGTTTTCAAAGTCTTTTCATTTCGTCTGAACAGGTCAGCTACTGGAAAGACATGGAGCAGGAGGAGTCGGGGGCAAAACAAAGAACTGTGAAGAACGAAACAGCCATGGTCCTGACAGGACTAGAGGGCAACAGCCTGTATCTCATCACTGTAAAAGGCTTCAACAGCATCGGGCAGGGTCCTGCCACTGCAGCTGTCACAGCTAACACCAGGAAAGCCCGTGAGTACAGTACTGACACTAATCATGTCACACTATATATGGAATAGAGGCTACCTGTGCAGTTTGCCCTAAATCCCCCTGTAAAAAGGGTAGTAATTGACCTAGTTGGTTGAAACTCTGCTTAAAAAGTCTGTTTGAATTTGCACCTCGAGCATTGCGTTCTCCTCTCAGCTCCTGCTCAGCCTCCAACCAACCTCATGTGGATTCAAGAGGGCAACAACGTGTCTTTAAACTGGGACCCAGTGAAGGCAAAGGACAACGAATCTGATGTTATCGGGTATATGGTAATGATCCTTCTTTAAAGTCACGTTTCTTCAACTGCATGAAATTAGGACACATACAAACTATAGATTTGCTAATTGTGAGGAGCAGCTTTTTCCCCTTTAAACTGTTGAATATGTTATAAGGCTAATCTGAATTGTAAACTTTAGGTTCAGCTTGGCGTTATACGTATGTGCAACAAACTTAAGTACAGTGTTTGGACATTTGTACCCCTTGTGCCCCTTGGCGATTATAGTGGACTCTTCCCACCTTTGTGTGCACACGGTCTTGTCAGTCACTTTGACTTTTTGTATTTAAAGAACCGAATGTCCACCAAAGTCTGGAAAGTGCTCCAGCCGCAGCTCATCATTGTCTATGTAGAAAGAAACAGGACCTTCACTTCTCCATTCCTGGACATCTGAAATATTGTTGCTGCTATTACTGTCGTAATGTGTTTTTTTGTATTACAAAGTGTTAATGCCATGTAGACACAATAGCATCCAGCTGCAGAGCTCCAGGCTCAGGCACCTCCATCACCAGGACCGTTGTTGAACATCACATCCTGATCACATGTGTTAAAGTGGAAAATTAAGTGTTTCTCGCGCTTCTTTATCAATATACGTTTATTTGTCCCTATATTGCACATGCTTGTATTGTCTCATCGTGCTTATCATGACTAAAATAGCGTATTTAGTATATATCTAATACATCATATCACATCCATGCCACACAACCTCTACCAATAACACGCAGAGGTAAACAATACAATAATTTCAATAGAACTTTAAACATATAACTTATAAAGTAGGTAACAGAATGTTTAATAAATTGCTAACGTTGGCTAACTTCAACATAAGCACAGCAACAACAGGCAAAGAAATTGTTATTTCATGTAAATTAATAACCTTAGATAATTTTAACGTTAGTTCACTGACGACATAAGCATAGTTTACAATCCCATAAGGTTGGTAAGCCTCGTTACCTAACTTTAAAAGTTACAGTTATATCAGAATATTAAGGTTGTCTCTTCGTATCCTGACGTTTCTGCCGATGGACCTGGAACCCCGAGCCTGGAACTCTGCAGCTGTACTCTCCCCTGTAAAAACCTAAAGTGGCTGTGTGACCATGTCCTGCAGGTGTTACTCAAACAGGAGGGCAGAGGCCACAACCAGGTGACGAGAACCATCAACCCCTCCACCATGCTCTCACTGCCAGAGGGAGGCACCTATATCATTGAGGTGCGCGCCCTCAGCGAAGGAGGAGAGGGAGCGGTCAGCTCCCAAGTCCGACTGGTCACCTCCTCCGGTAAGCTAGTTAGTTGCCTTCCCTCTTCTCAGCCTCACACTCCCCAACGTGACCCATGAAATTCAATCTTCATGCATAGGCTGTTTTCTCTTTGTAGCAATCTTGTGTTCGGCCCTTAATTGAGTCATCGCAGATGTTGTGTGAGCCAAGTTTTCTTTGGCTAATACGGTTTTAATTACGTCGCCCACACAAGCCTTCCTATTCTTACACGGCCTATTAGCTTCTAAGCAACCGGATGGACAGAATGTTTACTGTCCTGCATGTGACATTAGGCAACAGATTGCTTTTTTTTCGCCATTTCTTCGTAGTTCCTGGGGTCCGATTCATTTGCAAGATCAATGGAGTTTTTAAGCATGAAACATTAATGCAATTGCGGCATTCTGTTTTGCATCATCGTTTTCACCCATATTGACTCCTCCCCCTCCCTTCTCTTCAGGTGTCCGGGCAAAAAGCAACGAGCGCTCAGTGCACTGCACACCTCAGGGCCTAACATGGACAGCAATGCTCCTGGTTCTTCTGGTGCCTTGAGTTTCCTGGTCAGGCCACAGGGCCATCCTCATTTCCACGGAGGGAGCCACCAGTCTTCAGCTCCCTCATTCCCTCTGACTGCCTGCTTGCTTTAGCCTTACCCGACCCCCAAGGGCCCGAGGCCCGCCAAAGGGGGGTTGAGTCTGCCGGTTCTTCAGAGTTCATCCATTTAAGTTTCCTGTTTCTTTTTAGGTCTGGGTCTTTGATTTGCACTGTTCTTTCTGACATCCCAATAGTGCTGCACATTAGTGTACATTGCGTGGAAAGATTTGTGTAATCATTTACGTTTAACAGCAAGTGTTCCTCTCATTGACTGGCATCTCACCACATCCTGACGGCTCCTACAGCTCTGTGGCTCCACAGAGCATGAACAGTTCCTCAAAAAGCTGCTGTGGTAGTAATACAGGGATCAGCCGGCCTGTTTCTTTTCATTACTTATCTTAGTCAATTTACCCTTTGGCTGCCTAACAAGCAATGCAGCAGAAGCTCAGTAGAGATAAGTGCATTGTTTTGTTATTTACACATTGAGGAAAAGTTTTTTAATAAGGAACAAAGAATCTGACTATTTCCAGACTTGCTTTTTGTACATTGTGTTACCTTTAGAGCAACAAAAAAAAACAGTGGTGTGTGTCAGCTATGTCAAACTCTGTTTCTTGGTAGTGATTAACCCACGCTTGGTAATACAGTTTGTTGACTGTTGGATGTATGGAGATAGGAAACAGGTTCTTAACTTTAGTGCCCGGACACATCGATAGACAAAGACAACTCTGTACGGACTCTTGGTGTCAGTACAAATAAATGTGATGTATATTTTTCAAACGGTTGTTGTTTGTATTTTCTAACTTTTAGAAAAGTAATATTTCTCGCAACACACCAGGGTTTTTATCCCACATTGTTTCATCTTTGATTATTTGTTTAATAATTTTCTCTCTACAGTTTTCCCCACATCTTTAAATTGCTTACTTTGTCTGACCAACAGTGCAGGATCCAAAGATTTTCAGTGAAATACAACGAAGAAAATTACCAAAATTCCACATTTGAAAAGGGGGAGACTGACAATGTTTGGTGTTTTTGCTTGATATATTTGCTCGATTATTGGAGAATAAAAATTGTTGATCAACTAACTGACAATCATCCCTACAATACAAATCCACCGTGACACTTGTGTTCTATTTTTCATCTATAAATGTTCATCAGACAGTTTTGCAGTAAAGTCTTTCCCGAGAATGATGTAAAGTTTGGGTTCATTGAATTCCACACACGTGGCATCGGAGGCCACAAAACTTTTTCCGATAAAGAACTACTACTACTGCATGGCCAAATAGGGCAGCATCAAGAGTATCTCTCCCTGCTCTCGGGCTCTTGCCTTGTCTGCAGTTAAAGCTTATCTCTCACTGGGCAGAAATCCAAATGAATTTGCCTCAAGTGTAATTAATGTTAGAATGGAGATCTGTGGTCCTATCGCCGGCTTGCTCGGGCAGACCTTTTGCTTGCTGCCTCGAGCTCCCTGGACTCTCCATTACAGAGTCGGAGTCAGCAGGCTCACCTGCTCAGGTCCAGACAAGGGTACTATCTCAACCTCAAGAGATAGGACCACACAGCCAAACAGAGGACAAGCACCGCCCCAAGCTCCTCTTTCAGACCTCTCTGTTTTGGTTACATTACATTCAGAGAGATGGGACGGAGGGGGAGGGGGGGTTATAATTGGAGTCCTCTTTCCGACTTGTACATCCTTTTCCGTCCGTAGTGCAAAGTATAGGCTGTTTGATGTGGATGGAGGGGTTTTGCGGTCCTTTTAGCCCGTTCTGTGACGTCGGCTCAAACACATACTTCCACACAAGTGCTAATGTACCGACCTTTAATTATTCATGCAGCACCTGTCTGTGTTAGCGCATCTGATTTATGGTAATGGATTATGTTTCCTGCAAGGAGATCCATTTGGTTCCGAGAGCCAGAAGCTATAGTGTCAGCAATTAAAACATGAACTCCCCCTTGGTTAATGTGTGTGTGTGTGTGTGTGTGTGTGTGTGTGTGTGTGTGTGTGTGTGTGTGCTGGAGTGTACTAGTTTTTAGTATTGCAATATGTTATGTTTATTTTAGGGATAATGCATTCTGCTGGAGATCTGCAAAGATTCAGTTTTACAGCTTACATTTGCAATAAATGTTTCCAAGAAGAGATATTTTCATCAGCTGCTATTAACCATTGTTAGCATTGACATCTTTATTTTCACTCACTTGAGTATAAAGATGGTCCTATTTACTGTCAGTGCATGGTCATACATCATGCTTCAGGCTTAAGGAATCGCACTGAAATATCGGCGCTGTCACCTACAAAATGACGTTCCCATACAACTAAAACTGCACTGTGAATTACGTTTCTAGGGAACCTTATTTTGTTGTGGATTACATTTTGCTTTTAAGATGTCTCAATTGAGTTTTTAAAAGAGTCTGTGAAAGTTTGTGTAGGGAAGTAGATAGTGGACGGGTCAAAACACACAGGACCTTCAGCCAGGACACCGCTGTTCATGTCCTAAGCACTATTGTTACCTTACAAAGTAGTTTTGTTGCTTTGCTTTGTCTCCTTTCAATGTACATTTACCAAATTTCTTGAACTGTCAAGTGTAAATCAAGGAGAAAATATGTGTCCTTGAAACATAATTGAGAGTGCAGTTTAGTTGTTGTTTAGGAAACAGGGTTGAAAGGACATATGCACATTTACTTTGATCTTATGCTGCTGCAATACATCTTTTTGGAGTTTATATTTCAACAGAGACGGTCCCTTCAGGGGACACCATGGGATGTCAAGTTTCTGTCCTCTATTTCCTCCTCCTTTGGCATTTACTCTCTGAAACCTTATATGTAGACTCCAAAAGAAACCTTCAGAAATGATATCCCGGCAAGTATCAGTTGATACTTCTGCCTCCATCAAAACACAAACGTCCTTTGGCCTTTTAAAAGTGTTGAATTGTCTTTGTGGCATTGTTGTTGAAGGATTCTTTTCAGGAGGGTCACAGTTTAATACTCATCCTAAAATTGCCAGAAGAGTGGGACCGTCCAACAGACACTGCTGCTACAGGACGAGGTAAACAGCAATATCATCCAGCAAGAGTCTTTCTGACTTTTTCCTGTCTCGCATTTCATGTTTCTGTTTGCACAAGCAGTGAGTTGCATTAACCAAAACTGTAATATCACAAAGTTTTTTGGGGGCGTTATACAATTGTTGAGTTTTTTAACAGCTGTTACAGTAAATGAAACTAAGGTGATCTTCCACAAATGGAATAAAATGGGGGGAAATAATGCAGTGTGTTGGTGCATATGAGTTCTGAGGCGTGTTCGTTTCAACCACCACTCACCCATTCCATTGAATTAAAGATCATAATTATGGTTTCACCCTAATTCAATTTTGTCTGCAATTTTTCTCAATAAGCTTTAATTGACTGTTCTCAATTCATAATTTCCACCAATGCATGTCTGGTTAATGGTCGTACAGTATAATTAAAGCTTGTGTGTGATGTGAAACCTTCTCCAGATAAGATTGTCTAAGCTGTTGAGTGAGATATCATATTTCCTGTCGTTGCTGTGGCAAAATAAATGCCGTGTGTTTTTTTTAATATAAAAATATAAAAAAACAGAACTGTCGGGACTTCTGATATAGTGAGCTAATTTGTGTTTGCTGTAGGAGGCTTGTGTGATGTTTGGATTTTGGTCTCCCACCCAAAACCCGGCAGTGGCAGAGATGGCAGGGAATGAGAATTAGGGAAGTGTGCCATGTTCTGTTGAAGACTGTGAACAGAGGGATTAAGGGAGCAGCTTTGCAGAGAGAGTCAACATCCAGCATTATATTGCACCAGTCCAGTAATTATTGAAGTTATAATTGAAGTTGTCTTCTGACCTCTAAAACCGGCTGCACCGCCAGGAAGTCGCAGTGCACAATGTGCCGTTCTGTTGAGCCCTGCGCGACATAAAAGAATCCTTCCTTTTTGTTGTTCGGTTGTTGAAGTACCCTCATTGTACCAGCAACAACTGTCATCACCCTGTTATTCTCTCTTTTTTTTCCAGACAATTATATCAGTCCATCCAATACTTTGGTCCAGCCGTCAAGGTAACTTTGTTTTGATATCTTGGTAAAAGTGTGGATACATACAAACCCTAATGTTTTTGGTGAATCCAGAAAAAAATGTAGTTACTCAAGCAATATAGAAATCTAATCATTGATCATTGATTCGAACCCCAGCTTCCTTGCCCGTATCGATGCGTCCTTGAGCGACACACTTAACCCTAAAATTGCTCCCGTGGCTGCATCTACGGTGTATATATGGCAAATAATCCTGATGTGGTACCTTGCATGGTAGCTCTTCTCATCAGTGTGTGAATGGGTGAATGATGTCATGCAGTGTTAAAGCACTTTGAGTGGTTGGAATACTAGAAAGGTAATAAACAAGTACAGGTCCATTACCAACCAAATACTATTCGATATGTTTGAAAGAACTACATTATTTAGTATATTGGCAAGCAAGGATCTTGTACGATTAGAGGGAAACGTCTTAAGAAACATTAGCTAATTTGTCATATTGTAAACACTCTCTCATAAGAAATCAAAAGTAAAAAGCCTCGTTATGGAAACATTTAAGAAATCTGAGAAGAAAAGAAGACAACTCCTGTTGATTAAACTTGTTTGACCCTTTGTCGTCAAGGGCTTGTGTGTTTCTACTCCAAAACATTTGTCAAGTTTCATACTGAAATGTAGCAATAGGAGCCATTGTACAGCTTCCTCAAAGCCCTGAGGAGGGAAACGGTGCTTTGACTCTAAGCCTCAGAAAGAGTATTGCAAGGAACAGAAAACTACCTGGTCTACCAAAATGTTTGGAGAACCACATGAAGTCTAACTGCAAACATGTATAAAATAATGTGGCGTGTCATGCTACAACTAGGACATGCTCACATGTGCCAATTTGTTCATACAATTCCCAAACCCTGCAGATTGGTGAAGGTGGTGATTCATTTAGGCGCTCCAAGCTTCTTTTCTCCAGACCCATTGTGCGAGGAAACACAATGGGATGGAGTTGTAAATCTGGGGATAATCTTAGTGCAATATAGAGGAAGAGGGCTGAATAAGGAGATTTAAAGGTCATGCAGGAAAACAGGCAGCTCAGTGCAGACCTCTGCCAAGCCAAGCCCTTATAATCTACCCAATTAACTGTAACTTTCCCAGTCAGGATTGGACCACGGACTAGATAACTCAATAGGTATGCGAAGGTGACCAACGTTTCACTCCATAGTGGCACTAGCGGGAAGGTCAAGTGGACACCAAAATCCTGAAGGAAGCGTAAATGTGCAAAAGGAAGTCAGTTTGCAGCAGATAATAAATTTAAACTTGATGGTGGCGCTGGTCAATGGGGCAGTAATGTGCATGCCAAGATGTATGCCAGTGTTGGAGGTGTTTGGTGTCCACTGAAGAGGAAACACATCTATCACATCTGTCACTACAGTTACAGTCACATTCAACTAAATTGCTAACAAGCTAATCCTTGTGTTTGATTTTTAGCTTGTGAACATGAAACATGCCAATGTCTTGGGTAGGTATTGTGAGAATCTACCGCTTCAAGGAACTTCTTGCTTTGGTTCTGACTCACATGGGGTTTTGAACACTGCTCACCTGGGTCCTCCAAGCCAGAGTCCTCATGATGTCGTCGTCCAACAGAGCAGAATATCGTGCCCAACTCATCGACACACCTCTCTCAAACAGGGAAGTGTCCATGCCGTCCATTAGGAGATGACTACTCTTCAACAACTGGCAACTAAAGGTAACTACTTTCACAAGATTTAATGAAGTCAGTTCATTTGTGGGAGGCCGTTGGTCATTGTTAACTCTTCACTACTGGCGCTGAACTAAGGAGCTTCATACACGCAGTTTTGGCAAATTATGCTTTCACTTCCTTTAGACACTTCTTAGCTTGACCCCAAAAAAAAAACATTTGGTGTCTGCTGTGTGTTTGCTGCTGCTGAAGTCACGATGCTCTGACGGTGGTTAGAATCATTTGTATTGGTTCATGGGTTTGCTCGTCTCTATTGCAGAGCCTGAGATTTGTCAGGCACGACTATGACTGGCAGTAAAATCTGTCATTATAATGTAAACAGTTGTCAGAGACTACTGCTAGGGCTGATGTGAAGACAACCATTACTTCAGATGTGTTTTCTGCCATCATGGTGCGACTAATCTGGTTGTAAAAAAAAAATATTGAATAGAAGTTTGTGAGAAAATTACTCTCCTTCTCAGTAAACATAGTAAACATGGGTTTAAGGTCTCAATCCGTAGTTTAAAGTCGTCTTCAATACAGCATGATGTCCTTTTCATAAATGATGGTCTCATTTAGAGATACATATACCATAAAGCAGGGTATGCTTTGGGGGCGTGGCTACCTTGTGATTGACAGGGTACTTTAACAGTGCTGTCTACTTTAGGAGTTGTCCTTGTTTTTATCTTCTAACTTTAACCCTTTCACAGTGTTTTCAGTTCATTAATGTTAATTGCAACTATTTTGGTTGCCTCAAATGTTTTTATTGGGCATACGGTGGTACGATCTTTAATCCTCTCGTGTCACTTCTGGTTCCAAAAAACAAGATGGCGACGGCCAAAAAACAATTGGCAAGGTTCAAACTGCAGAAGTCAAGGCTTTAGAACAGTAGTCTGCAAACCAATGGGTCCGTCATGGTGTCTACGTCCACTTATGTGTATTCTATGTGTATTTTGTAATCAGATAAAAGCAAACTTGTGGTGTTTTTGACCTACAGCACAATGGACCTGCTTGATATGGATTTTGTCTGTCATGAAACAAAACACTCAGGATTATATATCATCTTCGCAATGAATAAGAACATCTACACCTAAAGTGCTTGAATGCTGGTGACCTGAAATGTAATGTCATACAGGTTCATCCATTGGAGAGCATAAATATCTCTTACCAATTTAAAAGTGGTTCAAATATGCCTGGACAAAAGTGTTAGACTGACCCGCATTGCTGTCAGGCTCGGGCTAACAGCTGAATGACATTTACTTTCCCTAAAAAAGGAGGCAACAATTATGTTATTGCACGTTTTAGTTTAAAGTTCAGAATTCTTCAAAGGTATTTCTTAAATTAGAAAGAAAGATAACCTTTCCATGTTTTAACACCATGTGAAAAGGTTAAGCAGTTTTCGACATTTGTCACCAATCAGGGGATGCAGGCTGCCTGCAGATGGTCACATCGAGTTGTGTCTAGGTTGCCTGGTGGCTTTAACCATCTCGAAACAGAAAAGAATGCTACATTTGCTGCTCTTCTGTTTTTTCTTTTGTTTTTTTGAAAGGTAACTGTGATCCTAAAATCGAGTCTTGCGCGGTCATTCTTCAATAAAGCACTTGTTATATGTGGTTGACAGAATCATTTCTGTCTATAAACTGTACTGAATAAGCCCACCTTCTGTTTCTTGTATCATTCATTGTTTTAAAGATCTTAATAGCAAGTGGATCTAAAGGTAACGCCCAATGTTTTATTCATTGCTTTTAGATTCCAATGTATCAAAGTCTCATCAGTTCCTTTAATGCACTAGCTTCTTCCCGGATTGAACCGTACTGACCTGTCACTAAGACCTTGCCGCAGCCACCCCCCACCCTCCATTTTCCACTGTCGGAGGACAGAAAGGTAAATGCTGGAGTTATCCGTAGTGTTGGAGCCCAGCTGTGCAAGGGAGCATCCAGTTCATTGCTTGGCCTTTTACAGCTTCATTGCCTACTTTACAGTAAAGCCAGGTGCAGCGAACCTTTCATGGGGCTGACATATTAGCTGATTTAAAGATTCCCTGGGTGGCAGGCCACAGTAAAAACCTGGATCAGTTGAAGCAATCTGACGGTTCCTTCAAAGTGAAACTAAGTAATAAAACGGTAAGGAGACCACACTTCTTCATCTCCCTGCTCTTTTTTTTGCTGTTCTTCTCCAAGTTTAAATTGGCTGGATTATCGGAAAACCCCATATTTGCCCATTTCAGACTCTGCAGTGGAAGCAATCTAAAACCTTCCGTGTCTGAAAGTTGCCGGCCTTTCGCGCCGGCTACTTAGCAGTTGTGCTGTTATATAAGCTTGACTGATATGCGCCTGATTTTAAATGTAACTCGCAATGTGCAAAGTAACAACAGCTGTGCCATTTCAATACTCGCTTAGGAGAAAACCAACTGTCTCACTGACTATGAATCTGACTTTGAAGTGTTTTGGGATGGGAGTTTCTGAAAGCCTCTCGAATAATTCAGTGGAGCAGTCTTTGTTTCATGATGCATGAAATCAAAATGTATTATCTGACAACCCGTATTAAATGTACATAGCACAAACCACTCATTAAGTCTGATCTCAGTTCAGAAACAGAAAGTGTTTCAATTAGCTGTTAGGATTCCTTGAAGCCAGTATTTATAATAAAAATATGAATGAGCTTATTGCAAGATGTTATTCAGAAGGTCTGTAAAACGCTAACAACCATAAGAAGATATTTATATATGTACATACTGTTCTTCAGAAAAGACATCAAAAGCCATACACAGTTGGAAACTGTCATTGAAGTGTGGAGCACAGTGGCAGATTATTAGTATCAAAAGGTCTTTTGTGAAATATGTTTTCAACATTACAGAGCACAAATAAGATGTAGTTTATTGTTTTGGTTTAATAGGCTTTTAGCTTCTACCTAAGACAAATAAAGAATGTATAATTAAGAAAAAACAAAACGGAACTAGTAGAGAGTTAGGCCGTTCATAATTTGAATATATATATATATATATATGATTTTGACTTTCAAAGTTACTCCAGATAAGCGTTCCAAAGACATCTACTGAAGAAATAGTCTGTATGAAAACTGGGTAAATTATCTGGCAAACTGTCTGGAAAAGATACATCAATGGTGAGTTTTTCAATTGTAATGTTTCAATGTTTAGTATAACAACAGTATACCGGTTTCATGGCGAATGGCAATATAAGTGTGTTATCATACAGTGTGAATTTGCTTATCTGTGATAGTAAGATATGTGCGTATTTGACTTAAAGGTACAGACAGGAGCCATCTGGCTTGCCTTCATTTTAATAAGCACAGCTGATGTTACTTTTTTATTTAGTAGATCATTTCTTTTTTTTTAATAATAATAATTAAGAAGAGGAACAATCTGAAGAAACAGAATCAGTGTTGAAATACCCAAGATCAGTTTTGGTCCACTTTTTGAAGGTCTCTGTCTTGAAAGACCTGTTTATACAGTATATCTGGAATTAAAGGCGGTGAATGAAGAGAAATTGTCTGTTTGTGGCTGTTTTTATGAGACTTCTGACCTTTCAGATTGTGTGCATCTGGCTTGTATGTTTCACATTTTACTGTAAGTGTGTCATGCAGTGTGGCTCCCACGTCTCTGGTCTTATCTCGGTCTTGATACTCAAATGTCTTGGTCATGCTTGGTTGTGGTTTAGATGGTCCTGAATACAACCCTGATAATCATAGTGAAATGATAAGATTCATAGACCAAAGTGAGAGAAAAATACTAATCATTTTAATGAATCAACCCTTTTAAAAGTCTACAACTCGAGAAACAAACTATAATCTCGCTAACCACATGAACACTTCCCGGTCTACACTAGCGGGTCATGTCTCAAATGCCCCGCAGTCAACCGACATCTAACGGGTGGATACAACAATGATACTTCTAGAACCAATAGTGGCGTCAATACCTTACAGACTGCCAATACACTTGAGGCTTAAATCGTTCACCTGTGATGTCTTACACAAGCTGCAGTCGGGGGCGTCCTCGTCGTGTGACAGCTGCACACCCTCAAAGCCCAACAGCAGCCCCGCGCGTCCTCTCAGTCCAGTGGCGACGTCCTCCCAGACCGTTGAGGAAAAACAGGTATGCACACATGTGCTGCTGAGTCGATACACAAGGAGATTGCAGCCTGATAGATGAGACGGCCTTGGAGGTGATTGAGTACTACTCTGATGGTGGTGCATTTAAATTGGGCTGTGCATGTAAATGTTTTCCCTTAATTGGTAGCCAGAAGAGGTTTATCACCCGAGGTGAATACAGATCTGAAACGCACGCGACTGAAAAGAAATTCAATCCAGATTTAATGAGCTGTAGGACGGGGAAGCCTACGTTTACGCTCGTAGGTTGGGCAGAGCCACTTCTCTTTTGTACGGAGACGTAGAGGTTTTCCTTCTTTCTTCTTCTTTTGTTTCACTCTGGTGATTAATGTCCCTTGTTTGACCTTATTGACTTATTGCTCAAATGAGGAAATTGCTCTCAAGAGCGGTGCACTTTAGCCTTCATTCAGACCCCGTGTGTCACATGTGCGGATCGTGTTTCCCCCGGATGGCAGATTAGTCCGACCGATTTTCCAGTGCAGAGGAAAACAAGCCAAATTAGTTATGAAAATGCACTACAAACAGCTGGGATGGGCAACAGATGGCAGCGCTGTCTGTTCAGGTGGACCGGACATCAAGGTCTTTCACTGTTGAGAGGCGCTTCTTGATTAACGGTGTCTCCGAGACAAACCAGCATGTTAGACAACTCCTTTATGGTCGTGACAAAGCGTAGGCAAAAATACACGACAGGAAGGAGCCGCAGGGAGCTGCAGAGTAAACATCTGAAAACAAAAGCAGATGCCCGTGCTGAGAGACTTCCAATAAATCATCAAATAAGAGTGGGTGCTGTCGAAGATATCGTCGCTACACATCACAGCATGCAAGCGCCTCGCAGTAAAGGAGATGCCTTTCATTTCACAATGGCCATAGACACATGGAGACGAGCATATTTTTGAGGAGACAAGCATATTTTTGAGGAGCCAAGTATTTTTTTGAGAACATTCATCCATTTTAACAACCAGTAATTCCTATCAGGGTTAAGAAAAAACAATTGCGGAAAGAGAAGTGATTTATGGATATCCGTTTCATGTTGGTAAAATCTAAATGATCTGATACCGCAGTGCAATTTAAATTATTGTAAGAAGCACTGCGTGACAGCGCCAACGTCAACCTCATGTACTGATAGATGGCTGTAATAAAGTGCAGCTGTAACGTGCTATTTTTCAACCCATGTTCAGGATTCTGGGAAGTTATGAATAAAATAGAGACTCGGCGTGAACATACTTGATATCGAGACGGACATTTATCCTGCAAGAACAGAACCACTGCAATCAATAGAGCCAGTGATATGTTTACTACATTGTACACTGGCACAAAATCAATTAAATACGTTTTTCTGAATATCCTTTCGGACGCCTTTAACTCGTGCAATTGGCGGATAATCTTCGGAGATTTCCTTTGGGTTTCTCTCAGAGCAGCTGTACAGTTTGTTTCAAGCGGTTCAGTTTTTAGGGCTTTCCGCGCCGTCGGAGCTACTGTGTGATCACGAGTGCTCTTCCGAGGCTCCGTGTATAGCCTGCTCGACCGCTGGAGCTAATCTCAGTTTAGCATTTCCACACAAAAGCTGTCTTTGTGGTTGCTCAAACAATGGCAGACCGCTAGACGTCTCGATCCGGCTGCCCCGTAGCCCTCAGTCCTGCGTCTTCAGAAACGACAGTTTGGTGCTTGTAAGCCGCAGCTCAAGTGCTCTCTCACCGGACTGTTCCGAGCGCCTTGATCCTTTGGCACCAACACTGCTATGTTTGTGTTATTGTGCACAGAGACAGCAGTGACAACTACATTTCCTACTTTTTTTGCACTATGCATCGTTGGGATCCGGCAGGAGCGTGTTTGGTTATTAGCAAGTTTGAAAACTAAATTATTGACATTCTATTCCATTATCCAAACCGCTTATCCTGTTTTGGGTTGTGGAGCACTGGAGCCGATCCAAGCTGGGCGCCAGTCTTTCAAAGGGCACATAGAGGCAAACAACCGTTGACGCTCACATTCACACGTTTGGTCTAAAGTTAACCTGAGCTGCATGTCTTTGGACAGGGAGGTGGCAGAAGAACCCACACTGCTAGCTCTACAGAGAAGGACTGCCAAGACCGGGAATCAAACCCAGGCCCCTCTTGCATGGCCCTTATCCAATGAGATGCCAGTCATGGGGTTTGACCTAAATCTCTCTCACATAGGTGAGATTCTGACGTCTGACTGGGTGTTAATCAAATCAGGCCGTTGAAATGCAATGAAAAGCATGTCTTTGTTTCAACCACATGATGAAGTCTCAACAACATGCTTCAAATGAGATTTTTACACAGATGTACGGGAATAGTCGATCAAATCAGCATTGCATGCATGTATTGAGTTGACGTCTTTATTTGTTTAAATGATGATGCAGAGTCCTACCTGTAGGTCTTGATCATCACACCTGTTTTCATTCCACACACTGAAAGAGCCAAAGAGTCTCTGAACGCAAACTCCAGAGCTCCTGGCAGCGCAGGAAAACCCACGTAGCAACTTTGCAGCTCCAGCATAATGTTACCCGAGCATCTCCACTGGGCCCTGTTGAAATCCATACCCGGTTTGTCATTCGTGCTGCGTGCATGCTAATGAACCCTCGCGCTAGCCGAAATATAATGCGCTCGCTGGCTATTTACAGCTTTTCACTGGGATCACAAATAGAAGCGGTGTAAAGAAGACCGAAGCAACACCATGCAGAGTGTGGAAAAAGTATGAAATCCAAGAGAAGGAAAAAAATAAAATTTTATATATATCACTGGCGTGTTAAAATGTAGCGTCTCCCTACAGTTGGTGCACGTGGCCTGGTAACGTATCTGCATCATCAGCTTCGTGTTGCTCTCCTGGCTGCCCAGTGGATGCAGAGACAGATCAATGTGTCCGTTTACACAGAATATCCTCTCCTCCACTCTGAATAATGTCTATGTGGTAATGGTTTAGCGACATCAGAATGTAGACATTAAAAGCTCCTTTGGGAATTGTTTGATTAGTAACTGTAGCTACACACACACACAAACAAAACAACAGCCACACATACATCGACAGTACATGAAATTTGTGATTAATTGAATGTAACAGCTATTGCACTGTTCTTATTTATAGTTATCCTAAAACTAGCCCTGTCCCTGTCGGATAGATGGAAGCATGGACATTTTCGTTGAATGTATCAATAGCCAAAGCATGGTTTAGTCCAGTAAATAAAATCTTATCTCAGAAAATATACATGTTACCACTTCTTTTCAAAGTGACCCACTCAAAGGTGCTGAATACGGTGTATTTACATACGTATGAATTACATAACTTGATTGTATTGTATCATTCAGTTGTGTCACGCCCATCTCTCAGCAGACTGTTCTTAATCCGAAGCTGTTTTGCAACAAAATTCAAGGAGGGATTTGTCTCACATGAGCATCAGATACCTCCCCACCACCACCACCACCACCACAGTACCTCACATTTTATAATAAGAGATGTCTGGCAATGCTGCACATCGAATCATATGATGCGTGAAAGCTAAGGGTATAATCTGCTTTCAAGGAAAGGATAAATCAAAACACACACATGGGTTGAAAGTGAGGTGGTGATAGTGTGGTGTGCTCTGAGCTCAGTGTGTGTGTGTGTGTGGTCTTTTTTACTGAAAAATGTTGAGCAGAAGTTCTATCAAGCTTTTCTCCGCACAACAAATTACATCATGTTCAAAATCACAGAGATTGTCTTAATTGTTTTGGGGATTCTTTTGTCCCGGCGCGCTTAAAGAGCCCGACACTGAAACAACAGCCGACTTGGCGAGCTCCACCTTTTCGATTAGCATAAATCTTTAAAGTGGGAGCTGTCACTCATTTGGTTTGACTGGCATTACTGGGGATGTGAGACAAACGAAAAAGAGGCGAGATAAGCCTTTTGTCTTTGTCTGTTAAATGCCCTGACCTTGGATTATTGAGCTTCTGTCAACTGCAGCCTGCGCTCCCCATTGCTTATAGCAGCTTTGTGCTTGTGTAAGGACATTCTGGGGAGGAGATGGACAACAGTTTTGAAGCTGTCTTTACAGACACTCAAGGCTGCCATTAGCCCTGACCTCACCTGGCACTGGGAAGCGGGCCGAGTGGTTTTGTTCTTCCATGTTTAACATAATGTTTGCGAGGTTGTTTTTGTGACAATAATAACTTGACATTTGTGAGTAGCATCTGCTGCACAGCGAGGTCTGTGACGAGCGCTGTGGGAATGTGCTCTCGTTTGTCCATTTTGAGAAAATGCTTTGGACACCATTGAGTTAATGGCTCGGTCCATATGTTTCTTGAAGTTATGCAGATTTAACTAATGTACTATATTACAACTAGATTATTGGTTTCCGAAGCTTTGGAGAAGACCTACCAAACTATATGAAGTAACAGTTTATTATTAAATGTTAATAATTGGCATGGGGATATTGAGTAACATATTGAGTCTGCTTTGACAGTAATGTCAAATTCTTATTTGCATTTTCCTTGTTGATTTTGGGGATTTTTGGCCTCATGCATGAAGCGATATAAGCAATATATATTCTTATTGTGGTTTAGCCAATCCCAGATATCAATGCAAACTAACATTTAAAAATAATTCTGGATACAATATCTCCTTATTTTTGCTCCTCTCTTGGGTAAGACAAAAAAATCACAAGTGGTCGAGAACACTAATAAGAAAATGCATGAATATCATATAATCAGATCAATTAGATTATTAGATTCGTTGGCTAAATACATATTATTGATCCCAAAGGAGACCATTAAAACCCGGCCCATGAATGACGTACACACTGCTCTCCGATGCTTTTAGTATTTTCCTGTAATCCCAGTACTGACTCTCGGGAAAATCCCGTGTTTACTTAGTTTATGTTTGATATAAAGTCCATCAATTGCACGACAGCTGATGTTCTTATTTGTGTTTGTTCAGCCTTTCTTTGGTGGCACCTTTCCAATTCTTGGGCGTGTGTGCCCTAGTATTTACACACAACACCTGCCTTTTATATATTGTTTAGGGGGACGGGGACGTTTCCTATGCTAATAATAAACAATCAGCCACACGCTTTCAATTACTGATCAAGTCTTATTCATCATCCAGCACACCTTGGTAAGAGCAGGTGTGGATGCTTAACGTCCGTGCATTTTTTCTCCTCGAAGAAAATTCAGAGGAAATATAAAAGGAATGGAAGTGAATGTTGCTGCATGAGGCCCAATGTGTGCCTTTCTGTTGTGGTTATAATTGTGTAAACTTTGATGTCATGATTTTCATTGTTATTTTTAGGTTTGGTTCTTCTGCCGGTCCAAAACTTTGAAATTGAGTTACTGTAGGTGAACAACCTTTCAATGGATTTCTATTATACAGTAATTTAGTACAGACGTAAATCTTAATGACTTGGATCCGTGTGTAAAATACTCAATGACAGACTAACGCCACTCACACAACTATGCCCCTCTGTCTGTCTGTCTGTCTGTCTGTCTGTCTGTCTGTCTGTCTGCTTGCCTGTCTGTCTGTCTGACCAGACACATTTGCACACGCTCCCATTTCTGAATGAAATGTTTTGTTTGAATGATGGAAAGGGCTCGCCATGAGTAAGCTTTTAAAAGACATTTTAGCAACAATTACAGATGACAAAAAAATTGTTGTTGTTTGCTATTGAGGCTTTTTAAGTGCCACCACGAGGTCTAAACTTACACTTTACCACCAATTTCTCAGATTGAGACTATGTGACTTTTGAAAACAGACGCATCATAATCTTTAATAATAATAATTTTAATAATAATTCTTAGGGAAAAGTCAAATCAATGAGCAATCTCTCACACCATTACTCAATTGAGAATACTCAATGGCTACAGCATTACTCGGTGCTTATGATGGCTAATGTTGCCAACTTAAGATGGTACTGTCAGTAACAACAATGTTGGAGGCATTTTGCTTTACTTGTGCTCCTATTGTACTCGTTTTACACCAAAGGTAGTGTGCGTGTGCAGGTTTTTGAAACACAAGTAGAAAAAGAAATGATTCCTTTCCCAATGCCATGCAGTACACGAGTGCCTTTCTATTTTTTTTTTGTTAATTCGATGTCATAAAAATAGGAAATAAATGAAAACAGGGTTGATAATTAGTAAAATATTTGTTTTGTATCTGTTACTCCTTAAAGTCTCTGTTTTAAACTCTCAAATCAGTGTGTTATAATGATCCGAGAGGTAAATGTTTCTGTCAATGGAGTCTGGTACCTCTGAGCAGCACAGCTTAGCGTTTCTTTTCACCTCTAACTCGATGCAATTAGTGCTACTAACACCAGTCTAGAGTCACCAGGTAAATGTTGGAACTGTAGAAAGATTAATAACGACTGTTTTTATCATTTTTATTTAGTGGGTTTTTACAACGTCTAAAAGGAATAGAATGAATAAAATGACTGTTGTCAGACTGGAGTCAGAGGAGAGGATATTATTGTATGTTAATGAATTATAATAGTTGTGCAAATCCCTGTTGATTATAGTTATTATTCATTCACTTTGTGTCAAAAATTATGTGTTGCCAGCCAGGTGTCATACTTATATGGCTGCCGATAACTCCTGAAGAGTCGTTTGTCGAAAGGAATGAATGCCGGTTTTAACCTTTCTCACTAAAGACAAAAGCCAGATGTTTGTAAGTGTCACTCGGTTTTTCTCCGGTGGGAAAAAAGGGAACTATACTACATTTTAACTTTTTTATTTGAAGAATGTTATGAGAATTATAGCCTCATGGGTGTTTTAGTGGTGACTATAGACCTTTAAAAAACTTTGCTCATGAAATTCTCCATCTTTTAACCCAATTTTCATTTCGTTGTTGTTGTTATCGTCAGCTCATCTCTGTAGTTGTTTCTGTATTAGCACCATTAGCCACTTGGAAAGCGTATTTCTTGTTTCCTTGAGGGAAAACATCCAAAGTAGCTGGATAGCAAGGCACAGCTGTGATGCAGTATGGCTCCTGGTCTGTGAGGCAACAGTCTAGTGAGCCCATGCAGCATTATGTAACTGCTGATGAGGCTGGGATAGTGTTATGGATTTGTTGTCTCTCTTCGGTGCCAATGCTCAGAATTTAGCCTTTCTTTCTGCTCGGTGGCAGCGTTTCACCTGTCAGAAGACGTTCTTTATGCACCACGCTGATGGACTGCAAACACCTTTAATTAATTTGAATGCATTTAGGCAAAAAAGCGTACACTATTTTAATACGTGTTGAACAGAATAAAGGGCGAGATGGTGTTCCTTTCAGCCACATACTGCTTTTAGTGGTGTGGGCTCCTTTTTAGGTTTGACCTACACAAAGACTGTTTTTCCATTTCTATTACCTGGCTCAAAGCCATAGGGATCCCTGACAGAGCAAACAAAGCTTTTATCAGCCAATCACTAGCAGTAAAGGCATGTACTTGTATGCCTTTAAAATTGGAGGCTATATGTTGTTATTAAGCCTTTGTTGCAAGGCACATTCCCTCCTGCAAAAAAAACAACCTGATCTCTTCTGAGGGAGCTTTTCTCAACTCACTAATATGTTTTACTCACTCAAAATGTGCCAGCCTGAGCTCCAAAGTATTTTTAGTTGTCCTTACCAATGGCCAGATACTGCCAGCAACTAAATATAACGTGGTGTTTATTTCACAAATGTATACTAAAAACCTGAGAGTGTTTATTAGTACATGCAACTAAACTATGGAGAGACTTCAAAGATAAATCAAAAATACTACACAATGCCTGCAGAGAGACACTAAATTACTCTAAAGAGACACAAAACAACTTCAAACACACAAAAAGACCAAAAAGAGAGACAAAACTACTGAAAAGAGAAACAATGACATCTAAGAGGGGAAAAACAACCATAGATACAACATAACTACAAAGATACAACTGTAGAGATACTCAAAATTACCACAAAAAGTTTTAACATCAACGTAATGAGACACAATGACATGCAAAGCGACGACTAAAAGGGGCAAAGTGAGCATAGGCAAAATAGCGCGACACAAAGGCTAAAACAATTCCAGATTGACACACAGAAACAACTAAAATAGGCGAAACAACAATAAAGTGTGTGTGTGTGTGTGTGTTACTCTATGTGACGGAGAGGTGGTGGGGTGTTTTGCATGGACGTGCAAGAGCTCATTGTCTCAAAATCTGTCGGTTTATTTCATACTTTAAAGTATTTTTTGATTTTTCCTGGAGCCCCCCAGTGTTACCCCGTCTAACTGCTCACTGACTGATGTTTTTATTGCTTCTCTAAGAAACATTAAACCCTTTCTTTGCCTCTGGAACTCGCAGTATCACAGTGGCACAATTTTGAATTTCTGGGAATTGTTTGCTTGATTTCATCTGTACCATGCTCTGTGGGAGTTAATGCCTCCATCCCCCTTTCTTTCTGTCAGAAAAAAAGAAATATACATTTGATAGAGAAACTTGAGGTGACATAAAACTAATGGGCTTTAAATTTAACAATGAGAAGGGAAGATGATTGGAAAAGTTTTTGAACAATGTAAAATTATAATTCAGCGTCTCCGAGGTGGAGTCTGAAGCATCAGAGAACCTATGTAATTTCTTTGATGAAAACCGTAATACTGATTTATCTGATCAAGAGCGTCTCAACAGCTTTCTCAGGTTCGCTGGAGGAATACTAATAAACCAGTCAGCGAAAGCCTCGCACAGACCTGAACAGGATGGAGGCCAACAAACAACACTATACTTTATAACTGTGACGGCCTTGTTGTGTATTATTTGTCTCTGCTAAAAATAGATTTCATGATCACTTATGGCCAACAACAATGCTTTCAATATAGATACATAACCTGCAAAAATTAAATCTAAACCGCGCTGACACAAACGGTCTCAGAAAAACAAAGGAAAAAATATATAAGCGAGACCTCGAGGCAGTTAAAATAACGAAGCAACTGCAAATGTGACTCGCACAAAGAACAGCGCAGTTCACTGCTGTGAAATAAAATGCTGGATGCGATTCATTTTATAGAAGGGAAAAAAAGTATATTTTAAAACTGAATCAAACTTCTCTGAGTATCACATTTTTTTTTATTTTATAAAAGCTACCAAGCCCAGTATTTGATGAGAAAAGAAAAGGAAAGCCGTGGCATCATTTCCAACCAAAATGGCACTCAAAAGGGATGTCTGGTCAAAAGCATGGTGTCCAGATGGAATAAGCTGCCAGAGAAAATGGTCCAGTTTTACATGCAATCTGTTGTTTTCTGTTGGTACTAGAGTATCCACTGGATCCTTGGCTATTAACGCCCAGATGGTTCAAATAAATCGTCCAATAAATTACACCGGTTACTACACGCGACTGGTTTTTGCATGCTTCTTTGGAATTGTCATTTTTAAAACTAATGAACCAGTTTGTGTGTTGGGTTGAACAGCAACATAAACTGATCTGAATAATAGTTTGATTTCATGTGTTTCTAAGAGCAAAGCGCTGAAAATAAACATATCTGGAGAGTAAAAAAAAACAACCCTTGTGACAATTAGGAAAAACTGTAACCAAGGGTCACATTTCCATCTCTTATTTAGTACACAGATTAAAACATAAATCACTTTCACTGTAAATGTGTATTTTCTCTTTCATCCAAACAGAATTATAGTCTTCAGGATCAGAGTGCAGGGTAAGTCTGTTTTCTGAGCCTTAAAGAGAAGTGAGTCATCCATTTTCAAATGATGCATTATATGTGTAATTTTCTTCTGCAAGCTAAAATGGAATCAAAGTCCTTTGTGAGATTCAGAGGAAATCAGAAGTAGCTGGCAACACTTAACCTGTATCATACACCAGTTTCTTTTAACGGGAACAAAGGCTTTTCTCGAGTGCAGGGACTCTAAGAGCTCTCAAGCACGAATCTCTTTCTCACCGTCTCAGACTCTCACATTCAGTGCGATGACTGGTAATGCATCACAACACTCTCACAGCGTGGGGCCAAAAGATTGGAGGTGCCAAACAGTAGTTTATTTGGGTCGACGGGGGGCTGCGCACTGCGGTCGAGAGGCCTCTCTTTAAAAATCTGCTGCTTCAAATTAAAGCCAAAGTCCCTGGGAAGCACACAAACTGTTTGCTTACAACGCTGCTATGAAGCATCTCTTGTAATTCATCATCCAGACTTAAATTCGTGCCCGGGGTCCGCCTGGCCAGGTATCACCTCGTGAAGGTCAATGAGGCAAAAAATAAAATAAAAACCGCTTCGCTCCAGAAGGACATCCGACTCTTATGTGCACTGAGAAAATGTGCAAGTCAAAAGCCACGCGGGAAGACGAGACTTTCATGTGTGCCGGATTGCATTTGCTCTCGAGCACTTTCAGACTGACGTGTCCTTTAACTGACACCGGGGCCCGACTCGCATGCCGCCGTGGCATTTCCCGCTAAAAAAGCTCACCGCCCCGATTTTCGAGAGCAATAAACGGAGTCCCTGTGGACACTCGCATGCTTTGGAGATGCCTCTTTGTGTAAAGAGGAGGTAATCACGCCTAACTGCTCAAACGTCATCTGGACATTGGAGTCATAAACGAGGGCCCGGGCACTTGTCACTTTGGCAGATTGGACTGTCAGGAGGTAAACAACGAAAAGAATGAGGAAGGACTCATCTGATAGGAAATGTCAGAGCACGATTGGATTATTACAAAAAACAAAAAACCCCTGCTAAATTAGGTTCATTAATCACAAGCAGGGAAAAACAGTGACAGGTCTTGTTCTCAAAAGCTCTCCTCTGGAACTGAGCCTAGTGCCACCCGGAAATTGTGCAATTACCTTAATACCTGATTTAATACCTGATTTGAATGAAGAGCATGCATGGCAGTGTCAATTGTTAATTGGGGAAAACAGCTCATATCATTCAGATGTAATTGCCTTCACAAACAGTCTAGTTATCTAATCCTGTCTTTTTATTTTTTTATTTTATTGATGCATCCATTTTTCTCGAGTGCATAATTAAAACAACACTATTGTGAAATATTCTTTCGTTGCCTGAAATTCAGTCATATCTCATGCTGTTTATGTTCACTATCAGCTATAGCTGATACTGATGATGTCTTTCTCTGGCACAGTCAGGACTATGAGCAGCAACCTTACCAGTTATACACATGTCACATTTTTTTCTTCATATCGTCCATCCCACAGACATCATCATTTTACCCAATAACCCAGTCCAGAACTGCAGAGTGCACACGGCAATTAAATGCATAGGAGCAACAGGGTTCCCGCTAATGTATCGCGTTTCCCCGCGTCGAAGTAACAAACGGCGCCCCCGAGGGCTGCCGCCGCAGAATGATGGCACGAGAGCTGGAATTGACGGGGGCATGTTAGGAACCAATAACCCCCCACTCCCCTTCCTCCACCCGCAACCGGGAGACCAGACACCTCCCTCGCTTGCACTGACTGCACCCGCTGGGTGATGCAGCGATATCCGAGGAAATCTAATCAGAGGCCGCCTGACTTGCGCATAACTCAGTGAAAAACTAATCGATGCTCATTCTGCATGGATTATTGATATGTGTTGTGAAGTTGAAGTCTGTTTTTTTTCTTTGCTTTTTTCTTCCATCAGTCAAGACCAGAGTGGTCCCCTTTAATGCAATGAGAACAGGGACCAAGGACAAAGGGAAGATGTGTTGCACATGTCTAATTTCTTTTCAGAAATGTGCATGATCTCTCACTCGCTCAGTGGCTTCCCTACTGTGTGTGTGTGTGTGTGTGTGTGTGTGTGTGTGTGTGTGTGTGTGTGTGTGTGTGTGTGTGTGTGGTGGTGGTGGGAGAGGGGGGGGGATAAGACATGCGCACTGCTTCTCTGTTCCACTCATGTTTTTGCATGACTAACACAAATGTGTTCCCTTTTTCATGAGAAAGGAGCGCAGGGACACAGTTTTCTTTCGGGTATCATCTTAATTAAACCAAATTTACCTCAAAGACTCTACAGGCAGCTATTTTAGACTGCAATTAGCCATGCTTCATCCAGCTCACCGCTTGTCCACCAGTCTCAACCGGTGGACTGTTAAGGCAGTATTTTAGACCGCTTCGCATAATTCTTCCAAAAAGCAGCATAACTGCCGTGATGCACTGCATATTTGGCTTTATTTTCATAGAATTACCTGATTAGTGAACTGTTGCTTTTCCCATGGTCTTGCCCACCAAATGAATAGGAGCAAGGGCATCATCGCAGCTACAGTAATCACACGTCCCTGGGCAAAGCCTTGTCACATTAAAACACAAGTTTAATGTGATTTTAGTTGTGACCACAACGTTACACCTCCCCAATAAATCACTCGGGATGGGGGCTATTCCGGTTTCATTAGCAGACGTGAGATTTCATCAGTGCGAATGCGTATACGAGCAAAGGAAAAGATGCAGCTGTTGTAGCTGGTTCCTCAGGTGCAGCCAGGGGCCAGTCTTTGTTTCAGTGCCATGTCCTCACAACTATAGCTCACTCCTGCATGTGTGCTGCCGGGCCAGAAAACACGCTGGAGTCAAACCTACACAGCTGCTAAGAGAAGAGTCTCATGTGCCATTGCATCAGGAAACGTAGATAATTCAAGCAGACCTAAAAGCCAGGGAGCCTTGAATTGGTGAACCTACACTGTAACAGGTTTCTGTAGTTTTCACAGTAATATTACTGCATACTGGCCTTATTCTTACTGTCGAACTCCGATACAGAATGTTGTTGTAGATCAGCAATGCATTCTGGTCAAACTGTATTCCCGGCCCCAGCTGAATCTTAAATACATGTTGCTGTGAATCACAATACAGTCATTTTGTGCGGGACTACATCATAATCCGTTTCAACATTATTTTTAACACAGGTTTAGCTATCACACACACACAGAGGGGGAAAGCAACATTGTTATTTCCTTCATTGCATTACACAAAGATGACAGTAGACTAGAAGGTTGTGTGCCAATGGACACTTGCTTCTCTCGACACAATTTTAAAGCAAGAGCTAACACATTTCTGACCAGAGTCCACTTTAACTTCAGCAACCGGAAGGTAACGACGCTCATTGTTATTCTTTCATATTCATTTTTTTTGCCTAGGATTTTGCAACTGTATATTAATTACAAATAGCACAGTCTTTTCAGGTAAAGTTACGCTATGTGACTTTAAGAAGGGAAGTAGGGACACATTTCCCTGCACTATTAAGCTAACGTTAGCGAGTGTTACTAATATTTTCAAAATATAGTATTAAGTTGGGATACAAATCATTTGGCTTCATATAGTTGATACATGGCATGCATTTAGTGTAACTTGGAAATTAATTGGAAGACCACCTAATGCGGCCAGCAAGTTACTGTAAATTCTACAGTTATCTTGTTACAGTGTGCGTTCTATAGTGTATATATCTACTGTGTTTTTCAGATCCAAGCTTATGTTTTATTTTTGATGTATGCTTTCCAATAAGACTCTCCTGCATTAGGGCATCGGAGCTCCGTCTCGCATCACAGGAAGCTTCTCATTTGTGTAATGTATTCTAGGTTGGACATTAACATTTTGAAGCCGTAGACGTGTCTCATTCAGTCATAGGACACATAGGAAGCAACCTTTTTAAGCCCCCTTGTTTTGGCAGATTCATAATGTCATTGTGGTCCCCTAGGTGCAGCACGAAGCAAGCTTGTCAAAGATCTGACAAAATATTCCTGCTGCGTATATTCTTCCTTTCTTTCTTTTTTTTACCGAGTCAGATAAAGCAAAACGGCATGGCTTTCACATGAGCATGTTATGTTTATGCAAGAACAATAAATCATATATTATTTATTGTTATCTGTTTTGAGAATGCATTTTTTGACCATAGGCCCGATGGCCCGCTGCTGGAATGTGACGCTAACACACTCTAACAAGCAGCCACACGACACTGCCCAGGAAGGTTATCTGTCTCCGATGATTTATCTCTCTGCTACAAACAGTCAAAGCAGGTCTTACTGGGTTATTAAGCCGGCTAGTTAGTTATTGAGGAAGATGGGCGCGAGGCTGCTTTCCAAATGACACAGAGCAAAAGCCCCATGCACACTCTCCATAGCAAAGCGTTACATTATTAATGCACTTTCATTTGCGTGTGTTGGTTCCAGCCGGTGCCGCAGCATCCGCTTCTTCATGGAGATTGTTTTTTTTTTACACTTTGAGATGAAGCCACTTCTCGGGCCCCTGTTGCTCTAAGCGCCATCAGTTAGAAACAGGCTTCTTAAAGACAGCGCCTCTGCTTCTCGAAAACCAAGAATACTCTTTTGGGGTGTGACATCATTATCACTATCCTTCCCTGTTGCGTGAGGAGAATGTGATGAATTCCTTTAACTCCAATTATCCTCTAGTTAAATTACTTTCATTTATGAAGGGTATTAATTCAGATCCCTCTCCTCAAACCACTCACTAATTCCAGTATGATGCATTGTCACCCAAAATTTTATATAATGCACACTTCATTGCTTTAGTAAAGCAAGCCCCCTGGCATAATTCAACCAGAAATGCTGGCTGAGTCACAGCTCAGAGGGTGTAATAATAAGATAAGAATGAAACCAAACATATGATAATATAGCAAATTGGAGCACTGATAAACAAGAGTTGCATATTCTGCATTTGTGGCTTAGTGTCGCTGTATTTGGATGTGAAACAGAGGAAATTTGTCATAGAAATAAATATAAGAATAGCCAAGCAGGTGGAAAATTGTTTAAAAGCATTCATTAAATCAGTGTCGACATGGCCCGAGCGTATCGCAGTTGAATGTTGCTGAAATGTGGCCCCAAAGCATCCACACCAGCGACTAGGGCATGATGGCCACTAATTTGTCACAGGATTAGTGTGTGCGCACACAGATATCAGGTTTGTACTATTTCTGCTTTTGCACAGAAACTGACCTCAGATTCAAAAGGCATTTTCTCACAACATAAATGTTTTATCTAAAGCACAGGTGTTACAAATGAAGCTAATAGTTGCTCTGTTCTATTCGTGGGTCGGGTGAGAGTGGATGTGCAGGAATCCTGCTGTAACAAGCAGTTCCGCCCTCATTTAAAATGATTGTTTATACCTGTGCTTTTCCTACTGTGACAGTCAACACATGTTACCTTACATGCAGAAGTGCCTGTTTAACTCTGTTTATTAATAAAGGAGGTGTTTGGCTCTGCTTATTGACACGAATGCTGTGTAACTCAAACTAAGCGCTACTGCTTTTGTGTGCGAAATGTTGTTTTTGTATTGTTTTGACCAGTAAAATCTCGTCACTGAATGTGTGAGATTAGAGACCGACCACAGAAACTGTTTCAAAGTAGCCTAAACTAACCAGCAGGAGTCACACGACCACTATGTTTACAGGTAGCCCAAAAAGAAGAAAAAAAGAGAAGAAAAAAAAAAATCAAAGCGGAAGTGAGAGACGAAGAAGCGGAGCTGCAAAACTTTTTTGGGGGGGAACTTGGCAGAGTAAGACAGCCGCATCACAGCGACGCTACGTGATGCAAAGTCAAAGAAAAACCCGCTCCGAGTAAAGTTTCTAAGGACACTTCGTCGTTTAAGGTTGCTACAATGGGACTCCCCACGTTGGAGTTCAGTGACTCGTTCCTGGACAGTCCGGACTTCAGAGAGCGTCTCAAATGCCACGAAATCGAGCTGGAGCGGACCAATAAATTCATCAAAGAGCTGATCAAGGATGGGAACATGCTAATCACGGCGCTCAAGAGTAAGTAGTCCTTTTTAAACGCTCCCACTGGGGGCAGAAATAACCTTTTTAGGATAAACTAAGTACCTGAAAGCCACGGGCGACCTGTAATTAGCGGGTGCAATCATTGCAGCGTGTTGAAAGTCCACTGTGCAAAGTGTCTGAATGGTTCCGTCCCGTTGCGAAGCCACCGCGAGCTCGAATCTGTCTGTCTGTCTGTCTGTCTGTCTGTCTAACATGCTTCAACTCTCAGAGACGTTCAAGTCATTTCTGAGAAGTGAATACAAAACATTAAATAAACTGTCCCCGCGTGAGACCTTTGACTGTCTTGATGAGGATGCTCGCACTTTTTAGTCACGGGTCACTGTCCTCTCCGCTTCCTCTCTCCATCTCAAATACCACAATGCGAATTTTTAAAGTGGACTTCCTGTTTTCGCTGGAAGAATCCTGGTAAGGGGGCGAAGTGTGGTCTTTTCCGGTCCAAAAAAAAAGTGTGTCTGTGAAATGGAGAAAGATAAGAAATATTTGAACTAATAAATATGGGAAAGGAAGCCCGGCTGGTAGAGGAGGAGGATGGGAAGGCCACAGCTGTGTGTTGTAGTGCACTCACTGACTCCCTCCACACCCACCCCACGTCCAACCTAACATGGCCCTGTCAACCTTTTTACTGTGTTTACCATAGATGTGTACAGCAATCAATATTGACCTTTTCATATTTGTCCTTTTAGAAATGATGCTTATTTTTGGGATACTAATCAGCTCTCATGGTCTAATCAGTTATTTTAGAAATGGGACAATGATGAGCATGATGTACTGTATACCATTTTTATACTAAAGCATGATGAAGAGATGAATCGTTAAATAAACACGACAGCAAAAGATGGTTCCTATACTCGCTCCTATTCGTTTACATTTAAAGTGTTTCAATCTCTACAATCTTTATTGTCGTAAGCTTCATTAAAACGTGAACACAATTGTCAAAACTGTTTTTAATGTAACAATACAACCTCTACACCAGAACATTTCATTCATGCTTTAAAACCTCATTGTGTCACTAAATTGGCGACCACCACCAAAATGAAAAGTTCTTTTTTTTCATCATGGCTGTCAACATTGGAAATGTTTCTTTTGTACAAATGTTTTTTGATGACACCGAAAGCTCACTGTTCTGTACACAAATGTCAGGTGTGTACAGAATCTTTTCAGATTCCAGATTTAACTGCAGAAAAAAGTTTTGCCTGGGAAAAGTCAGTACTGCACGAAATTGTAGGACACAGAAAAGATTTGCACATCTGTTTGTTTTAACGGTATTGCATGCACAATATGAAATTTACCTCAAAATGACATCCATGCAAAAAAAGAGCTACATTTATATGCACGTGTCATACATGCATGTTTGTTGGCAAATATGACAATTTCACTCAAGTCAGTGGTCAATTGTGCCAATTGTACACAATTTTGTTTATTCTTCTTTTGCACACGAGCAATTTGCTCAAATGGGAGCGAAAAACGTGCAATATAGCGGTGACTTGTTGGAGTAAGATACTTGAGTTTGTTCTCACAGTTTCATTTCCATGTCTCTACGGCTATATTTGATGTCATCCAGAACAGTGAGAAGCACTTAGCATTTTGGTCATCATGCCTTACCGCTGGAAGAATCTGTAAGCCAAACCTATTTCATACTTCTTTTTTTTTTTAGTTTTAGGCAGTGAAGCTGTTCTGTCATTGGGCAGGGCACCACAGGTGGACAGGAATACCCTGCAGAATGGTTTATTCATGGTATGTAGATACTCAGCAGCAGGATGTCTGAGGACCAATACTAAATAAGACCTTAATGCTCCAGCATGTGTTATGCATATAAGACAGTGGGAAGGGAACTGAGACATTGATTGCTTTTGATTGGTTTATTGATGCAGAAAAACACTCTATTTTAGACCCTATTGGATCCCACCCTTCATGTTCCAGATGGCCTCTCTTTGGAGAAATTAAAAGTTAAACTAAAGAGATGTAAGAGCAACTGGAGATGCACCTCAAGGAGTAAACCTTTGTAGTAAATAATCCCCAAACCAACACAACTCACAACCCATTAATAGCAGAGGATTTTTGGGTTGTAATTGTCTCGTCTTCGATGTGCCGAGTGGAACAGTCCGTTAGCTGGAAAGCTCGTTTCAGTCAGGGGCGGAGTCAGACCGCGGAAAGCGAGCAGACGGAAGTAAATTATTGATGGTCTTTAACTTGGGACGCCACAGAGGTTTATGACCCCTTTATGACCCGCCAGCAGTGGTGACATTACCGGAAGACCTTTTAATGGACCCTTTTTTTCTTTTTTTTTAATAGCAATCATCTCGTGTTTCAAAATTGAATAGTGAACCATGATTCATCCGTCTTCTCTTGTGCTGGTGTGAACGAGGCCCCGTTGAGCCAAGGTAGACTTTCATGTTAATACGTTACCGGTAAAATGGTCCTGCACATTACTGAGACTGCGTTTATGGTTGCAGTTTCAAATGGGTGTGTAACTACAGTGTATGTGTGTCTGTGTGCATATGTTCAATGTACATTAAGTGTATGGGAAATCAGTCATATGTGAAAAGTCACTTTGGTCTGGTTAGAATTGGTGCTTTGTCTTTTAGTTCTTTGTTAAATTAATCGTAACGTCAAACAAATTACCGTCAATCATCTCGGCGTGGCCTTCTCTTGGTCTAAATATTCAATCTGCCAATGTCTTTTACATTTGTGCCTCACCTCTATAAAAACCTGCTGCTGAAACACATTGTAGTCTTTAGCCTATACGTCCAGTTTAATGTATGTATCAATGCTTACGATGAGGATTGTGGGCTAAACTTTCCCAAATCCTATTACATTTTGAATTGATTTATTTGTTGCTACGGATAATGTGTTGCAGGTACGAGGTATCTATCTGCAGATGCAGTAAATAGCTTCAGCTTACTATCTGTGGCTGGCACTGACTGTTCACACCTGGTACAAATAACAACTGCTGACTTTTATTAACCCTCTTGCATGACTGCAGTAATTGAATACACCAAAGGTACTAATTATCCCTTTGTGAGTCGGCTGGGAGAAACCACAGACACAAGGCCAATCAGGATACATTTTAGATGTGGTCGGTGAGTCTACAAAGCATTTGGGTAGGTAGCCAGGCAACGTCGGAGGCTAACATATACTTTTAATCTTTGTGGTAGTGTTCAGATAGTGAGAAACAAAATGTCAGCTGGTTCACCTGTATTTAATTATCAGACCTGGGTTGCTGTTTTAGGTGGAAACTAACTATCATGTCAAGTTTTTTTTCTTTGGAGCCGCAGTCACCATGACTGAAAGCTCCTATTTTTTTCTTTCACAGAACAATAATCAACAGTATACACAAACATTGTAACTTTTATTTCATGGACAATTGGAATTCAAGTCTATGTTCCACATGTTAGGCTTAATTTGGACTGGAAGGTGTTACAAATTGCATCTTTATGTCGTCTTCACTCACTGTGTGTCTGTGTGCATGTGTGTGTGTGACAGAGAGACAGAGAGAGTGACAATTTTAACTCATATTCATTTTTAAATAAACAAAATGATTGACATGGCGCAGGAATTGTGCAGCCTCTCCATCATGGTTGGATATCAGAATCAGAACACCTCATCATGTTGATCACTCTGCATCAAACGCACACAGAGCACCGCAGGGCATCCCATTTGCATTTTTCTTTCTGCCACCTGCCTTGCACTGTAAAGCCGATATTCATTAGCATTTGTCGGCGGGCACGGACTGGCTAACTTCCGGGAAACAAAAAACTTGAGACTGTTCAGCTCACCATCCCTGGATGACTTGTTTTCAAACAAGAACTTGTTTAATTTGCGCTCCGTCATTTCACGCTGAGCCTGTAGTTGCCTTGTGTCTGAGCTGGTGTCCTCCTGAGAGCGGCTGCCATACAGCAGGCCAATTGATTTAGAGGGCAAGCTCCACAACATCCTTTCAGAGCGCTACCAGTGATGTCACAGTTGCTCGACGGACTGGTTTAAACTAAGCTGCTGACAGAAAATGGAGTATTGTTAAAAGACGCTGCCAAGACACAGACCGTTATTATGTGATACATTGGCTATACGTGTCAAATATGGATCACATTTTAATGTCACTGATACATGTGAATGAAAAACACTGCGCTAAAGGCCCACAGCTGGTCCCAGTGCAGTGATGGAGTCCTCCGAGACTCAGGCAGCCTTTGGGCAATGGCTCGTGTCCTTCACACATAATTTGTCCACATTCGCAAAATAACGAGCCACCCGCTTGTTCCCCGCTCATAACGGTGAGCAGGTGGGGCGTGTACTCCTACAATTCTTCCAGATACCTGCTCTGAAAGGCAGCAGCCTAAAATATTAGAATTCCCAATTTTAAGGTGCAAATTCACTTTCTCTTCTAATTCTCTTCACAGCTGTTGTTAAAACCTTTTTTTTTCTTTGTCTTCTCCTTTTTATTCTGCTCTTTAAGGTGATTCTTGAATCTGAGTAAGTTTTTAATTGTCGTTAAGCCTAAAAGAATGCCGGCAGATCAGCCCCAGTCTGAACTAGAAGACAGTCTGTTATTATGTTCGCTGACAGAGTCTTAGCCATCACCCGCGTGCCCACGCCTGTTCCCCAGCTAGAGTGATGCTTCCTCCCTGGGACACATGCAGTAATGAACGGCTGACACGCACGGGTGTTATTATAAAATAAATAAAACTGCAGTATTTAATGGCTTCTTTACTTGCTCCAACTGTGCTCCTGCATTATTCCGAGGTATTTTGAGGTACTTGATAGAGCTAAAATGAGTCACTGTTTAATTTGATGGAGATGTGACGCAAAGGCTTTTTTTTTTTCTCTTCTCTTAAAGTGATTTCACAATAACTCTCAGCTTTGGGAACTCTTGCCTGTTTGTTTGTCTGAGGACAGATGATGCTCCCAAGGCTCAGCCACAGGAAATGTCCTGTAAACATGCTTGTGTAACCAACCACCCCCCTCCATCCTCCCACAGATAGCATTTGGCCGGACGTAATTCGGCCTCAGTGTGTGGGTGTATTAGTTTTAAGGGTGTGGTGGGGGGGGGGGGGATTTTATACACCACAATATCATAATATTTTGCGAGGCAGTATTGTATTGATACATAAAAGCCAGGTATTGATTTTTTATTATGTCAATTATAACTTTTTTTGGTCCTAGAACAATTAAATTCATTGTTTTTTCTGTCCACTAGATGGTGCTGTGTAGGAAGTTGGTCAAAACAAAGATGGAGACATCGGAGAAAGAAATTAGAAATCCTCCGTCTGTTTTTGGGATTTCCACAACAAGTTTACAGCAGAAAAAATGGTTATTTCCATGGTGGATGGGGGAAATGATAACTGTTTGCACAGAGATAAGCCACACCCCTTTACTGCTCGTTGAGCGGTAATAGACTGGAATACAAACAGTATAATTTGTCAAGTGCAATATTATGACAGTGTTGGTCAGTTTGTCTGCTTTAAAATGCCATTTTTCTGCAATAAAAATGATTGAAGTGAGATGAACCGACTGAAAACTTTATCTTATTAGATCAAATATGTTGAGAAACCCATCGTTCGGGGACAATTTGCGGTTATAGAAAGGTAGTGCCTCGCAAATATCACAATACTCAGTATATCGCAGTATCATGATAATATAGTATTGTAATAATATTGTAACTTGGGAACTCTGGTGATTCCCACACCTAATGTGTTTCACATGCATTATACCATTTTCATAACGTATTGCAGCCTCTCTAGCCACTCTGATGAATTTAAGCTTGTGTAACGGCAGCGGAAATATACAGCAGGACGTTGTGCGACTTGTTAAAAAAAAAAAAAAGCCAACTGAGCGCTGTGGCTCACGCAGCACTGCGAGAGGCCTCCCGTGCTTTTGTGGACAGATTTTGATAAAAGGGATTAGACGTTGTGTTCCTTAAAGCCTCCTCCCATCAGCCTGCGCGGGGGGAAATGTGTTAGACTCCAGATTTGAGGTCTGTTCTGAAGCACTCTGTTGTTCCTCTGTCAGTCAAAGTGATTGTCACGGCGCTCTCTCTCGCCTGGCATTGCTGCTTTTTGTTGCTTCCTCCGACTGAAAAGGAGAAGGTGATGCGTTTGTCCTCTGCAACGTTCATTATTTGACATGAAAAAGTGTTTGAGCTAAGTTTTGTGTTTCCCAAAAACAAATGCAACGCTCGTCTGTTTAGATGAAAATACCTTCGTCGCATGGTCTAGCAGTGCTTCTGCTCGGGTAAACACGCGATTTGTGTAGGATACCCGTTAAAAACAACCCATGCACACTTGTGTTGGCAAACAACGGCACGAGTGTCCTTTACGTTGTGCGTGGCAAACAGCGGTGAATTTGCATGCAGACTGAGCCTACGCAGATGCTAAACTCAGACTTTGGATGCCACATTAGAAAGTCTCCAGCGTGGGTGGCCAAGTTTTGCCAGGAATCGTTTGGACAATGTGAGGTCTAAATTCGCTTCACACGCCTCCCTTTTTTGAAATGTATTGTCTTGCTTTGAAGGGTATTCTCCGCTAATTGTGCCTGCCTCGCAAGGAGCGAGAAGGCCTCACTCAAAATAACGTGTTGTCAAATCTTATTTGTGTTAAAAGTCCAACACTTCTTATTCTTTTCTTTTCAGGGGCCAGTTCCTCTCTGTCAGAAGTTGTGTCAGTTGTGTTGCATGTGCCTCTTCTGAGGGGAAATCTCGCTGTAGACTGATGGTGGAGGCTGGCCAGGCCGGCTTTAATTTTATCCTAGCTGAATCGCAGGGCTAATAACTCAGAACTTTTTCCTTTGGAGCTTAATAATAGGCTGCAGCATTGCATCAGCTTCATAGCAAAGACCCGCTGTGAGCATATTCCATTTCTTCCATAGTTTTCAACAATTTAGCTCACAATGCAGAAATGTTTTCTGCAGTGATAAGTGGTTATAGGAGGTAACTTTCTCTCACATTCTGATCATCAGTGACCTGTGCATTGCTGAAATCTATTTAGAATAATTGGCTTTCATTATAGATTACTGATGTTTATTCCATTAAACAATACACAGAGACGTGGTAACATGAAGTTGAGTTCCCGATCGTGTCTTTACACCAACCCAAACTTCTTTGCCTGCTCTGTAAATCAGTGATGTGAAAACGGTTTTAATAGCATCACCAACTGCTATTTTAATAGTAGAACACACTGTGTGTGTGTGTGTGTGTGTGTGTGTGTGTGTGTGTGTGTGTGTATAGTCTGTATCACTGTGCAACAGACACTATGTTCGCTAATCTCTTCCCTTCATGTTTTATTCGGCCGAGAGCTTCCTGTTACTTAAGAACTGGTTTGCAGGTTGACCAACTGCTACCTAAAGTAACTGCACGCTTCTACGGCAGCAAGTGTGCAGCTATTAGATAAGAAGGTTTTGTTTCAGTTTTTTGTTCTTGTTACCAACGTTACAATCCCTCCAAATGGAATCAAAGTGGCGCAATGCACCCTACTGTTGCATCAAAGAGATCTACTGGTCTCTCATTAAGCCGGTGCACGGAGGCGTTCTCCGTTTGAACAGCGTCTCATCTGAAATCAGCAGGGTCTCGCTGATGAGACGTGTTTCTCTCTACGACGGCCATATACACAGAGAGGAGTGCATTTGTGCTTTGTGAAAAGACCAATATGTGGGTGCTGCGAGCTGCTAGTTCAGCCCGTGTTTCTAAAAGCTTTTCTTTGCTGTAATTTGTGTTAAAGTACTAAATTAGAACCTCAAAGAACATTGGCAGGTGAGGAAGAGCAACAGGGCTGCTGCTCAGCAATTAGTGCTGTAATGAGTACGTCAGTCGCTTTACACAGAAGAGCAGCTCGCTGACGTCCCATCATGCCTGAACATGCCAGCCAACAGGACATTTTTGAAATACTTAATGTTTAGAGGCTGTAATTTTAAAAATAACACCGGAAATACATTGTGGAAAAGGACTTTGGAGGCACCAGCTTGCACGTGTTTCTCATTCACAAAGCTCTACAGAAACAGAAATTTGCTTCAAAACATTTTTTGCCTTTTTGTTTAAGAAGAGTCTGCACTAAATGAAATATGAAAACGCCTGTGACAGTTGAGTTGTGAAGTAGTGAATATTTAACTGACCTTTTTGGTCTTCCCAAATATATTTAGATTTGTCTGCAGACAACATGAAACATGTCTGATAGCGGCTCACATCGAAGAACTCTTAAAACCCGTCCAGTCGAAACAAATTCCCGAAGGCCTTCGGTATTTTTCTCTTGGTTTTGTTTCCAGTTCGTGATCTCTACTTCTTTTACTCTGTCTACTGCCGTATTACCAAGCCTATAGCTGTAGCCCCAACATCAGACCAAACTGCAAGATCAATTGCTCCAAACCACTTGGTGGAAAAGCGCCTTCTTCACATTGTTTCTGCTACATTTTGTCCGCTTGACGATCAAATGGAAACAAGTACTTTTTCTGCATTTGTCACACCGCTGTTGGTTCATTTCAAGCTTCATGTCTGCTCTTTGTTGTTTGCGATTTAATTTAAACTACTTATATATTTGTCAAGTAGTTTCTATGACCAATGCCCTTGCAAGTGCGACCTAAATGCGTTGGTGTCCTTGGAGGCCTTCACACGTTGCACTGAAACCTGAAGCAATTAAAAGACTGCAGCTGTTAAATTCACTACCTTTTGTATTTGAAGGTCCTTTTCTGAAATGTAGACGTTCTAATGGATAATAAGGTTGGTTCATGGTTAAGTAAGTTTAGAGTTTTTCAATGTTCTGGGATACTGGTACATTATACTGATGTTTTCGCAATAGCTATATCAAATTTGAGAGTATAGATGCATTGACTACATGATAATACATCGAGCCAAGAGAGTACAGTATTTGTGTAGTATAGTTTAATATACCTGTATGACAGATAAAAAACCAAACCCTGCAGACTCCCCTGCAGGGCTGTCTGTGTTTTGTCGGGCTGTCAGCTGACAGAATTTGGTAGTAGCCTATGCGGTTGCCCTGGAGACGAGATAAAGGGTGTACCCAGGGGGGGGCTCTGCTGTGCGCTGACTGACAGCCGTGGTCCTCTCGCTCGCTCTCGCTCTCTCTCACACACCGGGCACTGACCTGAGGAGCTCCATCCAGCCCCGGCTCGGTCCGGCTGGGCGGTCAGCGCGCTGCCCTGTGACGTAAAGCCCCCGCAGGAGGACGGGTGCACCATAGCGATCGCTCTTTGTGCTTCCTCTTTGTGCATGCCCGCTGTGTGAAGAACCATCAGTGCAGGTCAAATGTGTGTTTTGTTAGAAATCGCACGCAGGGAGGAGGGGCGGATAAAACGTTTTTTAAGTGTCATAAAATTAGAAGAGACTATTTTAAGGTGGTGGTATAAATAGTGTATTAATGAGTCAAAATTTCTAAAATAGGTCTTTTTTTACCTTTGTTACTCATGCTTCAATAGCTCTTTCTTTCCTTTTATTTCCACTGCTCCACTTTATGTGGTAAATACTGTTTTCAGATTCAGACCTTATCAAAGACGAGCTTCTCTCCTTTTATTACTCGGCTGCACAGAACGGCTCTTTTTCTCCACACATGCTCAAAGTGGAGCGCACCAAATTCCCTGCCTCTGTCAGAAGAGATGTAGAGGAGTAAGATGAAATATCTGCAAAGTCTCTGCTTCCTCTACACCTGCAAGAAGATGCCTCTTTTCTGTCTTTTCTCTCCTTTGCTCCACCAATGGAAGCCTTTGTGGCCTGCTGCTGGATATTGCATCAACTGTGAGGTGTTATTTACTCTTATACTTGTAATATGGCCACTTATGGCAGACAAACCTGCATAGAGCACCATAAACATGCTTTTATGCACTTGCCTTGTCGTTTAGCTGAGTATGAACGGATTTGCTCAGTTAAAAAGCTAATGAACAAAAACATAATCCATCAGTAGACAAAAACTATTGGGTTGCAGAATAGCAATAGTTAGCATTTAAACATTTAAACGGTTCAAGCAGCCGGACGGCAGAGTCTTTGCTTGCATTGTTTCCACAAGCGTGTCCACACGCGTGTCACACTGATCTTGCCTTTACTGCTTGCCTAAGGTTAAAAAATAGATAAGCTGTTCATTTATCTTCCTTTAAACCAATTCCGTTCACATTAATCTTTGCTGCACGGTCTTGTGATCACTTCAACTGAGTTGGTTTCTTTATTTTTTTCACTGCTTGAGCAATATTTCCCGCCGTATCCACTAATGAGCATAGGGCCAAAATCATTTGAGGTGATTCCCAAACTCCATAAATTATGCATATGAACAGAAAACAAACACAAACTTGTTGTGCCAGGTCTTTTTTTTTCGAGCCCTGCTCTAATTAAAATAAGGCACATATTTACTCAGGCATACGTTCACATTAAGGTAAAGCAGCAGCAGGGTGTTACTGGAGAGCATCATCATGTAGGAAACCGATTTCCTTAAGCTCTGCTGGTGTTTGCTACGGCTGAAATCCTACACAGTGCTCATTCAGGCTGTTGAGGCACGTTCATTTAAAGTGGGGATGCAAAACAAAACTAACCTTTGGATATTCATCTCGTTATTACACTATTAATGTATTTATTTAACAGGCACAACACGCTCCGTTTCCTCTCTCCTTCAAAAAGCGTAAATTAAAGCTGGCAAAAGCAAGCAGCGTGCATGGAGTCCTGCACAGGAGGCTGCTGCTGAAACATGAAGAGGGCTCGACTGATGGTGGTGAAAATAACGCACATTATTTTAGATGGCATGAACATGAGGCGAGTGAGTGAACATAGCCAAAGCTTGTGGGTACTGCAGCCTATTTGTTTCACAGAAATATGGACCCAAAGTGCGCTCCCACCTCCTCTCCAGCAGCTGGCAAAACCCAAATGGGGCTGTATTTGTGGAATGCTAAATGCTAAGATGAGCATTATTTTCTCTTTTTGTTGGAGTGATATGGTGCTCAGAATGCAATAAAAGGTTTTTCGGTTAACAAAAAGGGTTAAACACCTTTGCTCTGAGTCACATTTACGCAAAGACGTTCTCTAATCATTTTTATCACGGAGCTTCTTTCCGCGAACTAAAACGTTTTTTCAGCCCATTGTTGTATGCGTTATTACCATAGCAGTGGGGCGATTAGGCAAGTTAGGCTGCAGCCTGTGGCCGCCCGTTTCATCTAAAGAAACCTTAGGTTTCTCTTACTGCGATGACATTTATGCGTAATCTTTCCAGCTTCATGCTGGATGTAATGAATGACATGCAGAGGAGGAAAACACAGTCTCCAAAGTGAAAAATATACGGGGGGTTTGAGTATTTACTGTATTTGTGCTTTGGAAAGTAACAGTCCTGAAACATTATGGAGAAAACTCTCATACTTTTAGCTCTCTTAGCTCACTCGAGCTGTCTCCCTCTCATTTTTCTTTTATACTTTTTTTCATCCCCGCAACCCTCAACCCAAAAGTTCCTCTACTTTCATAAAGTAATACCCCCAGACCCACGAGAGTGAATAACGCCAGTCGGCTGTGCCCTATAGAGTGGTTGGGGCCATACAGAGAGCAGGTCCTCCAACAATGTGTTAAATGTGTGAATGGGCACTTGCACGTGATTCAGATTGCAGCATACATACAGTGACTTGTTTAGGCACAAAATCTGTTGAGACAGAGACGCTGAGAAAGCGCCCGGAGCAGAAAGTCGTAACGCTGCCTCAAATTAGATTCTTTTGGCTTCCCTACTGTGTGTGTGTGTGTGTGTGTGTGTGTGTGTGTGTGTGTGTGTGTGTGTGTGTGTGTGTAATTAGCATGCAATAGGTTTCGTTTTAACTATCCCACGCTACTGCCCAGACCAGGGTCTTTTTGGGGGGTAAAATGTCCCTGGAGCTAAATTTAGAGGCAACGAGTTCCTCAAAAGGTTTCAATTCTGTGGGCAAAGTATACAAAATGACTAAATCCCAATAAATAGTTTTTAAATCAGGGACCATCTGATTGAAGAACAAGTAAACACGTCTTATCGGTTCACTACATATGAGCGTCTCCGCAGTTTGAGATACTGCTGTGCTACGCAAACATATCCAGACTTGATATTGGCGACTGTTTCTTGATGATTGCAAAGACCAGATGATCATGTTGATTTTGTCAAAGCTTTTCTCAATTCCTTGCTTTTTGGTGGCTGTCCAGAGCACTCGGTTGACTGTAACAATAGCTCTGTTTTGTGGGGTCGGGGGCCACCTGAACGTCACAGCTAGCACATCATCCATTATTGATGGCCCCGCGAGCATATCCAGACGACTGCAGCAAGCTATTGATTTCAAATCAGCAGCCTTTTGAGTCAAAGCAGGAATGATAGAAGCACTTCACTGGCACAATGCAGTGGAAAAAAAGTTCCACTCAAAGCCGACTCAGCAACATTCACAAGTGGTCAGACGCGCTCATTCAATATTGTGCAGATGTCTTTAAGAGCCTTTCAATCTGTGGTCTCATTGAGTAAAAGTCTTGTTATTCTGTTTCAAGCAATAACTAAAATACACTGAGACACAATGCAACAATGCTTGCTCTTTGGAAGAGAGAAAGCTACCCGCTGACAATTCTCACATGAGTCTTTTTTTTTTATCAGGCTTTCCAAGCAATTTATGTTCCTGTGGAGATGAGAGCATTGATTTTTGTGGGCTTTTAAGGCCGGTCTGTACTCCGGGATGTCTGTTGAATAAACTATTGTTGTCACAGTAGAAGCCGTATAGGTTTCAACACCAAATCCATTGTAGACTTAGACAAGACACTCCAAATTTGAAGGACACTCATTTTATACCTTTTAACTTCCCGCTGTCATTACAGCAGTTGATGAAAATGATCAGCTACTTTGGGGAAATCTGTTTTTATTGGTTAAAAAATGTGAAGTTGGGTAGGTTGAGACCAACAAAATGACTGCTTTTATTTTGAGAGTGTCACACTTTAGACTTTTTATGTTGAAGTAAATGTTGTTATATAAGGGATCCTACTTCAGCACTCTTACATGTATAATGCCAAGATATGAAGCACATGCAGAGGATGAAAAGCATGCATAACTGTACATGCATACAGTAATCATAAGCAGTAGGCTGTGTATATTAATATGTGCCTTTCTTTCTTTTCAAGAAGATTTGTTTCTTCTTTTTTTAAGTGGCTGTCGCTGAGAGAAGAAAAGGAGAGAAGCAATTAAAGAGGCACTGGATGTAAGAAAATTGTGTACATTTTAAACCGCGTGGGCTGGTAACTATAATAATAGAGTATTTCAGAACCTCCATTTCGTGTTATAATTATAAATTATGAAATGGTAAAAGCCTCCGTTATGTGCTGAAGCTCCATCCCACTCTGTAAAGTACTTGTAAACAGGTTACTTCCACCAAAGCAAGAATCGACATGCAGTGCAACCACAGCAGACCCACACACTGACCTTTATGTAACCGAGGTATGAAACAAATTTAAATCAGTTGGAGAATAAGAAATAAAATCAGAAGTGATTTGGTGGACCGGGTCAGCAATTCACTGGTCAGCTCTGCAGTTACTTCGACTCGCGGGTTAGAAAACAGCCAAATTGCTTTTCCTCCCAACGTGTTTGATTTTTGTGTGAATCAGATCCAGATCATTGAATGCTTTACATTTATAGGTCGACATTTTCACACATTTATGAGTCCTTGATGAAGTCCCTGGATTCAGTATCCAGAGCGTTAAACGTTATGGAAAGATGTAGTGTCTCCCTGAGCAGAGAAGTGTGTGTGTGTGTGTGTGTGTGTGTCTCTGTGCACGGCCTTGACGGTGTATGTGAGCGTGCCACACTGGCCAGCTCACAGCAGCCGCTCTGCGTGGCGCTCTTACGCCGGGTAAACACAGTTCAGCTCAGTCAGCACTTTTGCTGTAGTTTGCGCTGCTAGCATTTTCTAGCACTGTTAGCATTGCTAGCACCGTTGAGAGCTGCGTGCAGGAAATAGATTGATTTGAGACTAATTTAGCAACTTAAAGACAAAATCCAGATTGTATTTCACACCCTAAGAGTTTTGGTTGTTTTTGTCTTGCACAGTCATTGTTTAAATGTATTTTCAAGTCATAACTCTAAATCCATGCCATTAAAGAAATGTTTTAATAGTTTAATCTTTATTTCAATCATCATCACCATGCTGCTTTATGCGCATCAGGAGCAGCGGGCTTTGAAGCGCCCAATGAGCGACTTGAGGTTCGGTGCCCTGCTCAAGGGCACTGTGACATACGTACAGCAGGAGCCAGTGATTAAACCGCCACCCTTGTGGTTAAAGGACGACCCGTTCGACCCACTGAGCTTCAGCACTTTAAAACAAAGCACGAGCTCCTCTGTCTCAAAATAACAGAAGATTTGTGTCGAGCTTGTTGAATTATTTCAGAGAGGTCAACTTCCAACCCCTGCAAATCAGCAAATTAGGCAGTTCAGCAGTTATGACAGTTATGATGTTGGCTAATTGGGCAGTTTAAGTTTATGAAACTCCACATAAACTTTTAAAAGATTTTCCTAAAAGTGAAACTATTAGTTTTACAACTTATCGTTGGAAAAGGGAGGAAAAAAAAATAGTGGTCACAACAAACATGATGTTTATTCTGAGAAAAATTGTAAATATAAATTACATCTACTCGCCTTTTTGTCCGTAGATAATAAAGAAGTTGATGTAGATGGTGGATTTCATTCCTACTCGCACCTAATGATCAACTGATTAAATGTTGGTGGTCAAAGTGACAGCGAAAACAAGTTTTTGGGCCACAACTCAAGACTTCAGAATGCTTCTGACAATTTCACACAAATGTCAAAATGTTGAAGTGATAACATTTTGTACAGACATGGAGGTAAACTGCAACAACGACAAGGCGTGAGTTCAAGCTTTCAGTATTAGGTGAGCCGCTGTTGAAACTTCTCTGGTACGCTCTTGGTACACTCATCACTACAAACAGTAAACAGTTGCTCTTGGTCAATTCTGGCTTATCGTTCTTTTCAACAACGATTGCTAAAGCCCATGCGTACTGTACTATTCAGACCCATTCAAGCTATCAAACTGTTGGACCAAAATATATCCTGTATCCTCTTAAAATATCTAGGGTTGTTTAAAGTAATTGAAAGTGAATTGTTGATTGCAAATTTTCAATTGAAAAAATACTGAGCGTGTAGAGACATCTGTATTTCCACTGATATCACCGGCGAATATCTTAATTAAATGCAGGACTTTTTCCAGCCTGCGCGCTGTAATACAAAAATGTTGACTTTCAAAAATTGGGTCAACCCTTTATCACTAAACTCCTCGAATGCAATAAATTATGGATGTATATCAAGCAGAGAGAGCATCCCAACGTTTTTAACTCTATGTGTACTGTATCATTTTTGACACAAAGGTTAGACTGCTCAGCTGGGCTTAATTTTTCCGGACAGATGTCGCTATGATGATCAATGGACAAGCGATGAAGTAAATTTAAAAGATATTGCAGCTACTTGCAGAACTGCTGTTGTATGAATGTCAGTGGGCATGGAACTGGACAGTCAGCAGATCACAAAAGTGCATTATCTCGCTCTGCTGCTCCACAAAGTTATTGAGCCATTACGCTTTCTAAGTTCCACTACATCGATGCTGTAGTTATTGTAATATTGAGCCTGGACGTTCTATATATTTTTTCTTGTCGGGGATTCATTTGTGCAATGTTTCATTGTGATGCTCAGACACATCTCCACTTTCCAGATCTCTCCGCCGCCGTCCAGAAGTTCTCCCAGTCCCTGCAGGAGTTCCAGTTTGAGTGCATCGGTGATGCAGAGACAGACGACGAGGTGAACATTGGTAAGCTTTTACTCTTCCTCCCTCCTTGCTCTTCCCAATCGCTCAGTTTGTCACCTCGATCAGAACCTTTTCTTTCATGTCCATTTAAATTTACTCGGGAGGTGTCTGAACCCTACTGGCTGTAGTGCCGAAACGTGTCGTCTGGCTCGGGCCCAAGTGCTCAACATATGCCATAATTATATTTGACCAATTGTACATAAGTAAATAGAAAAAAATGGGGGTGCTTTATCAATCATTGCGAGCTGTTTTCGGACACTACAAAGCACACTACTGCAAATTCTTGGAACGGGATTTGACCTTTGAGTATAGATCCAAAAGATGTCTGCGATACATGCATAATTGATGCTATTGATTTGCTTATGATGCTTCCTCTGTATCTTTTCAAGCCTATAAAGGATCAGAGGGACTAATTGTGATCAGTGTCAGAGATTAATGGAGGTGCGACCCTCCTAGCCTCCAACAGGAATATGAAAGCAGCTGTGCAGAGGGTCTCTTTGGCTCTAATGGGCAGGACTCCCAGTCTGGCCTCTTCTCCCTCTTTTCCCTTTTTTCTATTTTGCACTGCTCATTATCCCCAGCTTGAGCCCTTCACTTTGTGGCGCTGGAGAATGCTGAACTACTGTTCATCTGTAAGGGGTTGGACTGGATATCGACCTCCTCTACATGAGGCTGTAATGTTCATCTGAATGTGTAATGAATAGTCCTGCTTTACTCCTTTTCTCCCAAAGCTGAAGAGGCTGGACGATGGGCAGGGGATGCAGACGACAAATTAAGCTTATAGGAAAAGTCCACACCCAAATCCAAGCCTCATTAGAATCCAACGCGCTTTAATTTGAGACCATGCAACTCGTCCCTGGCCCTCGATCAAGAGCACCGTCGATCGCACATTGAACAGTGGATGTTCTAGCTGCCCACCTGTTTGTACGTCGATGGGCCAGCTCAGTGTTTACAGTGCAAACCACGCGCACCGTTAGAAGCCAGTTGCCTGTGGCTCAGACGACCGAGCCACGGGCAACTGTTTGGAAATGTTTGATTGACTGTGTAATGCAGACACTCGTAAATTCACTTGGGAGGACTTAAATAAAGAACGCCGCGGATACAACAAATAACGTTATATAATAACATTAAAAATCAATATTCAGATTGTGAGATAGCATCATTATTCTGCAAGATTTTAAATTTCTAGCATCCACAGCACACAAACTCATTGCTTACAGCCAACATAACACACTTAGTGCAACTACAAGGTAAGGAATTTTGTTCAATAAAGACAACGAGAAAAGATTTCTTCATACTCGAAGCTACACTACCGTGTTCACTCACCGCCTCGGAGAGAAAAGGCCATCATTACTGTTTGAGTGAGGGGGGGAATGGAACAATCTATCTAGTCATCAATGACAGTGAGCTTTCTGACTGACATAGCTGGACCCTTTCGTGAATGCCAGCCGTGATCTTGATGCAGTATTGGTACAGATCACTTTGATGCTCCCAACTTCCCCACACAACACCGAGATCCTGCGTGGTGCTGCCAGACGTGTTCACCTGACCTTTTATTGATTTCGCTCCTCGACTTCCTGCAGTGACATTCACATTTCTTTGCCAGTTATCCGGGAATCAATGGGGACAAAAGATTGATGTGGATATAGAAATTTAGATTTTTAGAAAAGTTACATGCCCTTCTCTCAGAAGGTCAATCCTTTAGTCTCTAAGAGTCAGATGCGGTATAGATCTAAAAAGTTAAATAGCAAGCAGAACGGCATTTAAATCTAATCAATTGATCCCAAGAAAAATCTTATAATATCCAGAAAAACACTCTACATGTACAGTCAATGTCTCTTTATTTATATTTATTAGCATGGTCCACACTCTTGAGATAGTGAATTTTATTTTATTTCCCTCAGTGATTCATCAGGTTTATTGCCTTCCTTCCATTTACCAGTGTATGATATGCAAGCCGTAACCTCACTTTGACTCCCGTTTCCTTTCTTCTGAGTCTAATCTTGTCCCATCAACGGCTCCAGCTGTGCCCTTTACCCCCTGAGAGGATTGTGCTGTTGATAAAGGAGCTAGCGGAATTAATAGGAGGCCAGCCTGCCTGCAGGACCACTGGCACAAAATCATTGCTCCTTGGTCTTTTAAAAGCTTTGGTGTGTAAATGGGTCGAAATGTCCGAGATGATGCACGGCTCTCCGTGCCAGGCCGTCTCGGCCGATAATGATGTTACAGTGTTTGGCAAGCGAGGCGGCCCGGCCGCCGCTAAATGCCCGTACGCGGGCCGACACAAGGGCTGACACGAGGGCTGACCAACAGAGGCCACACGGTATCGAGCCCTCTATTTAATGAAGGCGGGAAGCTATCGGGGTCACAAGTCTCAAAAGGATGAGGCTCGACGCGGCGCGTTCATCTGGCCTCTCAGAACATCACACACCAGCTACCAAAGGACCGTATGGACCAGATGGCGTGAAGGCATCTCGTCCACATCAGTCACTCCTGCACGTTAACAGCATCTTTTAAAGCCCAGCAGGGGGAAGAAAGTAGAGACGCAATCAGTGGATTCCATTCAATTGAAGTATCGCTTTCTTTTTTCTTTTTACTGCATGTGTTGGTTTTAAGTTGGACAGCTGCATGATTTTATTAGGTTCTAAAATGTGCGACAACGAAATCTCCGAAGCTGCATTGCAAATAAAGATTTTAGCACCAGGCTACAGTGCTTCTGGGGTGTCAGGAACATCTGATGTTTTAACGACTGAGCTACTGTGTTAAAATATATTTCTCCCTCCCCCCCACCTTATCTGAATACAACAACATAGTGCATCACCGCGTAGTCTGTTTCAAATGTTAACATATTGTGCGAGATGCGTTTTACACATTGATGCATTCACTGACCAAAACATGCAGTATTTCACATTTTACTATATGGTGTTTTGTGTCAATGATGTTTCTTTTTATTTCAGCCCAGTCATTCAAAGAGTTCTCCCAGCTGTTGACCACTGTTGAAGAGGAAAGAAGACGCTTGGTAAGGATGCACATTTCTTTGTGACACCATAGAGGTTTTTGTAGGTGTTTAAAGCAAAAGGGAGAAAGAGCACATGCTTGTCTGGCCTTAATGCTTCATGAGCGGGAGCATTTTGACAGAAATTGGTTTGTCCAGCCTTATTTGTATTAATTTGGACATTGGCAAAGTAGAGACATTTGGTACAAAGAATGGGGTAAACCAATGTAGACAGGCGGCCCCTATGTTGTGATCCTTTCTCTGCACACCAGTTTTATTCAGCTGTGGAAAGACTATGAGGTTGGAATTACCTCAACACTCCTCAAAGTGGTACAAAGTCACAGTACCAGGAACTGAAAGGGAAAAACCTCAACGGCACACAGTTACAGAACATGGAACTCCTTGTTGTTCATTGATCTGCTTGAACACTGCGATGAGTTTAATTCCTCTATTGTTTACTTTTTCCCAATGTAATTTGGCTTTCCGGCTTCATACTTCACTGTACGACATTCTTTGCATTTGTTTTGCAAAAGTAGACGTGCAGAGAAGTGCCTCGAGGCAGGAATTACCTTTGCTGTGCATCTGATTTAACAAGTCTGATATGCAAATGAGATCAGCTGCAGGTTTGCAGTCCTCGGTTCTCTAACAGGCCAACACATTTTCATTAGGACTCCACTCTCCGTGAAGGAGCAGACTTTTAACGGCAACCTTTTTTTCCAGTCTAAGTGTGGAGAGGGTGTTGGATACTGAAAAGACTTAGTTTGGAATAACACTTAGAATGGGGAGGCTTTTGAGGACAAACCCAATGAACTTTAAGGTAGTAAGGTTTAAGTGCTCCAGCTCTTACACCCTGTGACATTCCCATGTATACTTTATATACTGCGCCTCTTGACTGTGCATCGTGGAGGTTTTGCAGCATCGGCTGCTAAAATACAGGGCCGTCCCATTGACGCTAATATAAAGGCTCGTATTCATGTGGCTGAATGTGAGCGTGTCCCTCCTGACATTCAAAGTGTGGCTACCTTTCTACGACGGAAAGAGTTGCCCTTTGAAGATGTGGGTCACCTTCGTGCCGGCCATGTGGCTTTATGGAATATCGTGTCATCCTAACCAATTTGACAGGCGCAAAGGCACCGCGCATCATTTTAATTTAGTTTTTCGCAAAACTCTAATCCTCGTAAGTGTTTTAATTGCTGTAGATGGAAGCGTAGACCGTGACACCCCCGTCGTTCTGAACTAGCAATGTTTTGGCTAATTTATCAATTATGCAGAGCTTGAAAATATTTTCTCAAGCAGGAAGAAAAAACTACTTGCCGACAAACTCGGTGTGACACAGGGCCGGTTGGCTCTCAGGCGGCGCCTCAAACGAGGCTCCGGCATATGTGGTAACTCTGTCTTTCTGGTGCAGTGGTGGTCATTTGACGGCTGTCCGGGACCATTAGGGCAGATATGTGCACGAGGTTGCGTTGTTTTTAAATCGGCTCGCTTTTTTCTTCCTTTCTTTTCTTTTTTTTATACATACGGTGTATATTTTGGGGTCATGAATCTAGATAGCTCAAAGAGGGGAAACTGCTTTGCAGCTTCATGTTTTTACTGCATTTGTACGCACAAAAGAAAACGATAGAAAAAGAATACATATTCGTTTGCGGGTTTATTTTCTGATAGAGCATCTAATTGCGAAGGAATAAAAAAACAAATTAAGGTGACAAGCAAAGACAGAAAGAGAAATGAAATGACATCGCAAGCTGTGAAGAGTAATGGCAATAACTTGCAGCGATGACTCGTCACAGCGACTATAGGATGCAGTACATTCAGCTGTGATGGATTTAATAAGTAAAAATCTATTCATAGCACACACTGCCCCCCTTCCTACTGCATCCCTCTCTACTTGCTTGAAAGGCACCCTCTTTGCATCATCTCTTTTCTCTTCACCCTTGCAGTCTTCTGTCTCATCAGATCACAGGAATACGCGAGAAAACGCCGCTCTGATCGCTGCCCTTTGAGCTCCTGGCTGATTGTGACGTTGCCAATGCAGAAAGTAAAGCTTATTCTCCTCGTGCACGTGTTTTAAATCTCCTGGGACACTAGTGTCAGCAATGCAACTGAAGTCATATGTAAACGCTGTATTGTTTTATAAATCCACAAGATGTGAAAAAGGGGCTTTTTGATATAGTTTTCCAGGAAGATTAAGCCGAGGTGGAGCACACTTTGAAGTGAAAGCAACCTTTTTTTCCCCTTCACTGCTCCTGCATATGAACTTTAAGCTGCTAATGACTTGCCACACTTGGTGGTGTAAAGCTGTGGTTGACAGTGCTTAATAAGATACGATAGATACTGGGCTCATTTTCTAGCTCATTTTCTTCCAGAATCAGGGCATGTATACCAAGCTCAGTGACGATAAGACAGGTTGCCAGGCCCGTGACTTACATCAAGCGTGTTTGTACGTCCCAATTTCATTCACAGTTTTCACTACAGTGCCACCGTGGCATAAATTGAGCTCCGTCGTAAATAATTAAAAACTTCCTTTTATCTAGTCGAGGCCAAATAAATATAGATTCAGCATTAAAATCTGCATCAATTGTCCTTATTGGACACCAAAAACTATCTCCAGATAACCAGCTGTTTCCTGCTGTTGTGGATCAAGATGAGCATTGTACGACGTTTGACAAACCTTTTCTCGTCTCACAGATTCCTCACAGAAAAACATTTAAGAAATCATTTCATGGAAATATTTATGCGGTTCACCGCGCCACAGCTGAATCATCTGAAGGAGCTTAAAAGCATGCTAACGTCATATAGTTTGATTCCAAGGCCCGCTATTATGCTTTTAGAATATATAAACCTAATGACATGAACATTTGAGTTTCAACACATGGAGTTTATATTTGGGATAAAAAGTTGTTTGTGAACTTGCTATTTTTTCAACTAGACCTCTTTAAATCTCCTTAGACCAAATAAACGGGACATTTTGAAAATTGTTACAAATACATCCGCTGAGCTTTGCAAAGACTGCGCAGTGACCTCCCTAACTACAGGCTATACCCGGTAGTTAGGAAAGTTGGCAACAATGTAATTTCCCAAATATCCTAGAACTGTAATAAACAACTTGTATAAATCATGTTTACTGTGTAAAACCCAGATGTGTCAGGTATTCCACAATATAGTTTGTATGATCCACTCTGCAAAAGATGGAATAAAGCCACCCTAAAGTCACAAGTTGAAATGGTCCCAGTTGCTGTGACCAGCAGCTGAAGATAAGGGGGGTTTTGTTAACGCTCACATAAAAAGTAAATAACGTCAGATTTGTCTTTTAATCATACCCATTTGTAGAATGAATGCAAAGGGAATGCAGTAGTTAACATAAAGTCGCCATAAACCCATCGTGAGCATATTATATTCTGCCCCCCCGGTCATTAAATCACTGTTCCGCAAACCAAAAACCTCTTTTAAAGTGTAAAGGCCAGGATAATAGTCCATTTTATGTCACCAAATACAAAACTGATATATCGTGCCACAGCTGTTCAATAATTCATTGTTTTACTACAAAAGACTTGTCGGTGGCAACAAACTAATTATTTCAACCCCATGAGAAACAAAAGAATATAGTGCGATCCGCAGAGATAAGTTTTCCTTTCAGGACTTTTTATTCATGGTTTTATAAACATATCCGCACACCATTCATTACATTTGATAAAAATGCAGCGAAGCCACAGCTGAGAATAGACGAGTCACAATGGAACTTTTATGGAGACACTTATGTTGACGTTTAGTTTGAGGGGGAATAGAAGGTCTACAAGGAAATTCAGACTTTTTTTTATGTGCTTTGTGTGCTAGTTTCTGACAGCTGCATCAGTGGAACATATGATGCTGTTTCCAAACAGCAGACTGCATATCTCGCATTGAGCTATACGCAGATACAAAAGCGGGGATAACGGCGAGCTAACGACAATGTGGAGGCGGGTGATTGTCAGGTTGAAAAGTGCCAAACGCGAGTATTCAGCTGTCTGTCATTGGCTCAAATATCGTTCACGAAAAGCTCATTCGTCAGAGCGCTTTGCACCCAACACCTTTCACTTCATGATAAACAGTTTACTGTCGCATGAGCGGGCACACAGAGGAAATTCCTGAAATGTTTCCCAGATCGGCGCCAGTCATAGTGGGCGCATCTGGTTGGGGCGAGGCAGGCGGGGGAAAGAGGAGATGACCAGAAGGTTTCATTCTGGTTTTTATGTCATTTGAAAGCAGTCGGTCTGCTGAAACTCAATTAGCGCATCTCAAGCCGACACATGTTCCCCAAACGCATGAAATCTGTCTCTACGAGGGATGGATACTATCCGCCAAACATGAAATATTGTGAATTGTACGAGATGAGCCTTGACTTTCTGCTTTACTTTAACTGCAATGGCTCCCAGATGGTGCTTCTATTTGTAAGGTTTGTAGCTGCTAGGAGATGACGGCAGATAAGCCAGTCGTATCCTGGAAAAGAAATAAAACCTACTCGTCACACTGAATGGGTCTAAACTTTCAGCAGCTGATCCTGAAATAAAACCCAGATTCCAGGCCTCGGTCCCGCTAACTCCCATTTCACATCTGCACTTAATCTATGCACTGCAAATAGAAGGACACAGACTGATAAGAGGCACTGGATACGCAGACATCTCAAAGCAGATGGAGAGGAAGCCGGTGTCTCACACGGGGCCTCCTGTCCTTTGTGGAATGTTAACTATCATACTGTATACACGGTGCCTCTGCTGCATCGCGATGGGCTCTCACCAATCGCCCAATTTCTGTTGGCCTTGTCAGGCATGAAGCGCTTTATTGTCTGTTGGTTTGGCGGGTGGCCAGGCTTGAAATCCTTGTTTTTTTCTTTTTTTTTGCTTGGGCACTTTGTGCTTGGCTCACCAGCTACTCCGAGCGTGTCATTCCACAGGAAGACTTTCCCAAATTCTATCTTTTCAACAAAAAAAGGAGAAGAAAAAAAAGATTTCTGCTATAATTCCCTTGCTGATAAGCCTTTTCAGCAGCATAAAAAAAAAAAAAAAAAGTCAAAGTGGTTCAAGTTCTGCATGGCTTGAGAAGGTTCAGCACTACTGAGCTCGGATGGCATTTAGTAGTGGAAGGGCAGTGCCCTGATGTTGTGCCTTTTGGACAGTCCGATCCCCCTGGGAGGAAGCCTTTTATGACCGCGGTGGTAAACAGATGGTGTTTTCCTGTTGTTGTTGTTTTTCTCTTTTTATTGAAAGGTAGATCAACATCAACAGTTTGTCTTTTTTCTCTCTCTCAACTCATATAATACATACAGTGTCATGTAATTCTGACTTGTGCACTTGTCACGTGAAATTGTATTCATTTGAGTAAATATGTGTTTTTGAATGGTGAAACCTGGTGTGTGACTTTTCGTGATGCCGTCTGCTGCTCTTGTAATGCGAGCTGGATTTGGGTAAAGGAGCGTTTACATAGTTCTATTCAGGCTGTGCTGAGAGCACAGTACCTTCACTCTAAGAAAGCCTCAGCCAGTCCTTATTGTAAGTAATGGTTGATTTAAGTTAAAGGGAACTGTTATAAAATGCTGAAATCCAGTCATGGTGAAAATAGTTAAAGATGTAGGTTAGCGTTCAATGTAGTCTCGGCTCATTTAGAGTCTAAAGTCTTCTCAAATTCAATTGACTAAAAAAGCATGACTAACTCTGTTTTGAAGAGCTATCGCTCACATCTTAAAACAATATTTAACAAGCTGTAGCGTCTTCACTTCCCCCTCCGTAATATGGGCAAGATGCATCTTGTAATTCTGTTCCCCATTTCCTCTTCTATGAGATTAACAACACAAAATACCTCACAGTCCCTTAAGTGCCGGTTTGCTGCATTGCATTTATTTCCCATGTTAAGAGTTTTTTCTTCAACGGCATTTAAACACGTTCAATTATACATCATTTGTCTCTGCCACAGAGCTGAAACTCAATGGTGCTGGCGTTTTTTAAGTGTTTTCTGAGCATTCAACAGAACATTACCTCTGCTCTGTGGGTAACTTGTGTGCCGGGCTGTGAACCGTGAGGAATGTTCCTGTTGACCCTGAAACAACAGCGAGAAAGAAAGGCGGCCATTGTTCATCGGAACATCCTTGGTGGCTTGTTTAATCAGTCAGGGAAGTATTTGGAGCCGACTGTATCCAACCTTTGTGCAATCTACCGCGTAGCTCAAATACACGTCACCTAGCGGGAGCCGCAACATCATTATTGGCCAAGAGCTCAGATATCGACGCATACTGAGTGAAAACTTAAAATTGAACACAAATCTGTGTTTCTTTCTCCAACGCGTAGAGACGCCGTTAACTGTATTTAAACTGTGATTGCAGGGAGAATAATTGAAAGTCTTACAATACGTAACTAAATTACACTACATTTCATTTCGCTGACGCTTTTATCCACTTACAATAAGTGCATTCAAGCATTAGTACAACTCACAACAACAAGAATCAAGAAAGTACAATTTATTCAATAAAGTTAAACTACAAAGAGCAATCAGTGAGTGCCACCAGAGTGCTACGATGGTGCTACTTTATTTAAATGTAACCTTTTATGCAGGTTTTTTTATTTACATAAAATATGGTTCAAGAAATTACATTGAGGCGATGTTATAGCAATTTAGGTTCCCGGTTTCTTTTTTTAATAGCAGCTTTAGTGAAGGGTGGAGGAAACGGTTTCTCCTCAATCTGCATCAACCAACAAAGGATCTATTGAAAACGATGAGCACAAAAAGTCTTCCAGATAATGGCCGAACCCTCGTGACTTCAACAAAACGAGCCGAATTGAACGCTCTACTGCAAATCAGGGGAGCCAACCAGACGGCATCCAGTGAACTTCGGCGCTTTAAAGCTCGCTCGCTGCTCCCTGGCGTCCGTCTGCTTTCTGCTCGCTTCGGCTCACTTCAGTCGAGCGAGGTCGAAGATTTTCTGATGTCAACGGCCGGTCTGGAGACGAGTGGAAAGTGTGGAGAGCGAAAAAGGCGTTTCGACAAGTCACTAAAAGAGCCGTTTGCTGACATGATGTATTTATTTCCTGTCGCTCATATATCTGCTGAGCAGGGGACTGGATCCAACAGAGCCATGCGACGCTCTCTTGTTGTCTTCTGATCCACCAACCTGAACTTTCACCAGGTCCACATCAATTAGCACATGAAATATGGTGCTTAAATATCTATTTTACTTCAGATGACAAATTATCCCTCTCACTCAAGGCCCTCGGTAAACTCCCCCTGCCAGCTTTATACACTTCCTGACAGCGAGCTCCATTTTTTAAGGATCCAATTGAATATTTTATGACAACAGTTGGGTCGGCATTGTAAATGTTTAGTTTCGGTGGACTGGGACTGCAGCGCGGGCCGTGGGGACCGCTGTACTTTTCTGCAAACCTAATCTTGGCCCACTCACACACATGACTGACTGCAAAGCTATTAGACATTGACAAACTTGTTGTCAATGTGTAAAATAGACAGAGGATTAAAAACAGTGGGCTGTTTCCCACAGAGTGTGGACTGGAGCTGTAGAGTTGCCAGTGAGAGGTGCCTCCCGGGCCCTGCCATGATGCCTTTAAGCAAAGCAACTACTGGACACTTAAACTGCTCCCCCTGCATAATATCTGCCCATGAATGCAACCGCTGCATGTCACTGCGTGCTTTGCTGCATATACATTTGTGAATATGACAATGAAACACTTTTTAGTTTCGATTCAAGTATGTTGTAAAAGCGGCAATTGGTTCTCTGAGCACCATGGCCCTTCATTTGGAGAGAGCAGATAAACACACACGGGCAGGTACTCTACAGCGGCAGGTATTCAAAAAAAAAGCATTCTGATACATCACAGGCCACCAAAATGTTCTTTAAGGCAAACAGAAAATCCTCATGGGAGACACGAACTAGCCGCTGTCTCCATCTCCATCTCCAGCGTCTGCCTCATATCCGTGCTTAACAGCTGACTCTGCGATGAAGTGTGTGCGGCAAATGTGTCACATCCACTCTCGCACTGCGACTCTGTTGCATAGCCCATAAAAAGTAAGGGGAGGCTGACTTTTCCTTTAATTTATTTAATTTTTTTTCAGCTTGCTGCAGGTGCCAGTGCTGCACCAGATAAAGATTTAGCTCTGCAATGAGATTGTTACATTCTGCCACACACTCACACGCACACACATGCACACACACGCACAAACACACACACACACACACACACACAGACACACGCACACACGCACACACCCCTCTAAAAACGATCTCCAGACAGAAGTGGCCGAGCCACAAAGCTATAGGATTCCCTCTTTTGGCAAAGGTCACACAGTCTGCATGAAAGGGGACGTTGGGATGAGGATGACGAGGGCAATAATGTTTATAATGCATTCAACACATTAATTAGGCTTTGGGGGCTTTGCTCACACCTCCTTTTAATGAGTTAAGCTAATTCCCTTTGGTTGCCGCTGCTGTCATTGTGATTATTGGTGCGAGTGATGCCGGTGCTTTTATTTGACGCTGCTGGCTATCATTAGCTGTAATACGACTCTCAAAGAAGTGCAGATGTCCGGCGCTCAGACTCCAGCTTTGCACAGGAGGAGAACACATCGTGTTATTCCACTCCAAAGCTCTACCAGCAGCACTCATTAACGTTCCTCGTCGACGCTGGGTCTCGCTGCTGGATCTCGCGCCTAATAAATTAAAATGATTGCACATTCAAATCAGCTGCATATCGATGTCAAAGCCTTCTCGTCGATCATTTACGCGCAAGGCGAGCACGTAAGAGGGAAATGTGATCCCTTCCAAGAACAAAGACCACTTTCTGTGTGCTTAATTGAAGTAGCCTCCATTGTCTACTTGCATAATTAAAAAACGGATGTACAGAATTACCTGGCCGGTGCTTTTACCCTTAAAGTTAACGTATAATATACTTTTCTAGCACTTTTTTTCCTGCTGTTCCAAGATCAACGGCTCGTTGACGACATCAGACTTGGGGCACGGTCAAACTTCAGTGAATGTTTGCCTCCCGTTCACATCCATTCTATGAAAGGATTCAAAAAGGACCAGTTGAAACATAATTTTGGAAAAATGCAACCAGAAGTCACACTGCGATGGCCAGACATGTCTCCTGCGATCAGACCAGAAGCAAATAAAACATTCGCTTCAGGCAGCAGAGCAAATTAACCTCTTCTCATCACGTAGAGTTGAACTTTTGTGAACTTTTAACAGGCAAAGTTGCAGCCTCAACCAATAGTGTGTGTGTGTGTGTGTGTGTGTGTGTGTGTGTGTGTGCGTGTGTGTGTGTGTGCGTGTGTGTGTGCGTGTGGTTGACCCCCACTTAGTGCTGCCCACAGGCAGAACAAATATCCCCTCAACCTATATTAATCTTTGCTGAGGGTAAATATTGGCGTTTTGTTCCCTCTTGACTCGTCATCACTTCATTTACTCCCTTCACCTGTCACATATGGAGGATTTAAAATTATTTAGGTATAAATAAATAAATGCATTAATAAATACAAGAATAAATAAATAAAAGCTTAAATAAATGTATGAATAAATAAACACAGGAATAAATAAATAAATGTATAAATACATACATGAAAAAATAAATAAATGCTTAAATAAATGCATAAATAAATACAGGAATATATAAATATAAGTTATACCTAAACAGGACATCATTAAATTAATCTTTTTTGATATCTCTGTATTTCTTCATTTAGTTATGCCTGTATTTATGTGTCTACACATATTTCTTCATTTATTTATTTCTGTATTTCTGTGTCGTTTTATGCAACCAGCGGACACACAGCAAAAAAACGTCTCGATGATATGGCTGTTTCTATTCATTAACAATGATAATCATGATAATACCGTTGGTTCACGTTAATCCCAGTTGGCTGATACCTAATTCTCACAGTTTGCAGGTTTTAAATGTAAAACACAGACCGGCCTTTTTCCTGAACTCTCTCCTCCGCCTGGATCCACATTTGCTCGGTTATTGTATGCCAGTGTGAAATTGACAAACGACAGTAAAAAAAGAAGTGCTTTTTCATTTGAATTCAGCATGGTGACCGAGCAAGCTTTTATGACACCTCTTCAACCAGCAAAACACAGCAGTGTGTGTGTGTGTGTGTGTGTGTGTGTGTGTGTTTCTGTGTGTGTGTGTGTGTGTGTGTGTGTGTGTTCGCATACAGAAAGAGTCAGTTGATTTGCAGTGAGGCAGCAGGGCTTTAGGTGCATTAGGCTGGCTTTTTCCTTGTGAGGACATTGTCAAAACGGAACGGGCAAAAAGCCTATAAAAATTATTTACTACCCAGTTATGGACTTACATACTGTAAGCAGTGAGGCAGAGCCGTTCACAGTTAAATGCTACGATGATTATAACCTATAGGCATATAGGAACGGAATTGCATAAACACATCCCCCGGAATGAATCTGACGCGTACAACCTACAGTGTGTGCACCGGAAGCCATCGCAATAGATCTGAAACGCAATACGCATGTATAATCTAAACATCTCCAGAACGCACAACTCGAGTCTGTCCGAAAGAATGTGCGGTCGGAGCGCTTTCGCGAGCCGATGAACTGATGAGCAAGGGCTCACCCGGCTGTCGGTTCTCTGTCAGCTCCTCTGCCAGGGAAATGTGAAGAGATATTGTTTTCAGATTGTACTGAATGTGTTGGAAAAGCTGTGGGGGGTTGGGTGAGGGGGGAGGGAGGTAAAAATGTGTAATATACATAGGTGCATTTCTCGTGGTTAGACGGAGGCAGAGAAGACGGCATGTGTTTTCAAACTGTTTACTGGAGATATTCGCATTCAAACGGATTCTAAAGATTTCAAAGCCGAAATTACGCTTTTCACGATTGGATGCGATCTGGCCTTGGTGTCATGCGGATCTGTCTCTGCAAATTAACCTCCGAGCTTCACTTGATTCTTGGACGGGTGAAAGCAAGAGCAAAGGAAATATAGCACATTGACATTCCTCCCTCTATCTTGAATGGAAATTGATAGCACTATTGCATCCTTTCAAGCGTCACACTCTGCTCGCTCATATGGATTAAATCCTGTTTAGAGCGGCTGTTGCTCAGGGCGTTCGGCACAATGCCAGTTTGAAATGATCCATTGAGTCTTGAATAATATACGTATCTGAATTGGCTTATTGGAAATTAAGTTATCTGAAGTCTTGAGCCTCTTGACATGCTGATCGCAAATGCCTTTTGTCTCTATTCTGCATTGTTTCGGATCGGATGTTTGCTAATTCCCCCCCACCAGCACTTTACTGTTAATCTATTTCAAATGAACAATTTAAAGTGTAAGTTTAAGCCTGATTGCGGTCCTAAAACATCCAGATTGCAGATACCGGTAACATTCGGAAATAATTTAACTCACATGCTTTCATTCAATTGTAAATATTAGATTATAATCCCACTGGCTTCCAGTGCTGTATATTTAGTAGGTCTGTCCATTGAACTGAAAATGAAAAAAGTGCGGCGTGGATATTGGAAATCTACGTTTAAAACAGGTTAATGCTGCAGGCTCAATTAGACTGAAAGCATGGCAGATAAGGCAGAGGAAATGACATTATCACACTGACAGAGTAGTATAATTCTTGCTGTTGACACAGTAGATAACATGATGACTTCGATATGACTGGAGGATTATACCAGCTTGACTTGATGACCGTCAAGTGTCCTCCATGCTCCTAATGGAGTGTCACTTGTAACCAAATTGCCTCGGTTTATTGTCTTTGTTTTCCTTTTGCTTTTTTAATGCTAGGCACGATACAAGACCCCAGTTTTTGTGATAATCGCCGCCATCTTGACCGTACGGAGAACCGGGAGGGACAATTGAGACATTGTTTGAAAGGGCGGCACTCTGCTGAGTGCTGATTATTTTTGTCTATTTGTCCAATACTTGTCTGTAATTGTCAAAATTTGCAAAAACTAAAAATCTTGAGTCAATAAAACCAGTAATACAGTGATATGAAACAGCATCTTTGGTATATTTACTTATTGAATGACAGTTATCACAATCAAACTAATCAATGAATCATTTCAGCAGGATTTCACTGTACTCCTGTGTCTTGTTAATTTGTTTTCATATTTATACCAAAAGGACCAAATGCTAAGTCAATGCAATACTAGGCCTTTTCTCAATGCACAAACAAGCATTATGCAACATTGCACCCTCCAGTGATGGCGCACAATGATAATTAATGATGTGTGAAATCTCAATTTACTGCTCACTATTGAGTAAATGTAGTGTATGGCATTAGACCGCAAATATTTGCTGTTGTAATCCAGTGTAACCACCATAATCACAACAAGGTTGTGGAAGTAAGTGTGAAACGTCTATATTTGACGAATTACAAATACCACGATTTAATTAAATCAATGAATTAAATCTTTAAAACAAAGCGAAGAGTTTACACTACAAGCTCACAACATCCCACAGCACCGCATGTAAAAGGAGATGGAGACGTTGCGGGCTTCAGACAGATTGTAGCTTCCTTTTGAAGCCACTCGTTCCGGTTGGGCGATGGAGCTGACAGGGTTATTTTGGGACAATGAAAATGCGTCGTGATTAATGGCTCAAAACAAAAATCCATCCCCGAGATGGTGTGTGTTCAGAGGATCGTAGCTGGGAAACTGACAGTCCGTCTGCACCGACGCCACTAAATTAGTGCTGCTATCATAGATGTATTAAGGAGCTCAGCCGTTTAGTTTATCACATACACTCGGCACACAAAATAACACCTTAAATCAAACAAAGAGCCATGTCGTTTGGGACGGTGCCTCCCGTAGAGCAGTACCAGCCGGTCTGATGTCATCTGATCTCGTTGGCTGAAAGCTCATCTTCGGGGGGGGGAAATCAGAAGCACCTTAATGGCACCTTTTCCGAAACGCTCGCCCCGCAAAGGATTGGGCCCAGACTGTAATTGGCGCGATAGATCTCCTCTAATCTGTTTCTGTCTGGAATGAGAAGGTGGAGGTTGAGGCTCCAGCAGACTCCCTTTTTTTCCTTCTTTTTACTCCAGTCAAGACGCAGGAGAGGTCACCAATGTGTGAGGACATACCTCAAACATTTAAATGCATCGCAGGCTGCAGTTGTAGAGCTCCCTCATCGGCTGTGCCGTGTCATAATTCAGCGAGGTCTGACGACGCCGGTGCTTCACAGCTCACATAAAACGGCTCCATTTTCTTCCATTGTTGAGTGCGCTATCTCTTATCTCTGCTGTACTCGTCCTGGGTACCTCACGGTACCACATTGTTCATTGCCACAGGCTCAGGAGATATTGATGAATGCGATTGTGCTCTTCTCCATTTGTGTTTGGACCCAATATATCTGTATTTGACTGGATAACTCTCAGGGCTCTGATTTCCTGTGTGTCATACACTTTCTGGCGCATTTGGTGAAGCAAGAGCATTGTAATAAAACCGAACGACTACGGGATTAGAAGTCATTTTGGTTAGTTTTTTTCAGCACTAGATTTTGTGATACCCTCCGGGTCTAGAAGTCGTTCTGAATGGTTCAGAAGGTTACAGTTGATCAGATCACATCTCTCCGTCTTACATTTGTCTGTATTTTTTTCTTCATTTCTAATTTCAGATTCAGAATGCCGATGATGTGTTGATTACGCCCCTCGAAAAATTCAGGAAGGAGCAAATCGGCGCCGCAAAGGTAAGAGGCCGATAATTCTGACACCCTCGGTTCTCAGCCTCACCCGTCTACATCTGTTCTGAACAGTATGTATATTGTTTATTTAAAGTCAATCATGACACTGTCAAAAGAAGTGTCTTAATTAAACTGATGTGTTATATGCGTTTGAATAAACACATCAGTTTGTGACTGTGATATCAAAACGTATTAAGATGTGTAAGTTAAATATAATGTGTTACTCTGCTGTTCTCATTTCGAAGCTACTTCTGTGTGATTAACTTGTGCTTTTCTAATCTGAACTGTACATTTACCGTGTCTAAGGTGATGCATTGCACTTCTTTGTAATCACATTACTGTAAAGCTGCTCCATGCAATGCGTTCCTCTCTCACCTATTGGACATAGTGGATTGATATCAGTAGGGGTCCAGCAGCGCTGTGCTGCTTGGAGGCGTCCCGGCTCCACAGTGGATCTGTTGTCGGTCTGCATAGAACAGTGTGGGCTCTTTGCTCCAAGCCACGCTTTCATTCCCTGGCCAACGCAAAGGCATAAAATGAAAGTGCAGCAGCTTGTTTGTGGTCTGTCCCTTGATGAGATCACACATGACTGCGTTGGTAGAACTCGAGCCCTCACACAGATCTCCCACTGAGTTCCTGACTCCGCTGCTAACTCTCCGCCGGACTCTGTGAATCATTTGCACTTCTTTACACAAGCCCAAACCCTGTGAGGGACATTCCAGCCTCAAAGTCTCACTCCTCATCCATCTTGATTTATTTAACAGGACTTGACAGCTGCTGGTCTGCAAAAGTAGTCATTTCTACTGCACTTCTTGGTGCTGAGGTGTGAACATCCATCACTCTCCTTTTTCTACTGCCTCAGACTAAATAACCATTGTCGCTTCATGTCTCAACCATCACGCGCATCTACCGTAATGAAACAGCACATTCTGCTGCCATCTCTGTCTGTCTCTCTCTCTCTCTCCACCATCACAGTGCTCAGTGTTATTGCGCCGACTCTCTATGTTTATAAAATGGTTCCTTAAAAGCCACGGCCCCCGTCACTCCCACTACCTCTTATTTCCTCCGACCACTTCCTCCTAATGGCTCTCTCCTCCTACGACCCCCCCCTCACCCCCTCCTTCTCCTGCTGAACATTAGCCCAAACCAGAGTGAGATAAAAGGCAGACATCACGAGTGGCAGAACAACTTTCCACTGTTCCGAGAATCTGCAGAGATCCGCAGGCTGCCTGACCCTTCCAGTTACTGCGCTTCACGTCTGAGAACGTCAGACGGACAAAACGGGGGAGCTCTTGCCTTATTTGGGTATGCAGCGCGAGTAATCCCACCGAGGTTACGTACCAGTGTATCAGCTTCTGAGGCACAAGCACAACACTTCCACGGCCATAACACACCAGCAGATTGACTGCAGCACTGCAGGACATATTAGGCACAGTCTGCTCCACACAAGGAAGAAGCAGGAAATGTTTTGGAATAAAACCCTCAAACTTTGAGTGGAGTTTAGAAAATACACAGAAAGGAGGCTTTGATAAATCAAACAATCGGGTGTTTTCACTGCATCATGGACTCACCGTGTGCGTTGGCTGCCAAACCAGTTTTTCTTTTTTTTTCTCAGATGTATTTTCTGTTTCAGATGCATTTGCGGTGGGCTCGCAGTTTCCCAGGCAAAGAGCGAGGCTTTCAGAACTGAAACAAGGAACACAAATCTGACCTGGTTTCAGGGTACTATGTACTGCTCGCTGACTCTTTGCTTCATCCACTGAATTTCTTACCCTTAACCCCAACTAATCCCCTTCAATGTGGACCTCATCCATGGGCCTGAACTCTCACACTGTAATGCTGGTTGTTCTTCCAGAGAGCAACCGTCAGAGACCTACAGTTGATCCACACTTTTCTTTTTTTCTGTGTGTGTGCGCTTAGCAATTTTTTTAAATGGCTTTTTAAATTTCCTTTAAAATTTCCTCATGAAAATACCGGGGTTTCTAACTGATGGGTGGCATTCCTGCTCCCTTTCAAGGGTCTTCAACGTTCAGGGCGCCATAGCGGGCCCTCACTGGCTGAGTGTGATTAGTGCAAACAGACCCAGATGGGAGTCAGATGGCCACGATAATTTGAGCTGTCCTCGTCCTACAAACGGTTCACAGACATGGGATGGTTATTGGCGAGTTATGGTCTCCAGGGGCAGAAATGAGTGTAGCATTCATGCTGGAAAATCCAAAAGTGTGCGACCCAAGACGCATCGATTCAAGTGCCATGGAGATATGCTCGCCAGCTGTAGGCGACACTAAAACTTTTTAATCATATAAAAAATATTTATATTACTTTGAATAACCTTGGGAAGTTGTGGTAGATAGGTTATTACCTATTTTATGCTCGGGGCTCAAAGCCATTCTATCTGTCTCTCGAAATAAAAAAGGTCCGGGTGATCTTAAGATATATTTTCGGTGGAATTGAATCGGGCCCATTGCGTTGTTATTTTACAGAAGTCTTTTGATGATGAGGTTTTGTGGCGATAACACCATAAGATGGTGCCACAGAAAGAAACCTACCAACCTTACACGTAATGACTTTAATTATTATTTAGTCGACCAACTAACCGAGCGCTAATCGACTATTGGTTTGACCCACGCATCACAAGGTGTGACCCCCGTTGGCCTGTTCAAAATCATGTCGCATAATACATTTTGTCAGACTGTCGCTTTGTATATCACAGATTACACCAAATGAAATGCACACACAGGACAGGCGAACAGCATCTGCGTTGAAAACACCTAATAACAGCGAGAAAATAATAGAAATTAAGGTGACAGCAGTGCGGATGACTCAAACGTTGCACTGCGGAAAACAACAAAAATGCATGAATAAGCATATGTATTTCCATAGTTCTCATGTCTGCCCCGTCGTTGTGCCTTTCTCAATACAGCAGAAAGGCCATACATCTAATAGCGTCACAATCCAATGACTTTTCCCACGATCGCTAGAATTCCACGAGGCAGTCGCGGCACACTGAAAGGTTGGCATCTACCTGAACGTATAGTCAGTCTGGAGTCTTTGTATTAGGTGTCATTTTGAAACAATGACATGGTTTCCCAATCCTCAAAAGAGATGATTGGTTCTTAAAGACAGATAATCTCATTGTGTTATTCTAGTTTTCATGGCAGTTTGTTATTACATGTATTTCTTTGAAGGACAGTTTCCATAAAATAACCTTTTATCTACACAGTAATGCATTATTTTTGATGGATGAGCTGTCTTATAAAATACAATGTCGTATTTGCTTTCAGTGTTTGTTTTTTTTGTTTTTTCTACAGTTCTCTGGTGTGACCATAAACACAAGGATGAGTGCTAATGTTTTTCACCGCAGTGCCTTTTTCTTTAGTGGTGAAACCTTCCTGTCAATCTTTTTGTCCTTCAATTATTGTGAGAATGAGACGCAGCGGAGTCGCGAATGTTGTGTTTATTCCTCAAAGCAACAACTGTTAGTACATCTCCCAAGTTAGGACACTGTTCGGTTCTGTTTCTAACTCTGAACAAAACATTATGAGAAGATTACATAACTTCCTGTCACCTCAGACATAGTTAGGGCCGTGTGAAGGAGCATCTTCGCTGACCTGTGATGAAGATATCCTCTTCTTTTATTCTCGCTGCAGCTTTGCCCCGACCTTCAGAGTTAGCCTCAGATCAAACACAAAGGAAAGATCTTTGTTCGCCAGCAAAGTGTGCGTCGTATACGGGGCTTTTGTACTTTTATTTTAACTACTTTAGATGTTGTATATCATGTGTCAGAGAGAGCAGAGGGACTGATAAATATTCCTTTTTCAGACCCAAGCGTTGCAGTGTGCCTCGAACGACTGTAGACGGATATTTTTTTCAAGTCAGGGATTTGTTTTTCACCTCCTCAGAAGCAGATGTTTGTAATTATTCAGTGTTAATTGGCCAACGTCTTGCCGTCTGTGATGCCTTCTTTGGAAGTGGGATCTCAGGTAAGAAGTGAGACGCTTTCTTGGCTCGGCAGCAAAGTAGCTGAACTCTTGTCCCCCCCTCTCCTCCCGGTGGAAGCGGGACCAGCTCATGAGTGGCGGAGCAGCTAAATAAGCCGGCCATTGCTATTTAATTGCCATTCTGGACCTCTGCTTCAAGTAGCCTTCCGTAATGAGCGCTTACAGAAAGGCTTGCAGCTCCCCCCTCTTTCATGTCGCCACTCAGAGAGTCCATGTGGCGATGCCTCATTGATGTCTGACGGAAGTGCGTTGTGATCGTGTTGTGTGGGATCCGGGGCTTTTCTCCTCGGTACACACACACAGACACGCATACATACAGACATGTTTTGAACTCTCTTGCTGCTTACTTCTGTTGCCATGGTGACAAGAGGCTCAGAAATGATGGCCGTGGGGCTCGTTAGGGCCAGTGTCAAAACCGGCGATGCACGGCCAGTGTCCACATGCTCCTCCTGCCGTCTCCGTGTCTGTCCTCAGCATCTTTCTTCAGCAGGCTGAGCAACACCTGATGGCTGGAGGGAAAGCCGCACGCAGTTTCTCTCCATCTTTTGCGACCGTCGTATTAGCAATTAGCAAACTCACCCACTTTCCAGCTGGCATCAAAGCGCTCCTAAACAGCGACACGAGATGTGCCTGTTTGAAATTCCACCGCTGACGAATTCGCATCGGAATATTCTTCTTCCTGCATCTGATTTATTCATGAGGGCGAACAAAGCAATCAGACGAGGAAATCTCCCAAGAGCCGAGTTCATGTGTGTTTTGAGTGTTGGGAAGTGCCTCGACTTCATCCATTGCCAGCCAGCTGATTACTTTGGGGGGCGCTGGCATTAGTTTGTGTCACAAACTCCCTCCTCGTGTGCACTTTGGGGTATTTAATATACCTGTCTATCCACATTCACCTCCATGTCCTCTTCCTCCACGTGTTGGGCTTCAAAGCATTCGCCTGCACCGCTCCCTCTGTCTCTGGGAGAGTCTGTGGAGTCTGAATTGGGCTCATATTCCACTCTGATTGCACAAACATATCCAGGGGAAGGGGAGGGATGGGGCGGGGTGGTTCACCACATGGACAAACCAACAAACACCTGGTGTTCTGCAAGGGTATCATTAGGGTAGCGCCAGTTTACACACGTCCCGCCTAGATCAACACAAAGGCAGGACACCATGGGTGACTTAATCAGGATGGCTCTGCCTCACCGATTCACTGCAGCTCTGACTCACTCCTCACTCTCTGTAAGTGTGAAACAGTTAGTCCAGACGTACGGAGGAGGGATTTTTGTTCTCCTTTTTTTTCAGGGGTGGGGGGTTTGCAAGGAGTCTTCTGGCACACTCACACTGGTCAGCAGCGCTTGGAGATTCCTGCTGTGACTGCGGTGCTCAGCTAAACCTAAAGCTCTTAATTTAATGTGATCTTGTGTGTGTGTGTGTGTGTGTGTGTGTGTTTGTGTGTGTGTGTGTGTGTGTGTGTCTGTTTTCCTCAGGGCTTCAGCTGCATGCTTGCTCACAAAATAATGTCACGTCAAACCGCAGTCACAATCAGCTCCTTTTTGTTCCCTAATAAAAAAAACACTCAATCCTAAAGGGAAATGTATTTCCTGTCAGAGTGATATCTTATTTGATCATACGTTTGTTTTACCATCCGTCCACCTGTTTATTTTCACTTTGTTCCTGAATATTGGACAATTGATTTTTATTATTTCTTTATTTTCTCCCCACACAAAGACCATTCCTGGACCAGACATGACAAGAAAGATGGAAATAAGACGCTAGTACATGAAATTATCTATTGATTTTTCCCGCTGTGCTTGTAATGGTTATGTAGGAGGGTTACAGTGTCTCGTGGTGGATTCTACCGGTGTGTTTAACTGGTGCAGGGGTTGCTGAGGCAGAACCGTCTTCTAGGTCATATCAGTAGCTCGTAGATTAGACTTGCTAAATTTCAGTACCATGGGAATGAAAACAAACAAGCGGGATCTGGTTACATTGGCCGTTTCCTCACACTTCCCCTCCCTCACGCTGTCCCTCCACTAGCACCTTCACGAATGTTTGCACAGCGAGATGGACATTCAGTGGGCACCGCTTGGTTTAGAGGTCAGACATGCAGATGAGACACCTGAATGCCCACGCGCAGACAGGGCCTCTCTGCTTGGGCAGAGTTGGATTAAAACCTGCAAAGTGGATTTTTATTTATTAATTACTTTTTTGTGGGTGAAATGTTCAGTCTCTTTTTTTCTTAATCCTGGGTCACGTGACTGTTTGCAGGCGGTGAAAAAGAAGCAATGAACAGCCAATCCTGACTGTGACACTGCCAGAGACATCGCGCCATCGATGATATACACTTATGTATTTTTCTGTGAACCCGTGTCCCCAGCTCGGGCAATACGAGCTGAACGGCGTCTATTGGCCCATTGATAATGAAAAGTCCTTATTGACCATGCTACTCGTCATTACACAGTCGTATGCCCCCTTTATGACCTGTGATAATCTATCGCAGGAATTTTAAATGACATGTGGCTAACAGCACGTGAAAACGTACCTTGACCCCCACCTAGTGGCGGCTCAGGCACGCGCACCCCACATCAGGTAGGAAGGACTGCGTGAGGCTTTTTATTTATTTTTTTGTTAATGCTCAATCCTTTTCATGTGTCTTGTGGACCGTGTTTAGGAGGGGAAGAAGAAATTCGATAAGGAGACGGAGAAATACTACTCCACGCTTGAGAGACACCTCAGCTTATCATCCAAAAAGAAGGAGGCATATCTGCATGAGGTAAAGAGCAAAACAAATTTTCCTGATCTCCAAACATGTCTTTGAATAATGCAGTTTGAGAAGAACAAAGCCATTGTTTGTGCACACAGTCTCCAGGTGGGGATTAGCTAAAGGCCCACACAGGGCTCTCCCACGTTGACCCGCGTCTTTGTCGTGGCAATAACCCCCAGTTTGTTTGCCCATTCTCAGGCTGACACACAGATTGATAAGGAGAGGCAACTCTTCTATGATGCGTCCCTTGAGTATGTTTTCAAAATACAAGAAGTGCAAGAGAAGAAGAAATTTGAGTTTGTTGAGCCGGTAAGAAAAGTATCCGTTTTGCATATTTCTGTGCTCAGTTACTGCTAAATGCATATTGAAGATGCAGTAATTACTTTGCCTTCTTTTTTCTTTTTTCTTTACTATATATGTAGTTTAAATATTAGTGAAATAGCACAGAATGGTTTCACTTACCGCTGATGGAAGTGGTGCTTTAACTGCCTGCCACAATGATACAACTCTCAGGTGTGTGTGTGTGTATGCATGTGTGGATATATGCTTGTATATTCTACACTTTTGTCATTTCCGTTCCAAATTATCTGCAATAAAGTCAAATCCATTTGTGGAAGGAAGTGGGTAAAAGTAGTAACAGAGTGTGATTGCAAATCAAAGCCTCCGCCTTCCGGATATGTGGAGTCAATTCTAACATCTTTAGCAGAGAAGTTACCAGCAAACATGAAGTTATCTCGGTGTTAAATGTCTGGTAATGTGAGATGGGAGCAAAGTGAATGTTTAAATATATATATATATATATATATATATATATATATATATATATATATATATATATATATATATATATATATATATATATAGACTTGTATTTGTTTACATCCGCTGGGAGCTCACCCAGAACCCGGGCCAGAAATGTAAATCTACAGGCCCCAGGTAGGTAGTGGTGGGGAAAAATGACACGGCTCAACCTTGCCAAGTGAGGAATCTGGGCCCTGATAAGATGAACACTTGATACACCGAGACTCACACCTCATCACAGGAATAAAAAAAGCTGTAGTTTGTGTCTGAGGAGTTGTCTGAGAGCAGCTGCATGTCTGTGGGATCCTCCATGTTAGTGATGGACCACCCCCTCTACCCCTCCTCCCCCCTCCCACACACACACACACGACGGTCTGTGCGTTATACAGAAAATAACATCAATATCTGTCTGCCATAAGGAGCTACAACTTTCTGAAACATTCCTTTTATTATTGGCACCTCATGTATACAAGCAAGTGCATCGAGATCAAAATATGCAATTTTCTTCAGATTTCCAAATTCATTTTTGCAACAAAGTACAATATGTTTCATAGGAAATTAATGACTTTGTGCAACATGTACATTGCATTATAATTAGAGTTTTACTCCAAACATGGATATGCATAAGGTGACATTTACAAAAATATAGCCAATTGTGCACATTCTAGGCGACGGTAGTATGATTACATGCAGAGTTTAACAATACAAATCACTACAAAACTCTCCAGGTTTTAGAGAAACTGGATGATAATTGTGTGATTATAGTGGTGATAATCATTTTGCGTGTTCTGAATGGAATGTTTTATGTTGCATTGTTACTTCTCTGTTGAAATGTGCTCTCTTGTGTGAATTAGTAATCAAGCTCTCTGTTATTAACTCTCTAAATCACCTTTACACATCGTTCCTCTCCAGCTCCTGGCCTTTCTTCAGGGTTTGTTTACGTTCTACCACGAAGGATACGAGCTGGCTCACGAGTTTGAGCCGTACAAACAGCAGCTCCAGTTTAACCTACAGAACGTAAGTCTCAACACCTCGGGGGTTGCACACAAAGGCAACCGGCCACGTAATCAGATTCTGCAGCTTATCATACCCCGATATAACAAGCAAGAGTTTTCACAAATGGATATACGTGCCATTAAATGAGATTCTGCGCTGCACTAAGGATCAATATCTTCAGTGTTGTGTTGCAGGCAGTTACTGCAGGCCGTTTAATGGTACTGTGTCAAGAAAAAGAAAATAGAAGTAGAACTGGGTGTAAAACTACAGCTGCTGCCGTGCCCTCTCCTTTCCATCACCATGACCTCACCACTCGCAGCCCGAAGGCTCAAATTTCGCTCTGACCCAAAATGTCAGCGCCGTTGCCCTGACAATTTCCACTCCCTTGACCCTCTCTCCATGTTCTCAGATGCAGAGGGCTCTAATAGGAGCTGAACAAGGTGAGGCTGTCTCAGCATCTCTCCATCAGGGGATATGAGACAGCCCGACACTGACCTTTTTAAATAAGAACTCATAAAAAAAGCGGTGTCCGGGGAGCATTAATGATTGAGTCCTAAATTTGGATCACCTCAAGTGTATTCCTCCAATATGAATCCAGTGTTTTTGAATTAGATGCTGCGTCTTGTACTTCCAAACAGTTTGCCAATGTGTTCTTTCCCCCAGGTGTCCTCACACCGTTGCACAAATGTGAAGCATTTATCATCGGTTGGCATGTTTTGCTTTGTTGGTTTCAGTCTGCGCCTTGATGCAGGCAAAGTTAAGGGTACTTGAGATGAGAAACTGCGGGGAAAGAAAATGAAGTCGCACAAGACTTCCTCCGCTAATGCAATTACAATCCAATTCTGCACAGACCCGAAACAACTTTGTGAGCACTAAGCAGGAAGTGGAGAAGCTGATGAAGAGGATACGGTCTGCAGATCAGGACTATAAACCCCCGGGCCAGTGGACGATGGAAGGCTTCCTGTACGTCCAGGAGAAACGTGAGTCTTTGTAGCGCCCCCCCACTTCAGACCTCACTTATCAGTGCACGGTTTTACATCCATCACCATAAACATGTCTGGAGCTTTCCCAGGCCTCTACAGAGAAGATCCTCTTGCACAGAGCTCATAATTCATCCTGTTTACCGATTCACTTTGATGTGCACTCAAACACGGGAGGGGGGGGGGGGGGATGCCCAAATGGTAGATTTTTATCAGCGGTGATAAACAACATTTGATTCATCACACTTTAATTGCAAATTGATTTTCAGAAGTCTTTCCAGAAGCCTGTGATTTAGAGAAAAGTATTTAGTCTCAAGCGCTTGTGTGTCGGGTGTTTGTGTTCTAGGTCCCCTGGGATGCACATGGACGCGTCACTACTGCACATACGAGAAAGGCAGCAAGGCCTTCACCATGAGCAACACCGAGAGTAAATCGGCCGCCAAACAGGTAGTTCACTTGGCGTTTTTGGTTCAGTTTAGTTGCACATGGGCACGAGTCACCTGTGTGGGCAAAGTGAAGAACTCCCTCGTGGCAGATGCGGATGGGGAACAAAGAGAAATCAAGATGACAGGACAGAAAAGAAAAGACTTGTTAACTCAAGGTGGACAAAAATGGTTCAAAGATAACAAAATCCACAAATAACAAGAAAGGGGACATGAGGAATGAAAATAACCTCATTACAGAGAGAGAGTGAGAGTGTCTTGTTTTGTACACATCAACGAAACAGATTGACTTCATTTTCAAGCATTTGCACTTACATATGAGTGAAAACTTCTCGAGACTTCATATAGATCCAATATTCCAGTTATAATTATGTCGTTGTGAATTAATTTAACCATCTGACACCAAACTTTTGCATTTACTAATCGGAGGATTGCACTAAGACGTGCATGAAGCGAAGAATCAAAGATGAAGGCTTCACGAGTGCATTCAAATGTTTTATTTATATTTTGTATTCCTACTTATATTGATTGACGGACGGTGTGTGTCTTTCAGAACGGTCTCGTCCTGAACCAGGCGGAGATGTTCAAGCTCAAGTCCTGCATTCGGAGGAAAACGGACTCCATCGACAAGCGTTTCTGCTTTGATATCGAAGTGTTGGAGAGGTCTGTGACTGTTTGATCACACAAGTGTTCCCAAAAAGGTCTCCACACTGACATGGACTGAAAACATCCAGAAAACAGAATAGTAATCACAACCACCTCGAGCATGTCGACGTTGATCTTCCATCACTAGTTGGAACAGCGTGTTGGAGGAAACCTAACCAATCAGCATGCTGCGGTGCGGTGGTGTGAATAATGATAGTCGCCGTGGCATCGCTTTAGTAATTAGACATTTTGAAGTTTGAGGGTAACTTTGGTATTTTTCAACCTGGACCCTTTTCCATGTGTTTGTGTCTAACTGATTAATGAGGAAAATAATGTAAAACTGCCAGGCATTGTTACGCTTTTTAAAAAAATTGGGAGAATGGCAAGTGGCATATATTTGTCTTATAATTTTAGCTTCTCTCCTCCCCCCGTGTGAAGTGTCAATCAAGTGGTCTCTTGATGCCGTTGTTCCCTTGTAGTTTTGACCCTTGTAATACATTGGTTTTATTTCTCAATGGGGTAATTTCCATAATGTTACACTTATAATAACCTGGTGGCAAGAAAAAGCACTTGTTGTGGACGTAGCGCTTCATGACGCTCTCAGCTCGGTTGGCAGCTACCGGTACAGCGTTCCCCTTAGTGCCCATTTTAAAAATGTCACTTACACACAAAACATGCAATATTTTGGTTGAAGAAAATCACAGTTTTTGCATACAACTACCTATCGAAGCAAAAGTTACCCCACGGAAACAGAATGTTTTTAGTTTTTTCAAACCACTAACCTATTTGAAGATTGAGGACGTGCACATGAGGATTATCTGGTTCTCGTGCATTCTGTGTCCTGTTGAACCCAATTGATGTGGTGGCAATTAACCCAGATTATCATGAGTACTCTGCATTGCAAGAGCCGTTCAGGTTTGATTAACATCTTCAAAGATGTGTACCAGATGTTTTCTGCTCTGTTTGTCTCCCGCACGTCCCTCCAGTCCCCTCCTTGTATGTTGTGTGTCCACAACATCGATATTTACCCAGTCCGTCTTTTCTCTGTGTTCATGTCAATGTAGAAATGACATCTATCGTGGAACTCTTTTCAAGCCACTTCAGTTTTTCTGTAAAGTCCGGTATGTGAACTGACCAGTGCTGCCCTCTCGGGGCAGTTGCATGTGCTGCATGTGCGCTGCTACTCGTGTCACCCGCTCAGTCTCTAACCCCGAAACCCTCTAATGAAATGCTGTCGTCTTGGCGCTTCACAGATTCACTTGGTCAATATGGGCTTAAGGACACAGACGTATTCTGAAATGATTTCTACTTGCCTGCAATTACTCAAATAACACATTGATTTACGTCCTCCTCGGAATCAATTGATAATTTCGCCTCTCTTCAGAAGTTTAAAAATCTTTTGGCGGAGCGGGAACATTCATAATGGATTTGTATTTAACGTGGTACTCTGGGAACGGGCCAAAGATCAAACACCTTCAAGAGCATTCTGCCCAACGGTGGCCGGATTGATTGCGTTATGAGGGCTCGGTAAGAGCTTATTATTATCTCTAGATTATAGAGCTAGCTCATGACCGCGCGTTAGAGTTGCACGGGCGCCGGCAGAGCCAGCGCCCGCTCACCCTTGGCGTGGTGTTGCTGAGCATGGACAATAACTGCAGTTTATTTGCAGGGCATCTCATTTATCATAAACGGACGATGGCCCCAAGGTGCTTGTTCCAAACCACAAGGACAGTGTGGGCCAAGCGCCAGTCTGCTTCAAGCTCATCCATTCATCCTCATTATAATAAACATGCTGTTACACCTATAGCCCCGTCGGATTCTGGCAAACTCCCCTCTAAAGGGTTGCTTCACCCAAATTACAAAAGAGTTTTTCTTTTTATTGGCACACATTTACGCAGTGATTAGAATTTAATTTGTGCTGCTCATGGCAATGAAAAAAAGGTGTCGCTGTTGTCGAATCTTTGAAATGTTTTCAGTGTTGTGAACATCAGAAATAAAATCCCCTCCACTGTCTTCAAAGGGAGAAGCATTATTGTCCCAGGAAGATATTTCAAAAGTTGGTCAAATGATCGCAAAACTATCTGCGTGGCAAGATGCCACAGGAGGTGAACACTGAAAACATGGGTAATATTCCCCATTAATTGTGACACATGCCACGTGACATGGCTCCATGCTAGCACTAACTATCACTACGGGTGGGCTTTGTTTGCCAGTGTCAGATAACGTTGGCAATGCTGCGTATCGACTGCAGGTAATGCTCAGATTTCAAGCTTCGTGTCACATGAGTGAGCCGAGGAGCAAATGTTAAGATGTTATATGCATGTTGGGTGCCAAAAAAAATCAAAACCAATCACTTTAATCTTAAGCACATGTAGCGTTTTAACTGGGAGTGGAATGCGAAGCACCGAGCCAAGCGAGGGCACAGTTTGAAGTCGAGCATTTGCACATGAGCTATTTTAGTCACACTAGTCCTTTTATAGTGGTCTGAGCCAATGTAAACAAGGTCTGTCCAGGGGCCTCGAGGCAATGAGATCAGACTGAGAGCAGCTTTTCTCTGAAATCTTTCCAGGCACGGCGTTATGACACTGCAGGCCCTCTCCGAGCCCAACAGAAGATTGTGGCTGGAGGCCATGGATGGCAAGGAGCCGGTGAGGAACTCTGCCTGTTTGTCTTTGAAATATTCATTGTGAGGCAGGCTGCTACTTTTTCATGGGAAAAACAATCTCCAAGCTGACTTATTTGTGACTGCCACCCTCATCTGGAGGGTCCATGTTATGTCCTTTTTTTGTGAAAACCATGACCTCACTGTCCACTTGTGCTAATAATAGGACAGACCGCTTAACAGACCCTCTGGGAAAAGCAGCATTCTGTTCTTTCTGGGAATATTTTTCTTTTTCAATTTTAGCCAGAGCTCGTTAACATAATACTGATGTTGTGAACTTTCTCTAGATTTACAACCTGCCTGCTATATTAAGCAAAAAAGAAGAAAGTAAGTGTGTTTTTGTATTTTTGATGTATATGTCTTTCCAATCTCCTTTCATCATTCAAATGTGTGACTCTAGCTTTCCAAGACTTTGAATAAAAATCCCCAGCCTGCACATATCAAACACATACATTGTTACATGTAGCCATCTCCGTTCATTAACACAATAACGTGACACACACCCACTCAGCTGACATAGCGGCGCCTTGGCTGTGCATTGTTAGAGAGAGCCAAACACAGAGGGGAGATCCTGTTACTCATGCACGACGCGTGCTTCACGCAGCCGGTAATTGACGCGTCGACCTTATTCTCATGTTGTATTACAGCTTTTCTTAACGAGGCGGGCTTTAACTTTGTGAGGAAATGCATCGACTTGGTGGAGATTAGAGGTGAGGCATTTACATCTCTGAGTGCAGCCTGGTTGTGATTATGAATATCAATGTTCTTCCTTCATTAGTGGACATGACAACGCATTACATTTGCATAAGTCTTAACTAAACAACACATCTTTGTCCCAACCCTTTAATTTTCTCTCTCATTGCCACACAGGCATAAATACAATGGGACTGTACAGGATTGGAGGGGTCAACTCCAAAGTACAGAAGCTGATGACGACAGTCTTTTGTAAGTAGCCTTAAAATCAGAAAATAAAGTGTTTACACAACTCAGCGGAGTAGAACCGACTAATGAGCTCCGTGTTCAAAGGAACTGGAGCCCAAATTAAAAATATAAAAAATATTGTCAATGTTGAGGGTTTTTTTGGTGAGTATTTCTTCGTGTTGTATACATGGTATTACATGTCAGTAGCAAAACTAACGTAAAAAGATCATTCTGTCATTTCCAAATGCGTGATTTAGCTTTGAAAGCTTTAGTGTATGAACAGCTCATCTCTTTCTGTCCACCATCGCGAGTTGGATCTGGAGCTTTAGCAAACACAATGTGAGCCTGCAGAGTGAGGAAAGAGGTCCTCCTTGTGGCGCGACAGCGTAACAGCCAGCCGGTCCCATATTTCTCTGTCATTACTTTATTAGATGATCCAAGGTAATCCTGTTTGCATGTACAGTTGAACAGGAAATGTCTGAGGGATTTATTAAATTCCCCCTCAAGCTTGATCTCCATCTCCGGGAGACACCGCACGTGTACATGTGCATTCATTTCAGATTCTCCTCTCCAGCCTCTCCACATGGGAAGACAGAGAGGGTTCTTCATGCTTTATGAGGCAGCCTGTCAGGGCGTGTCTGGTTGTATTGGTTTTCTCCATGAAATTTACAGCTTACACACTGTGGTAAAATATAATGTGTTTCCAATAGCATCCAGGGCACCTGTGGATATGGACCTGGATCCAGAGACGTGGGACAACAAAACTATTACCAGCGGCCTCAAGAATTACCTCAGGTCAGCTCGCCCCACCGGCTGCTTTAAGGAATCATCATTATTTCCATAATACCTCTTTGAAAGCTACCCGGTGTTTGTCCTGCATTGTGCGCTGCCAGGGACTTGCATTCAAAAGAGCCATGTCAGTCAGGAGGTAAATGTCAACTGTTCTCTTCATTCACCAGGTGTCTCTCTGAGCCTCTCATGACCTTCAAGCTCCACAAAGATTTCCTCATGGCTGTCAGTAAGTTAAGCAAAGGGCTGTGGTTAGTTATGACGGCATACATATTCCACTATTCCTTGTTTTAATATTGCACATGAAAGAGAGCTTCTTGGTCAAACTTAAAACTTTACCTCTGTGTAATGTGAGATGTTTGATTTAAGAAATGGGTTAATTTTGTTCGTGCCATTTGGTAGCGCTTATGGATTAGAACATTCTGTTCGCTCGCATTTGTTTATATATTAGATTGAATTTTTCTCGCATATTGTGATTTTGTGTCCACCCCTTTTGAAGGGCGACTGAGTTTTAAACTGGACTGCGTGTCAAATGAATTAATTTAGAATGAGATGGCTTTGTGGTTGCAACAGCCAGGCAGCGGGAAAATGAAATGAGAAGAAATTGAACCAATTTAAAAAGTGTCCGTCTCTGGAAATGGCTCCATGCCATATGCATTACATCGCTCTCATACTGGTTTAATCTCTACTCATTTGAGGGTTTTTTTTTGTACACCTGTCTGAATATAGTGTCTCAAGTTGAATGTGAATTTGAAGAGCTAAATGTGACATGTTTGTTTGTTTCTTCACCACAATTTGAAGTGGACATTTTTCTATTTAATTTGTAATTATTGTTGGTTAAATCTAATCTCTAATCATATTGGCTGCACATTAATGTGACAAAATAGTAATTACAACAGTATATCCCTCTGATCACAGTCACCCTAATACAAAATATTCCCATTCTAAAATTAAATGATTGTCAAGTATTTGTCTTTTTTTTTGTTTATTTGCCTTTCCTCAGAGTCAGATGACCAGAACTACCGGGTGTGTGCTGTCCATGCTTTGATTCATAAGCTGCCCGAGAGGAACAAGGAAATGCTGGAGCTGCTTATAAAGCACCTCGTCACGTACGTATTCCTGTAATGAATCAGTTACACTGCAGCCTTTAAGAAGAAAAAAAGAGAAGATAAAAGTTGCCGAGACGGATTAAATAGTCTTCACAGTTCGGGTACACCCTAATGCATTTGTCGGTGTTTCTAATACTGTCAGTCGCTGGTAAAGAATGAAACTGAAGAGTTTTTATTATCGAGACACAACGGCATCTTACACCCGTGTCCTCGACCTGCAGAGTTTCCACACAGAGCCAGTCTAACATGATGACGGTGTCCAACCTGGGTGTCATCTTTGGGCCCACCCTGATGCGCTCCCAGGAGGAAACTGTGGCCGCCATGATGAACATCAAGTTTCAGAACATAGTGATGGAGATACTTATCGAGAACTTCAGCAAGGTAAGTTGCGTTAGCTTGTTCCAGAGCAAAAGGCAAATTCCATATTTACAAAAGCACATATATGTGCACTTTCTTTTTTATTAAATGTTTGTCTAAAAGATATTGTGCGTGACACTTCATGCAGCTGGGCAATGTGGATAGTATCCTTCATCACGGTTCATAAAATGCAAATTGCATTAATGTTAAACCATTACATTTTCTGGAAATTAAATTGAGAAATGTCCCCCACCTCCGTACTGGAAAGTGAGAGTCTGAACATATTTGTAACAAAAGCTTAAAAGCTATGTAACTACCAGTGTGAACTGGTGAGGAATACGCAGATTGTGTCGTAATCGGTGCTTCTTTGTGGACCTCCAGATCTTCCACCAGCCTCCGGACCCCAACGTGCCCCTGCCCCAACCCCAGAGCCAGCCCGGCTCTCGCAGGAGCAGGGCCATCTGTCTGTCCACGGGGCCCAGGAAGCCCCGCAGCCTCTACACCCCGACCCTGTGCCTGGCAGATGCAGAAAGTGAGTACCAACGCCGCGGGCCATCTCACCACCACTTGACAAATCCCCATTGTCGGCCTTTAATAATCTCTCCGACGTCTGCTCACACTGCCTCGCCACATTTCTAAAAGCTTGACCTCCTATTAGCTGGTGCAGCAGGTTTTAATGAGGGCCTCGAATGCCTCCTCTCTGGTCCCTGCGTAGGTGACGCTTTCAGCAGCAGTCCAAGCAGCACCCCCATGGGCAGCATGGAGTCTTTGTCCTCCCACTCCTCCGAGCAGAATAGCTCCTCCAAAACAGCCGGCTCCGTTCCGGTCAAGGACAAGTCGCTGCTGGACCTCTGCCGAGCGCCGTCGCAGCTCTCAATCGGCCCCAGGAGCGCCGCCGTGTGGGTCAGCAGCCCGGAGTCCAGCTCCAAGGAGGACGCCGGCCGTACGGACGGAGAGTCGGAGGACGCGCTCAGCCTGTCCTCCGTGAGCCCGGCTCCCCGGCTGTCTCCCGCCCCCAAAAAAGCCCCGCACTGCCGCATGGACCTCGGGCCGGCGCTGCTGAACCGCTCAGCAGGCCCCTCCTTGAAATCACTGCATATATCTGAAGGTAAGAGCGTGGTCACGTCGCGCCGCTCATTGCTTTTGTTTCTTGCGCGGTAATGAAGCGGCGGGAAACTTCATAAATAAGATAGTTATATTGTCATTAGTTATTCCTGGAGGACTTCAGACTGACAGCACTCCCTTGACTTGAGCACGATCCCAACAGAAGTGGTAAAAAGTGATTTGCATGACTCGGTCACTCGGTGCATGCAGAGTGTGAGCTGTTTAGGTATCAAACTTTATTGTCTGACTTTATCAGGAGACGTATTACTTGCATGTCTCCCTCAAGGCCACAGGAGCTGCTCTGGATCCGTCCAAAGTCTGTCAACACTGGAGCCCAGCGAGAGTCTGAAGCCCTCGGAGCATCCAGACCTGCCACCAAAACGAGTGCTCCGCTGCAGAATGGACCCAGTCAGCAACGGCTACCAAAGGCCCGGCTCAGTGTAATGGCTTTTAAAACGCTCGTCATTTTGCTCATTAGAACTCGTAATGCCATCCATGAAATCTTATCTCGTGGACATTTCACTCATTATTACTCGGCTAAGAACCAGCGCTGAATACATTAGTTGAATAATTGATGAGCCAATCGTCAGAATATCAACAACAATTCTGATGTTGAGTTATCACCAAAGCTTTAGTGGTTTGGATTTGCTGCTTTTCTTAGTTTTCATATCATTATCGACGAATCAACTTTTGGTTTTTGGACCGTTTGTCTGAGAGAGCGGGCTTTGGGGAAACATAATGAAGCATTTATCACTGTTTTCTGTCATTTTAGAGACAAAACCATCCATGAATTATTCCAAAACAAGGGACAGATCAATTGATAATGAAAGTATTTGTTGGTTGCTGTCCCCGGATGCCTCCTGTGGATGTACAGTTTATATAAGGCCAATGTGTTCGTGTACAGTTTAATGTCCCTCATCAAAATAGCCAAGTCCATAACGCTCGAGGACAGTTGTTCAGCAACATTACTCAGTCTCGCTCCCCTATGAGTGATCAGCCTCCTCCTCCTCCTCTTGCTCCTCCTCCTCTTCCTCCTCCTGTTTATGAGCATTGGGGGTTCTCTGAGATCAGATGAGTATGTGTTTGGAGATTTATGCGTTTTCCTTTCTGGTGGGAGAGCTGGCTTTAATCACGCACTGCCTGCTCCGGGGTTGACGTGACCCAGCAGCTATCTGCACTCCTTCTCTTGAGACTAATAGATTGTTTGACTTGTCCTGTCTGAGAAGCCAGTCACACAGTATCTTGAGTAGTTTCCTTGCATAGTGCCCGCCCAGCTCGCCCCCAGGCTCCGGTGTTCCCTTGACTCCGAGGTGTGTTGCGCGCGGGGTCAAGTGCAGCCTTGTTGACGGTTTAAACTCGATTCAGCGCCACGCTGGAGCTAGGTCCACCCGGAGGAAGGAAACCTCCCGTGTTGTGTTGTGTTGTTACGCATTTCACCTCAATCCAAAACAATGAGAAATGCTGGCGGGGCCGGGAGCGAGTGGACAGACTTGTTTTTGTTTCTCTCCGCGGCGGCACTGCCTTTTTTATAAATAATGATGTATCAAAATAGAAAACACTTTTTTTCTTTTACTGCCTCTGACGATGTGATCACTGGGTATATTTGCCTTTGGATGACATCATTTACCAAACCTGCTGTTTTATTTTTTCCCTTAGTACAATGAAGTGGACTGAACTTTTCCGTGTCGTTTCAGGGTCGCTGCCAGAGCGCTGCTTTTTGAAAACGCCTCTTCATCGCAGTCCGTTTCAGTCGGCCGGTACCGTACATGACATCACCTCCAACAGTTTTCCCCCTCATCGATCCCGCTCTCATCGCTTCAACTCTTGGCCCGTTTTCTTCTTTTGTTGTCGTTGCAGAGACGCGAAGGCGATGTATTCCTGCGAGGCCGAGCACAGCCACGAGCTCAGCTTCCCCCAGGGGGCGCACTTCTCAAACGGTAAGCGCCGCCAAACATTGTGTGCTTGGGATCAACTTTGCTGCAGAAGTAGAGCCCACAACGGCACACAAGCCTCCTTTTGTAGGCTGATCAGACTCGTGGACATTGGACACAACACAGTCTGTTGTCCTGGCAGCACACAGCGAGGGCTTGGCTTATTGCCAGTGTTTTTGTGGAGGCATAAGACCTTTTTTTGTGTTGCTTTAAGCATGACACCCCCATATGCACAGCTGACGTGTAAACAGCTCGGGGATTTTTTTATTTGTTTTTATGGCTTCTTGCTGTTTCCACCAGGAGATGACTTGGCCCACAACCCGTGCAGGCAGGTCACTGTAACCTAGGGATGTAAGGCATCAGGGCCTGTTCCCTGTTAGCACAGGCAGCAGCGCCAGCAGCCCAGCGCCAAAACGTCAACAAACGCTCCCCACCACTTACCAGCAGACGAGTTCTTTTATTGCTCTCGCCATTAACGGGGTCAGTTTTCTCCAAATTCTTCTTATAATCGACATGTAAACAGCACGTAATCCTGCCAGATTGTTTCAGCAGATCATTTTTTAGAGCCTCATCCCGGGGCGATCTGAGCATCGATTTACTTTTCTGTTTTCAAGGCTTATACTGTGTGTATTTATGTGATTAAGCGAGGCGATCCTGCTCTCATGCTTGCTGAAATACTCTGTGGGGACGTAATGCAAAGAGCAGGCTGACCCAGAGTCTTTTCAATCTGCTTTCCGTTTTCTTCTGGCTAATAGCATCTTTTTCCTTTTTTTTGTGCCACTATTCAGCAAGTCTGGGAAATATTCGAACCAAATTACAGTTTAGTGAGTCCACTTGTGGCTTCTAATCAATGTCAGTATGTTTTCTCTTTTTTGTCCCGTAGTCTACCCCTCTGTAGAACCCGGCTGGCTCCAAGCAACACACGAGGGAAAAAACGGTTTAATCCCTGAGAATTATGTCGTCTTCCTCTAACTGGCTGGTAAACATTGCATCTTTTTCATGGTATCCATGAAGAAAATCCACGATACACGATGTGGCAGATTGTTGTAATGTTTCTATTATTGCTGGTAACTGATGTTTCTGCATAGTCTGACCAGGTATCAAGCAGGGCTGTAATTGCTTTGACAGAGCTAGAAATTCCAAATAATGCCCCTCCCTTTTTGTAATGACTTCATCACAAAATGATTGGGGAAGCTGCAGAGATTAACCAATTATTGTCGGATGAAAATGTATAACCCGTCGACCGCACTGATGTTTTTTAATCCCAGTTTTCGCCTCCAGAGTCACGAAACGATCACAATCCATTTCACAAGTTTTATTCTCAGAAATATATTATCTTTTAACGTTCTCATTATATCAACAGAACACTTTCCTTTCCTCAATGGAAATCTGCAGTTTCATAAACATCCTCTATCTATAAAATTGAAACGAACTGTGATTTTTTAAAAATATTGATACTAATCTATTAGAATCTAATAAAGAAAAGCAGAACAGGGTTTGCACCTTAACGTTCATGTCTGTGGCCTGTGATCGTTGTTCATCCACTGTACTTTAACGCTCATGACTTCTTCTGTAGTTGCTAATCAACAATATTTACTTTAACTGTTTATTACTATAAATTATCACATCAAATATTTGTGTTTTTAGTTTTTTTATATAATGTCATGATTGCTATTTCCATGAGGTGGCGTTTAATGCCTCTTGTGGTACTGTACTCGCTGGTACACTGGTGCACCAGTATTGATAACTAGATATGTATCAGATTATATTATGTGAAAGATACCTTTTGATATTTCATTTAAAAATTACTGTCACAACATTTCCGGAGTACAATGGTCATGATAATTGAAAAGAAAGTAACTTAAGCTTAAAACAAAGAAAATAATCAACAACACACACACACACACATGCACACACACACACACACACACACACACACTCACTCACTCTTCAGTTATTACAAACTGAAAATGTTCTCCAAATGTCAGGACCATGATGTTCTTTCTATTTACATTTTTAAGAGTGCGTGGCGACCTTGAGCATTCATGCTGGAATATTACTCCCTTGCAGTCTGAATTTCCAGGGGAAGTGATATTCATATTTGTCATCCTTTTTTTTAAAATATAGATATCTGGCAAGTTTGTTTCCTTGCAATCATCTACTGTATCTTGACGGTGCATAAACATGTCTTTAAATAAACTGCGTGATTCATTTAACCTGTGGTCCAAATTCTTTGTCTCAGTTTGTGGGTTTCACTTGTATTGTGTGTGTGTGTGTGTGTGTGTGTGTGTGTGTGTGTGTGTGTGTGTGTGCGTGTGCGTGTGTGTGTGTGTGTGCGTGTTATTTGCTGAAAGGTAAAATACAGTAAACTACAGATTTGACTGAGAGAGATGATTCAGTTTTACATCTTAATAATGTTTCTCTTACTTCCACCAGGGAAGTTATGTATTTGGTCATTATTTTTGTTGTCTGTACAGCTCAAACATGTGAACTGGTTTTAGTTGCAGTTCATTTTAATTTGCGACCTCAATGTGTCGAGAAGAAAGAAATAATAATTTTTTAATTGCTGATACAGACATTTTATTGTGAAATGGGGCATTTTTATGAACTACTGCACTCACTTCAAATGAAATAACTCATTGTTGTCAAATATTTAACATATTTTCAGTTTCTCCCTCCCTGGCGTTGGTGCAGTGAGTCACCCTAAAATAATTTCTGATTGGTGGGTTTTAGTGTCTCCTGAATAAAATGTTGGTGAGAATGCTGAATATTCAACCTTTTTGTTTATATTTCTTCTTTTTTTTCAGCTTCTGTACAAAAATATATTTAGTGTTTCTCAAAACCTTTAATCAGCTAGTTTGTACCATCTATACCCAAGCTGTAGGATGGATACACCAGAATTAAACAGAGGACCTTTATTGATTGGTGCTTCTAACTTTATAATATTCAAGATAGCTCTGTACGACATTCTGTTTCACCGTCACAGACCATTAGAGGCAATTGGAAAGTATAAATGACTGACTGCAATAGTCGAAGGCTTTGAAGAATCCAGTAATTGAGGGGTAAATAATTCAGTCACTCGGCGGTTCCGCCGGTTTGTGACGCGTCCGCTGGCTTCGTCACTTGGTGTGGAACACCAGGGGCCTCACCATGCCGGCCAGGACCTTGGGAAGCTGGGAGGCAATGACCTCTGACATCATCTCTGGAAACTCCACCCTCATGGCGTCTGCCTGGATGAAGGTGCTCAGACAGAACAGGTTGACCTTTTTCACAATCTGGCAAGAAAGAAGAAGAAGAAAAAAAGTTTATCTTTGCACTAGCGGTTAGATTAAGACGTGAGTCAGCACTGATGTGCTTAGCTCTATGGGGGGGGGGGGGGCGTACATCGTGCATGGCGTCCATCAGCTTGGTGAGGTGGTAGAATCTCTGTGAGCTCGCCACTAAGCCCTTCTCCCTCATGTGGATGGCCTTGGTCAGCTCCCGGATGTAGTTTTGTCTCATGTCTTCAAATGCTGCTTGACTTTTGAGTCCCTCAAGAGGCACTGAAAACAGAGAGGGAAAAAGTTTTGTTTTTAATATGATGCACATTTGAAATGTAGACAAAAGCTCAACAACCACGATGGGAATGCAGCAGGCGGCATTAGAGGTCACATGCTGTTAAAAACAATGTGTTTCAGTCGGTGTAAAACTAGCACTTGATAGCAGCTGCTACATAAATCTCATCGCGGTCCGGCCTTCCTGTGAAACACTCCCTTTATTGTGCAGCTCTGCAGTGGAAGATCATCAAAGCTTCGCTGCGTCTCTGTTCGCAACAGTTGTGTGCGCGGTTAATTAGATTGAGAAGGTTCAGCACAAAAGTGATTCATCTTGAGTCTGCTCCAGGAAGGCTTCTGGCTTTTACCTGTGTTGAGTAAAATGATAGCTTTCATGCAGAGAAATTCCTCGCGGGTCACTTGGAGATTTGAAAACTCTTGGGGGATGAACTGTATTGCCAGACAGAGCTCGTAAATCGGAGATCTCCTCATTTGCTCCCTGACGGAAAAGAAGGGTGAAAAAAGGTTTATCTTTCTGAAAAACCTCAAGCCTCCTTTTCATCCCAAAGCACTGATTTGTGAATAAACCACCTGTAACTATTGTTCCTAACTCAAATGGCCCGCGTGGTGAAGGTGACTTACTGGCTTAAAATCAGATCAGGCGCAAAGAACAAAAATTCACTGGTGACGTTCTGAAAGGAGCGCCAGCCGAGAGAGAACACCATCAGGTTCATCCACGAGTACTGGATGAGGGTCATCTGATCATTGATGTGGAGATTACGAAACCCTAAGAAAGAAAAGAGAACGTGTCATGCCAGAGTAGATGCAACCTTTCATAACATCTGTGCAGCATATTGTTTTACCAGTACTATTTGTTCAGCTTTTAGATTCATTTCATCCCTCTCGTATTCACCTCTCTCTTAACCAATAATAATGGCCTTCTATTTCAGCCAGGCGCTTAAGGCTGAGACCTTCGGCGAGTGGGTCCCCATGACGACAACCGTGATGACCCTGAGCTGCGGAGGGCCGTTACCTGGCAGGGACTTGGACCACTTGACGATCCACAGCAGCTGCTTCTCACACAGCCTGTTGAGGCTGTTGAGCAGAATGTGCGGGCCCTCGGTCTGGCTGCTGTCATAACCGGAGTACACGGTCTCCGGTTCGATGTTCTCCAGGATGTTGAGGATCTGTTGGGAGAGTTGCACCTCGCGGATGCCCGGCACGCAAGACATGGAGGTCAAGGCCTGGTTGTCGCTGGACATGGCCAAGTGGGACTGGAACATCAGGGACGGGGCCAAACCCAAGGCTTTCAAGGCCCCGAAGCGCTTCAGCTTCCTGCCTGTGACATGAGTGCAAGGCTCAGTTAGATCAGATGATAACAAATCGCGGAGCTTTTTAAAATGAGTTTTCCCATCTGTGCCAAGTCAATTACAATGTGCAAAAGGATCCTGTTTAAACACAACTTGAAGCTCATCGCTAAGAGCTGGTGTGACATAACCAACCGGTTTCGTTTCTGCATGTGCGTGCATCAGCTGCAAAAAGTCATCACAACCCAGTGGTTACCTCCGAGCATCATTCCTGCTTGGTAGCACTTTCGGAGGCGGCACGCGGGGCAATTCTTCCGCCGAATTTTGTCCACAATGCAGTCGTTCCGCCCGGCGCAGAGGTAGCTGTGATGGCCTGTGGAACGAAACAGAGAACAAGACGATGCACCCGGTTTTAACGAGCGATTGATTCTCAAATGGGGCTACTGTGGCATGTCTTTCAATCAGAGGATCGATGGTTCGAGCTCCGGCTCCTGTGTCCTTGAGCAAGACACTCAACCCTGAATTGCTATAAAGCAAAAACGTAAGTCGCTTTGGATAAAATGCGACAGCTAAATGTAACGTAATGTCAAATATGTATCGCGGAGGAGAAGCGCTCTCGACTATTAACGCGGGCCCTCCATCCGCAATGAGGCAGCGTTCTGAGGAGAGATCTGAAGAATGAAATTAGATAAAAGTGAAGCTGACAGGACAGAGTGACACGGCCGTGGTGAGACATAGTGACTCTTCTCTATCGCGCATTGAGAGATAACGAGAAAAACAAGTCCGAGATGAAGAACACTGTGAACGCTGGTTAATGTGATACTGTTGCTATAATGACCTTTAATAACTGACATAGAAGGTCAGGCACATTTGATGTGGTAACTCCCCTTTCCTGTGATTCGGCCTCGTAGACTGCAGACTTGTGATAGCAGATATTAGAGATTAATAATGGTGTCGTTTTTTTATTTATTCATTTTTATCTTATAGCTTACTTTATAGGAACTAAACATATGCAATAACAGACACAGATACGGGAATTACAAAACAAGTGCACTGTCCCAGTGTAGATTAGAATAAGGAAATGAAACATACGAATGGCTAGGGCTATTAAAACAGGAATGTTTGATCAAATGTCACTGGCCAGATGTTAGAATTCATCATGAAATAGAATATATTCTGGGAAAAAAGCAGTTAAACTGTCTCCCGCTAATGTGTTTATTCCCTATCATAACAATCCCAATACGGTTCATATGTGACGAAGACGACGATAACTGAATGTACAGAAAGAAAAGGCCAGATAACGTCGAATGTGTGCTTCAAATTATTGAGTAAAAACAACATTTCTTGAAATGATTTGGTCGACGGAACATAACATCTCTGTTAAACTATTGGGAGACAGAACATATCATTTCTTTAAGTGATTTGGTAGATGAAGCATAACATCTTCTGAAAGCTTTCTTCACTCACCTTCAACTGCTCTCTTGAAAAAGACTTTGCAGCTCCCGCAGGTTAGGACTCCGTAGTGACAACCAGACGCCTCATCGCCACAGATCACACACAGTCTCTGAGGGGGCATGCTGGTTAGGAAAAACAACCATACGTTGATGAAGTCGTCCATGAAGCTACATTTATACAATACAGCAGAACATCTTGATCTGAAACTTCATTTTAACTTAAACTTCGTTACATGTAGATGAGCTCAGGCACCAGGTAAATAAAGATGCAGTGACATTATTGAGTGGCTTGTTTAACCTTTGGGAGAATGAAAAGCTCATAAATCTGGAACCAGACCAAATCGGATAATATCAACAGACAAATGGAAATTTCTGTGAGAGTTTAGATGAAGAGGAATGAGATGAAGAGGAATGTCTGACAACGTTATTTACACTTCCTCTTACTCAGAAGTGGACTGACTTATGAACGGGTAATTATGGCAAACCAACACGTGATTAATGACTATCTGATCATCATTTTATGACGGCCTGATGATCTGGAAAAGTATTTTCTATCGACTAAGTGTGTAGCAGCACACTTTCATTAGACGTTGGTGGGTGACTCGGTGCAGATGGAACAGTTCGGATGGAGCATCTCATTTACATTCATGGAGTAATTACCCGGGGAATGCGCAGTACGGGGCCGGGTTCCTGTGAGCCATGGCCGGGGTCTGAAACCCCTCGTAGCCGCCGTGCGCGAACATGTCCTCGTTCCCGCCCGCGGACTGACACCAGTACTGGGGCTCGGCCGGAGACGTCTGCGCCGGCCAGCGGGGCGCTTCGGTCTTGTACACCGTCAGCTGCTGGCCTGCGTTCGTGTCCGCGTCAAAATTGACGAGCGCCTTCCCGGACACCGTCCTCACCTGCAGCTGCTCCGCCGAGTTCATGTCGAGTAGGAAGTTCGGGGATCCCTCCAGAACCGGACGGGGACCCGCCGCAGCCTGCATGAAGCCTGCCGACTCCCCGTCGCCCAGCACCAGCTTCCTGTCCGGGTCGCGGCAGCTGTCGAGGGCCGCCATCTCTGACGACGGCTCGAAGTTGGGACACGGGGCGTCCATAATCACAGAGGGCTCCTTTTCGTCTTTGATGAACTTGAACGCCCCGGTGGCCGAGGAGAGGCTCAAACTCGCGCAGCCGAGCAAACTGTCGGACGTGGCCGCGTTCGTCCTCTGAACTTTTGTAAAATCCTCCCAAGGCACGCCGTCACACTTTGGGTATTCTCCTCCGCGGTCGTAAAACTGTTTGGCAGCAGGTGAAGCATCCAGCATGCTGCAGTCTTTGAACACCGCGCCGTCGCCGCTCGCGTTCAAACCGTGGAACAGCGCGCCGACGTTCCCAAAATGACGCACGGCGGAGGACACGCAGGTCACAGGCTGTGACTCGTTGGATCGTTTAGCATGAATGTATCCGGCTTCAACCAAGTCACTCATTCTTGTGTCGGTGGAGTCGGCGATAGATGTGCTGATGGAGCTCATCCTCGCGTTTATTTTATTCTCCATTTCCCAAGTGCGCCCCGGAGGCTGGACGCGGTCTGAGCAACTGTTGCTGCTCTGAGTCTTTGCTGTAATCCTCCTCCCCGGCGAGAGAAAAGTTGTGACTACGTCTCTCCTTCACATGGGAGTCTGGTCCGCCGTCCGGTACAGCGAGGACAAGTTTGCGTGCAAATGGCGAGGGTTTTAAAAGTGCGCAGTTAGGAACTCTTTCAGAAAATAAAGTGTGCATGTTTAAGTAAATGACAAGTGGTTCTGAGTGTGGGTCGCATGTTTCTAAGCGGACCGGGTGTCCCTTTTCCTTTTTTTTACAGATTTCCAATCGCTGTCCGCATTCAGACCACCAAACCTCCGAAGGATGCCGAGGGGAAGAATCCGTGCGCTGCCCCGTCACACATGTATGGAGCTGCAGCAGAGCGCCAGGGGAACAGCAGCCAATGAGGAGAGGGCATCGCTTCAATGCCAAGGGCCACGAGTCTCCACCCTTCTGCTTGTGGAGGAAGAGACGTGACGACAGTTTGGGCCAAATGAGAAAGTATTGGAGATAGTGACCTTTTGAAAGATGACACCATCTTTCGCTAAGTTAATAATTAGTCCAAAACGTATTAGTCATGCTTTACCATCACTGCTAAGGGTCAAGACCCAATATTATGTTGTCATTATTTTGTGTGTGTATATATGTATATATATATATATATATATATATATATATATATATATACCGTTATCATGGGTGAGAAATATCTCTTTTAGCCATGAGGTTTGTGTGTAACAAAGAGAATCAGAGCATAATTTTCGTGGTGCTTTTGAAGTTTTCTCTACATCTTAATTTATTTCATCTTCCAATCTAAGTGACATCGAGCTGTTAAATTGGCCACGAGTTAAGTCAATGGAAAGTAATAAAGTCAATGAAATTAGAAATGTAATTCTTACAGATAATTCTTCATCTTTCTAAAATATTTTCCAATTTGCCAGTTGCATCTTTTTAAAGTTCTCAATTCAAGAGCTTTTTGGGGGATTTGGGGTTTTTGAACAGCTTTTGATAAAGTGATAAAAGTTTACAGAAGCATGTTCTGTATCGCGATCCTTTCCACTTCTTCTGCGCCTTTGGCCCTCTAACCGCTTTAGTACTCATCTAATTTATATTTCCGTTATCTCGCTGGGATAACGGAGAGCGCTTTTACTGTTCGAGTTAATCAGCTGAGTGTGGATGTTGCTGATTCATGTCGCTGTGATGCACACATAGGCCTTGGCCCTATTTCAGACCGACGTCAGTCGTCCGACAATATCGGAGAGGTTTCTCAGGCTGTGGCCTGACATAATTTTTGGATAACGGTTTCACATTTAAATGTTCAGGATGTGTTCTTTAACCGCAGTAAGAGGCCCACGGTTCAGACAAGGCTTCCAATCTGTTAACGTGACGCGTGTGGCTCATGGTGACCACCAGACCTAAATTGTTGCAAACCCCATCAAATTGTGCATATTTGTGGGCCCACAATGTTCATCTCCTAAGCAGTAATTGTGTGGATATTTTTTATCAGTGTTGTTGTTGAAATAACGGCCAAGTGCCTTAGTTTTCCTCCGTTTAAGTGCTTGGCTGTAGCCCTGTCCAGGGACTTGAGTGTGGTTTTAGCTTTTACACTCCTGGCCCGACCGTAGATGGAGGTGAGCTGTTTTCTCCCTGACAGGTCAGACTGTTCTCAGACATTCGTCTTGCTTCACACGAAGGGAGAGAGAGGGAGAGGGAAGGAGGGAGGGAGAGAGAAGGAGGAAAAGGGAGGCAGGGAGGGAGACCAAAGCACCGTCTGTTGCGATGGTTTTTAAAAACCCATAAAACCTCCGTAATCCATGACGTGAAGATAATCAGCGCATTTTAATCATGTTCTGCTTCAGTGATTTTGAACATTCTCATTGAATCTAAAAGTTAATGTCCTGTTGGAAAAAATGAAAACCAGAGTTCTGTTGGTTGGTTTTACGGTATAGCTCTCGTAACTTCACGCAAAGCTCTGAGGGCAGTAATTATTAGCAAGCCTTCATTTATTTCTGTGTCCGACTTATGAGCCCGACACAGCCAAACATATGCTTCTTTTTGTGTGCCTCTCCACTCCAGATGGATAAAAGATCATCTCAAAAGCAAACCACACAAACAGCTGGTAGCAGGCACCACCGTCATATGTTAAGGAGTCATTAGTGCATATTTGCAAACAAGATTAAAAAGTCTTGCCACCATGTGATTAAGTTTACAGATACAGGGACAAAGAGAATGCGATGAGTTCCCATCTCAAACGTAGATACACTTAAAGAAATGAAGGATGTCAACCATTTTTCTTATTTAAAATAAAGAATATCCATTTTCATCAGTTGCTTGTGTCCAAAAACATATCTGTGGCTAACGGCCCTTTGACTATACTGAATTCCTCGGCATGTAAATACATCTCTCCTCTTTTAATAAAAGTTTTTAAGACAGTGTCGCAAGCTCATTCATCTTCTCTTCTCTCTGGTGAGCGTGCAGGACTTCTCCCAGTTTACCGATGAGCTTTGCGAAGGCCTCCATGTCGTGGCTGGCCCTCTCCAGCAGCTCATAGCGGAGACTGGAGATGTCCTGCTTGATCTCCTTCAGTTCACCTGTGAGGCAGTAAGTGGGGCGGTGTTTTTAAAAAAAAATAAAAACGTGTGATCCGGACAAGAAAAGCACTTTATCCACAAAATCTGTTGAACTCACCTTCATTAATTTCGTCATTGTCTTTATCTCTCTGGGCTTTTAGGATGTATCGTTTGATGAGGCGGTTCATTATATTCTGTGATTAGGAACAGAGGAGTTCAGTCTTTACCCGATGAGGCAATGGCTCCTAAAATGTAGGATTAGTTAAGAGGAAAAAGCAGCTGCCAACTTTTTTAATGAGCATGTTTGACTATTAAATATGACCGATTTTGCTGTCACTTAACTGAATTTTTTTTTTGTACCTCAATGTGTACTAAAATAACTTACTAACACTGCATCATCTATTTTCACTGTCTAAGACTCAACTGCTCAGTTATTAACAAGTTATTCACCATTAGGGAAAAATGTCTTTACCTGGTGATGGGTTGGACAAAGTGATGCTTCCACACTCAGATCTTCCTGTTGCCTGAGCTAAGATTATAAACAACAACAATAAAAGAGAAGAAGCCCGTTTAAATCATGCTTTCAAGGAACATTCACATCTGCAATGTTTAAATGGGACACAAGAGGGCCATGTAGACCTGCATCAAAGAACCACATCATCTTAACCAGACGAATTACAACAATGCATTTACATCCACCAACAGGATTTTAGTCATTTCATTGCATGAATTATCATCCGTGTCAGCAGTTGATGCCTCACCTTATTGAGCTCCACCTCATCGTTTGGATTTTCTCCTTTTTTGCCTTTTGGTACATCCCAGAGAAATTCCCGGATCCCCAGCAAGAGGGAGATGACGGCCGCAGGGCTGGGCACCAGGTTGAAGGGGACCGGCAGGATGCCGCCGTGCTCAAAGTACGAGAACCAGAGCTTTGCTCTGGCAAACTTCCACTCAACATCAGAGTCATCCTGCGCCCACAGAGAGGAGACAGTAAGCGTAAGAACGGGGGAGGAGCCAGGAGAAACATTTGGAGAGCGACAGGAAGTTTGCAGATTGCATTTCTATTGCGCAACATCCACCTTCTAATCCATCTGGTTCTCAAATGGGGTACGTGAGATTAAAAACAATTTTGAATAAGTATCCATTAAAAATAGTATTCAATGAATATTGAATAAACTATAAGTGTAAATTCATAAACTGAATTGTATATATTCTATATTAAATCAAACACAGCAGAGTGTATAAAATGTTTGTTTTTTTCAAGCAAAATGCTTTGAACTGGTCAAGGAGTACTATTACATATTATACTAAAATATTTCACAGGGGGTACATCACAGAAAAAACTTCACTGTTAAATCTGAAATAGTACGGCGTGAACCAAATACGGCACACATACAAAACTGAACTGAAACGGGAAACTTTGGCAAAGATCAGCAGTAAATCATAACATCTGACATTTTCTGTCAAATTAAATTATTTTTATTATTATAATTCTACAGCAAAATGGTCATTATCGTCACTAGTATACAAGTCACCAAGATGAATATGTATTTATGGATTGTTGAGACGTACAGTACCTCTATTTCCTGGAAGGAGCTGTTGAACATGGCAATGAGCATGTTGAGCAAGACGATCACCATGATGATGTTGTACACCCCATACAGAACATAGCCGATATTCTCAATGAACTTATGGTCGATGTTAATGACCACTGATTTCACTTCCGACAAGCCGAAGATGGCCCAAAACAACGTTTTAAAGCTCTCTTCCAGCCTGGAGGAATAGAGAAATGGGATTTAGATCCTTGTAGTGCAACCGATTACATCATATTCGTAACACACAGATTTGATCCAAAGGCATATTTTCAATGCTTTTTCAGGCAGTCTGGAGTCGACACTCACGTGGTGAAAGCATCGTTGTGCTTGGCTCCGAGGTAGTACGAGTACAGATTGAACATTCCCACCATGAAAGCCACGAAAACCGTGATGAAAATCACCATGAACTTAAAGATGTCTTTCACTGTTCTTCCCAGAGAGATCTGCAGTGGCCCGAAGCTCTCATTGGCAGGCAGGATGTACGCAATGCGGGAAAAACTGAGCACCACTGCGACTGCATAGAGGCCCTCAGAAATAAGCTGCGGGTCTGAGGGCATCCAGTTGATTCGAGCTGAAAACAGACAGATGCCGAATGTGACGGTTTTCCTGCTGTAGACTTTCACTCCATTTAGATCACCGTCTGCCTAAAGAACTCATACAGATGATATCATTTAGCCTGTTTTTTTATGAAATAGCCAAAAAGGCTGTGATGACCATATTTTTCCCACTTGGGGGGGGAAATATTATTATATTTTATCCAGTTCTTTACCTAAAATAATGGGGGGAAATAAATACTTAAACAGTGGAACACTGATGCAACCTAAAACTGAAGTCTGAATCACGGAAGTTTAAGGTTTGTTTTACATGTATAGAAAAACAATCTACCAAGACAATACTACGTATATTACAAATGTATTCTTTGATCGACACTTACCCAGCTGGAAGTACTGTATCTCAGAGGGCAAGGTCATGTTGAACAGGTCAGTGTGGTGCTTGTCAACATAACACTGGGCAGAATATGCATGCCAGAAGGCCATTAATCTGGCAATGAAAGAGGTCATGAAAATGGCCAAAATACTAAAATCAAGAAGGTTCCAGGGTTCTGAGAGGTATTCCCGGATGTCCTGCGACCAAATATCTTTACATTCCTCCCAGATCTTTCCTGTAGGAATAAACAAAACAAAAATCACACATTTGGACGACGGTCGCACCGCTTCTCTCTCAAATGAAATATTAGCTGTTGTGATGTGAACACACACAGTAGAAACATAACACTAATTGGTAGGCAAATCACATAGAATTTACTGACGCTGTGTACTGGCAAAGCGAGTTTGATAAATGGCTCCAAAGTCTCGCCTGCAGAGATAAGTGAAAGTGTCACCTTGCCATTTTTTTTTCGTCTCTGGAAAGTCTTTACCGGCCTGATTTATTGTGTCAAACGCGGAAGGAATACATAATTATCCATGACGGAAAATTCCGTGCATGATTGATGTTTGGAGATTTCGAACGCATCATTGACGTGTCACATCCTTGACCCTGAGCGCTCAGCTGAGTGGCGTAATTGTAAAAGTGTGAGTGTGTCAGAAAGATGGGAGAGGAATAACGTAACATAACGAGAAAGAAAACGTCAAAGGAAAGGTTTGGCCAGCTAGTCGTGAAAGAATGGGGATGAGCTACATGACGTGTGTGTGGGGGGTAAAGGTTTTTTTAAACTCATGACCTATGACCCAGGATATGATGAGAATCTCCATCCAGGTGAAGGGCGTGGTCTTCATACGAAACAGCTGTGAGGGGTGATCATGGACGGTCATGTTGGGCAGCAGCGATGTTCCTCCGAAACGGTCCGCCGCGTTCAGGACCAGCAGGCAAAGGAACATCATGAAGGAGGCTGCATGGGCCACAAACTTCAGGAAAGGGCCACACATGAGTTTCCCTACCTGAGGGACAAGTCAGAGAGCGGAAAACAGAACAAACATCATTTTAAGATGCACTGAATGCATTCCACATTGTACGGGTATAGTGTTCGTTTTGCACACAGCAAGAGATTAATCAGAACGTCCGACCGAAACAGCCTTCTCTAAAGCCAATCAGAAGAGGAAACATGGCTCCGAGAGAGCTTTCAGACGTCATGTTAGCAGCTAATGAAGTCTGTTAACGTTTCATTGTTCTTGCAGCTCCACAATAAGCTGACAAACTGGCAAACAGACTTGACATGTTTTTTTTTTTTTTTTACCGTATAATGTTTTTTGTGGCTAATGAGCAACTACGGAAGCGCATTGCATTTACTGGATAAAAAAAAAAATGGACTGCCTTTCTCGTAATTTCGTAAATCCGGATGTCGTAATTACGAGAAAAGGGGTCCATCTTTTTTATTTACGACAGTGGCTTTGTAACGTTTTGCCATGTGATTGATTGATGATGATTAGGTGGTTGTTATGCTAGCGTACAGGTAGCGTAGCTAACAAGGAGACTGACGATTGTTGATAAAGCAGCAAAGCATATGTTTTACCAGGAAACCGAGGAAATGGCCGAGCAAACGTTGCATGACAATGGTTTACGGGATTTTCTTTGAAAGCGAAGTGTTGCAAAGGAAAACATTGACCGAATGCAACAAGACAGACGTATTCTTAGACCGTCCTGTTGCCTCAGCTGTACTCCTTGAGGTTCTAGGATTTTTAACAGGTGCCGCACAGTTCTTTGAGTCACTACCAAACCAGATTGGATGCATTTCAAATGCATGAATTTGTATCCATGAAGCATCCCGTGTTGGTTCAACTGCTCCTGCAGAAACTGCGACATCCAGCAGGTCAGATTGTTCAGGCTTTCCGCCTGAACAATCCTAATGCCTTGAGATGGCTGCGCAGTGTTGACATACTAAATGTAATACCATCCTCATTTTTCAGAAACATCAGTATTTTCTCGTGGCTCAAACCGAGAAGGTATTAATAGCAGATTAACTGCGATAGCGCCATCATTGCCACTGAGAGAGGATTTGCAGACGTTTCCTTTTTTCTTTATCTTTTCTCAAAATTACGAGAAAAGATCTCTTAATTACGAGATTGGGATCTCGTAATTACGAGAAAAGATCTCGTAATTACGAAATCAGGTCGTCGTAATTACAAGAAAAGGGATCTATTTATTTTTTTATCCAGTGAATGCAATGCGCTTCCGTAAGCAAGCAACACCGGCCGATTTAAACGCCCAGCAGACATGAAGCAACATTGGATACGAGTCAACGTCCAGCGTTAACTCTAATTTTAGCTCTGTTGAAGAAGTGTTCAAAAAATGAATGAAAGAATGCAGAACCAAACTATTAAATGAACAATATGGCCGCTTTTATGTAAATGTGTTGCTGTGAATCGCTTCGGGAGCAGCTTGGGGTTCAGGGTCACTTTGAAATGTGTACAAGAGGAGCCGGGCCTCAAACCACCAACTCTGTGGTCAAAGGCCGAGCCAAACCAACACAGGACTTTCAACCAGTAGGCCGGTGTTTGTGTCCTAAAGTGATTGTGATTTGTTTTCTGTACTTCTGTTGTTGAACTTGCCTTAGGTAGTTATGATAAGCCCAGCCACGGTGTTTTACATCGATCTAACTAAGTGGTTTGGTTGCCAGCGCCCAGTTTGTTAGAAAGGGATTTGACAGCGTCACAATGTGAAGTTGGAACGAGAACATTTGGGCTTCATTTCATACGGTTGCATCTCAGAGTCAGCCAAAACAAGGTAGTTCTGTTTGTGTGAGCCCCCTGGCTGCCGAGAGAAATCCGAGATGAGCAATCATCTCGGATTTCTCGGACTTTCTCGGACATCTCGGACTGTCGCATCAAAGCACTGGTTGCAGGACGTACAAAAGATGCTGCAGCTACAAACTCCAATTTCAGTGCTGTGCGCTAGTGCGCAATGGGGAATGTAATGCTTCAATCCACTACCTTTACCATCAACCCTGATTAGACAACCTCATTAAAGGCGCAGGATTTCCCCCTCTAAGTTAAAACACTGTACGGCTTTTTTGGACCTCACCTTACTTGACGGAGCTATCCAGTATATGAAGGACAGAACAGGCAACCCAGCAGCCACACCGAGGACAAGGAGGTTTTTAACCGCTGTGGTTTGCTGACGCAGTCCCGATAAGTTTTCGTACCAGATGGAGAGAAGTTGCTGTTGGCAGTTTGGATGTGCCACGAACTTCCCCGTTTGCAGTAGTGTGTTTGGAGAGAGAGAGAGAGAGAGAGAGAGAGAGAGAGAGAGAGAGAGAGAGAGAGAGAGAGAGAGAGGAGGATTATTTAAGGACACAAAAAAAACAAAAGCTTAAATATGAAAACACGTGCATCAATTCTATTTGTAAAAAAAAAGTGATTTTCTCACATGCTTACCTTTTTAACTTCATATTTTATTGCAAGTTTCAACCTGATAAGGTTTTGTCTGCCCAAGGTCTCCGAGCTTTTACATGCTTCACTGTCCCCATTTAAGATGGCGTTCACTTCCTCTGTGTTTCGACACAAGTCCAGGACTCCCACCACAAAGTCTTTGCACTGCATGGATAGTTTCTTGTAATCATTCTACAACAGACAGAGGCAACATCTCTAGCTCCTTATTCATATACATTTATGTGTCATCAATATCATCAGAAACAAACCTTAATACCTGTCGTACCTGCAGCCAGCAATCTCTGAATCGACATGACGTACAGCCGTTGTCACTGTAATTTGAGTATTAAATAAGTTGAAATTCAGTACCTTGAACTCCTTCTCAATGTTGGCCAGTACTGCAAGCTCGTTGCTCAGCTCCAGAGCCGCCATCACCGGGTCTTCATTGGAGAGGGACAGATACGCCGGACTGGCAAGACATTTATACGCGTTAATGCGGGATTGTGAGTGGCTGAACGAGTCGTGCCTCTGCTGCTCGCTGCAGGTCCTGCACTGGCAGAAGTAGTCGTGGGGCCGCTCCACGCGGGCCCCCTTCATCAGGAGTATGTGCACGATTTCATACTCGTGGCACTGGGAGGCCAGGATGATCGGAGTGATGTCTTGAGAGAAACGCGTGCCATCCTCGTCGTAGGCAAAGAAGTCATCGTCTGTGTCCGCCTGGCTGGGCCTGTTGGTCAGCCTCTCCCCATTTGCGAAGGCTTGATGGCTCAGTATGGCGTCCACTATACGGATGTAGCCTTTGCTGATGGCTAAGAGCAAGGCATCTCCTATTCTAGAGAGGTCCTTCTTCCTCAGTAGGAGCTTGGTCACCTCTAAATGCTCATTGGCCACTGCCAGCTGCAGGGCATTCTGGCCCATGTAGTTCACGCAGTTGACGTTGAGCTCCAGCAGCTCCTCGAGCATCCGCCTCACTTCGGGAGCGTTGCCGTATTCTGCGGCTTCTAAGAAAAGCTCCTCCGTCGTGGAAAGGCAGGAGGAGGACTGAGCGTGATACAGGTAACCGGCTCCCCGGAAGACTTGGCGCCGGGGTTTGGCCCCGACTTGCTGCTGCATCACGGCTCTCCCTTCATTCCTCCACCTAAACACAGGTGAACATATGGCTGAAGACCTCGTCTGTGTAAATGTATTCCTGTATGCCAAAATATTCAAATCCCATTCTCAAATCCTTATCACACAAATTTCTGGATAAGTGAGATGTTCTATTATTTTCTTACAAAACAGACACATACCTTCAAAGGCGACATATCATGCCTAATGTGGTTAATTCTTTCTGCTAGAACATGTCTGCACGCTTTTATGTTAAACGTATATACTGTAAATATCTGTCTCTTTAAATAATAAAGAGATATGTCTGTAAATATGTCTCTTTAAGCCTTCACAAAAAGCTCAGTCTGCTCTGATTGGCTTGTGAGACAAATATGGCCCACATTGGTGCAAGGCCTATTAAAATAAATGAAGGCTGCAGAGACAAGGTCTTAACCGACGGACTAGGACAAATGTGCAGTGTGACTGGAGCTGCGTTGTTGGAGGGTTACTAAAGGTGGGGCTATAAATAAAAGATGGCGACCACTCAGGTGCTCTTTGGTTGTGCTCGGCCTGACAGAACATAGGCCCGATCCAAATGTCCCCCCTAGCCCTCAAACCCTGAACCCTCAGGGACTCAACCTCAGAGGCTGTGAGTGCTTGAAATATAAATGGCACGGCACTTTTCTGCAACATGTCACCGTGACAAAATTTGAAAAATATTGTTGAATTGTGGGTATTTAGTTTATACTTTTAACTCCCTGACTCCAGGCTCTTTCCTCACGAAATCAGACTAAATTTGAAATAATCTATTTAGTCTTTTTTTTTAAAACAGCTTCAATAACTAACTAACATTTTCTGTGTGTCATACATATATAATATTTGCTTGCATTCCTTTGATTTCACGTGTTTTCATGTTCCATCGTTAATCCTTAATGTTGTTGTGTAAATGTTATTAATCAGGCCGAACACCCACTGGCCGTCATCTTTGTTTAACTTTTAGTTTTTTGGACGTCTCCATCCTTCCGTTGGTAACTGCGTGTTTAACGTCACACTGCTATGAATTATGGGTAATTCCCATAGGCAAAGTCGGCATCTAATGCTGACTTACGGAAAGGGTTGACAAAGGGCTCAAAATGGCTGCCAGAGAGCCCTCAAACACTCGACGATGTGACAGTGGGACAGAACTAAACCCTCACAGAGTTAGCGGGAGCGCACCTCAAAGTCTAGGAGTCCTTTACGGTGGAGATTGGGATTGGGTTTTATAGATATGACTTTTTGGGTACATTGGCCAAGTGCCGATTGTATTTTACTGCATATGTGTTGTAATCCTATGACGCGTGACGTATCCTTTGTAAAGGTAGTGCTCAAGCTGTGAGTGGAGATACTCACATGGGGTGGCATGTTTGAATGAGCTTGGATGTGACATAAGAAGTTGTCAAATCACAGGTTTTCTGCAGCCCATAAAAAAACTGACTGGGTTGTCTTATTTCAGTTTGGCACTTGTTTCAGGCTGGCACTTCCCAGTTCAAACTGAAGAAGTGACTTTTTCATAATGTGTCTCCTTAGTAGGTCGACTGGTTTATGTAAAGTAATAAAGCTCAATCTATTGTTCCAAAGAAAAGGCCTTGGGAAGGAGACAGCAATGACCTAAGTAGTGAATGGACAACAGTGTGCGATGGACAGCTGGTCTCGGCTGAATTATAACTCACACTACATGTGTGACACCACCCACAGAGTCATCATCTGCTCGCCTTCATCTCATGGCCTGGAACTGTCCAGCCTCTGCACGATAGTTGTCCAGATACATTTTATATTGTGATATGAATTGTATTTGGTCAACTATCATGCAAAACACAATGGCATCAAGTGGGAAACTGTATTTACTGATACAACTAATACAACAGGGACCATCTCTAATAGTAATATATACTGTAAATATGTTTTGCGTCATTATTAAACAAGTAAACGTACTTTCTGTCCAGTAAATACAGTTGAATAACATGGTTATCTCTGCAGCTAATTCAGCACAGATGATGATAGATGATGACAACGTCCCTTTATTCAATCCTAATTAGTGTTAATGAGATTTTACACAACTGAGTAATCGGATGAGCGCATGCAGTATACAGAAAGTTCTAATACAGACAATTGATTCATCTTTGGCATGTAGTCCGTATTAACAGAGACCAGATGAAATGAAAACGGTGTCATGCTGTTCAGCCAGAGGGAAGGTGTGAAAATCACAAATGCAATGGATTAATAACGTAGTTTTTGTTGTTGTGGTTATCCTTTTAAAATGGCATAGGTGGCTCCATGTGGTCATACCTTACTTCTGAGAATGCCGTGTTGTTTGTGTTCTCATGTTCATCACGGCAAAACAAAAGGACAAATGCTGTGACACGATAATGGTACAAAACTAGCAGCAACAATACTACTTTGATGATTAAAAAAATGTATCTGCAATTAACATTGTAATAAGTGAGATGTGGGGATGTGTATGTTAACGCTAAACATGTATTGTAACTGAAAAAAAGAAGATGTGTCATGTCCCTCATGCAGCGAAGAAGACACCAGTGTATAGATGACAAGTAGCACACTAGGAGATTTGAAAAATGGGACACTGCAGCATGAGATCACTGAGTGTCCTACTGTTGTTTTTTGGAAATAACATGTGCTTCACTGTAAAATAAATAAATAAATAAAAAAAACTCACCAACCACCGACACATCTCAATTAAACGTTGGAAATGGGCCACCGATGTCCTGATTAACTCTATATGTGTCACATCTAGATAAGGAAACTCTGACAGGACGCTCCACTCACCTCACAGAAGACGGATGCGCCAAATAACTTCACTCTCACTTCTCCGGGTCGTAGAGATCCGGACCTACATATGTGCCAGCGCGTCCGTGTGCAGCCCGCTTCCGACACCCGACTCCTCTCAGCTTCCTGGACCACGTGTCTGACCGGCGGTACCCTGCGTCCCACCAAGGGTTGATGCTGACGGCGCATCCTCTGCGCGCCCAGTGGGCGGTGTCCTGCCAGCTCTTTTCGTTGTGTTTTATAACGTAGAATATTAGCATTCGTCGACTGCATTGGGTCCCTGATTTGGAGATTATATAACTTGGTTATACCTCAGTTTAATTTCCGTAATTTTCCACTAATGTGTCCAGTTAACCATCCCTCCCCCCACCCCCCCAAAAAAAGATATTAAAGCACTTTGTCAAACTAATAGAGGATTTAATTCTCAAACCTTTTGCGTCATAATTCGAGGCAGAGGATTAAGAGATTGTTTAATTACATACTATATGTAACGTGTGCAAACTGCAGAAAAGAGCGCAATTCGTTGTCTATTTGGCGTTTGCCACACTGAAAACAGATTATTGAATGGAGTATCCCGTCTCCTAAACAATCTGCAAGAAAGGTTTTCCTAAATCCTCTTAACTAATGGTGCCATCAAATGTAACAGGTCAGACCTTTATATTTCCCGAGGGGCACATTGTGTCTGCATAAGCTATGCAGAAACAATGATGATTATATGCAGATAATGTGATAATGAAAGTGTCGATAGGCCACAGTTCACCAAATATATTTATTTGAATACGCATCTCGAGGTCATGGCTGGAAACATGTTATAATTGTAAATCTTTCAGATATGTGACTCGATTTCATGCATTAGGCCAGGAGGTATCTTTTTTTTTATAGGATACATTTCATTTGCTGATTTAGATGATGAACTGAAAACATCTTACACAGACATTCATATTCTAATGTAACCTTCTTTTACACACACAGCATTTTCCTGATCTTAAAACGATATCATACACTGTCGGAAACCTCATAGCAACACTCGTTGTATCTGTACCCATTTGTCATGTGTCTGAACCCAATTATTTGAATGTATTTGTTCTGCTGTTGAAGTGCATATTTTACGACACTTTCCAGGTGTACCTGAAGGCAACAAGGCCCCCATTGAGCCCGGGCCCTCTGCTGGACATGGCGGGAATAACCTGTCCCCGTTGTCAAGGAACTGCGTCTGCGGTTGCTATCCAGGAGGGACGCCCGTACTCAGACTCAACTCAGCCGTGTGTTATTTCTCACTTGTTTTCTGAAACGACAGATGAGGCTCTCGGTCTTCAGGAGAAGTCGCTGCGATGTGGATTCAAACATGTCCTCTGCATGTTTATCTCCGTCCCGACAAAGGGTTGAAGGAGTTTGAACGCCTCACCACTTCCGTTAGCTAAAGTTAACAGCAGCTGTGCGGGGAGCTGGACGTGTGTGTCTGCCCGGTGTCCACGAGGACCGGCCGCCTCGGAGGATGCAAGATGTCCAGGGCCCCTTCTTCTACCACTCGTATCCTCTGTGTGTCCCTGGAGAGTTGTTATAGAAGTGTGTAACTGTGTTTGTGTCGAGAAGCTAAGTACAAGTATCAATATCGTAGTGTGGAAGTACGACTATGTTTCAAGTAATGTTAGAAGTTCTGCCTTTAAAGTGTTACGTAATACTTTTCCAAATGTATTTAAGCTAGCATCGACGTACAGCCTACTCATAGTACCAGGAGTAAAATACTTCCGCTTCATAATAAGATATAATACAGACTATTACTGTTGAAGCATTCATCATGTGTACGTTACAGTAATGTTGGAGCTATTTTTCTTATATATATATATATATATATATATATATATATATATATATATATATATATATGAGCTTGGGAATGTCACCATTAGATCAATACTATATCTTCATCCATTATAATACATTCACAATAATGCATTTCATTTATATAGTGCTTTTCTTAGTACTCAAAGTCACTTTACACAACATTTAAAATACTCTAAGCACCATACAATAAAACAAATAAAAATTATGAGACAAATACGTTAAAAACAATAAGAGCACACAGTCATAGTCATTGGTATTCATTATCTGAATCTGGAAAGTAACTTAAAAAAATCAAATAAATGCATTGGATTAAAACTATATTCCCCTTGAAATGTAGTGGACGAGAAGCATAAAATAAAAATATCCATTTAAAGTACAAGTACCTCAAAAGTTACTTTCCACTGCTGTCAACCAGCCTGTACGATTCATGAGAACACAAATAGAATCAGTTGCATGCTCTCAAGTCAAGGTTCACGTCACAATGTCACATGTAGGTGACACATCTTGACTCTCAGCCTTTTAAAACTGCTCTCCTTAGCGGCTCACGCTCAGAAACTGCAGGCTGGGAGCCGACGGAGGCCTCGGAGAAGAGAGGCAACTTTTGGTTGAAGAGCAAAAGTTATGCAGATCCCGAGCTCGCAAGTTCTCCCTGGAAACCAACCGGCGCAGGAGGTCTGTTTCATTAATATGAATTATTCTGCGCTGTTTTAATTTTGTGTCATCTCAGTCTGCAGCCCAAACCCGCCCAAGGTGCCGCTTCTTTCGGAGTCGAAGCAGCATCTTCCATTTCTCCCTGCTTTGCTGGTGTACTGGATGCACCTCCTGGACAGCAGCTTATGCTCCTGCCCTGGTCCTGAGCACCTTTGAGGGGTGGGTGCTGTTGACGGGGGTTTGCTGTCTAGACCTGGAAATAGATCTGTTGGCCCAGAGGGTAACTGAGGGCCAGAGCGGTGGCTGACGCGTCACCTCTCTGACAACTAAAGCTGCTCAGTTGAGCAGCACCACGCGGGGCTCAAGTCCTTTACAGGTATAAATAACTTCTAAATGTGGGTTCATCGGCAGAGGCTAAAGGTGAGTGTTTGTGTGAGCTAGAAATAGAAGGTTTATGCGAGGATAGCTGTAGGTGAGAACAGATACTGTGTAATATCTGAGACAGATTTGGGTTTTACAGAGACATGTGATCATTATTCCTGTGTTTGAATATACATATTTGTTTTAAACCTACAGAATATATTTGTTCCCACCTTACTAAAAAACTATCAAGATACACTGATAAAACTGTTACAGGCTATATATGTAACATTTTTGTCCATCAGCACATTGATGCTGGTCACCAAAATACTGCCATAGTACATTAAAGCTTTTGCACAATTATGTTTTAGTAGTATGAGATAAGCCGAAACAAAAAAACATCACTTTAAATTGAAGATAAACCTTATCAGTCTCAAATTAAATGCCTATATATCAAATGTTGGAGCCCAAACTTTAATGCATTTATAAATTAAATAGTTTAGATCAAAATATATAATACAAAAAAAAAGATAATAAAGAATCTGTTTATTTTTAATAGAAAGGGAATGTGTAATTTAAGTTGTAAATGTTTTATTCCGCTTCACGACGCTGTTTAAAAACACTCTTGTGATTACCACGTCTGGCTATTTAAAGAACCCATTACTGCTGAACTTGATTGACCTGATATTGTTATCATTGTTAACCCAGTCTTGAGTGGAAGCTTTAATTTATTGATGACTGTGTTGAAATACATCTGGATGAACGCACTCAGGTTTCTGTATCAAAATCGTGGCCGGTCTCCACTTAATCACTTGAAATGGGCCTCGGGCTTCACGCGCAGCTCTCTCTCACTCTCCCTCTCTCTTTCTCCCTCCCCTCTCTCTCTCTCTCTCTCTTTCTCTCTCTCTCTCTCTCTCTCTCTCTCTCTCTCTCTCTCCCTCCCTCCCCCGGCTCAGAGCTCTGGAGGAAAGACAGAAGCAGCAGGACGTGCACGAGCAACAGCTGATCGAGAACATCTTGAAGCAACGCAGACAGCGAGTACAGGATGCAACTGAGCGCTTCCAAAGGGCCCATTTGCCCGCTTCTCAGAGACGCAGACCATGTTAGTGACCGATCCAACATGTGCCTATCAAGAACGGCGACAGAACACACTGACCGCCGTAACACTTTGTTCGTCTGCTTTCCTTTTTGTTTCCACTTTCCTTTCTGCTTTCCTAGTTTTTAGAAGAAACGTCCCAAATATTGAAGATGCGCTCAACCAAATTCAAGGCTCCCCGAGGTCATCCCCCCAGCAGTCCTCTTTCTTGTCTGGCAACTTTAACATTAGCAGGTTAAAAAGTCTGATCCATGTGTCCTACGTGTGTAATAATTTCTTTAATGGCGGCGGGTAGTCCCACGTTGTGTTCATGTTGTTCTGTTTTCTCCTAAAGAAGCTGCACTCCCTCTCCTAAGCCGCCCACACTTTCTAAATCCTCTCACCGCCAAGCGCTCTCTGCTGTGGAGGCCTACACTAAACGGCTCCAGGAGCAGAGCGTGTCATGCTTCAAGAGCAGGCCTCAAATTGAAGAGACACAGGAGAAGCAACACGATCGCAGTCCTCAGGTATATGCCGGTTGCTTCATTTGAGTGTGCAGTTTTTTTTAAGGTTTGGAATGTATATATGTTTTTTATTTCATAACTTTGCCGCTGTCTTGGCAGGTCACCATAACAAAAAAAGATTTTTTCATTTTAACTGGTTTCGTAAAGTTTAAATATAAAGATATGTTATGTCATTGGAGTGACCGCTGCCTACTGCTAAAAGACTGCTTACAAGAGTCTCTGTGCTATAATCAGACAAGAATTCATCAAGATGTCTGACTGTTATTGATAAAGTTAATAATTTAAGTACTCACTTGGCTTCCATCTTTGGCAATTCAAATGTCTGGTGTGTGTTTTTTATATCTCACTTTACACCAGTAGGCCCCTAGGGGACAGCAGTGTTACACAATCCTTTTCCTGCACCGGCATCCTCTGTTGAAATGTGTATGAATATCTGTGTAAACTGATATTATTTGTATCAGAGATTCTTAAGTTGTAGTTTTTTTAAGTGAGACTTGAATTGAGATGCTTGAACAAGAAAAAGTAGTGCTATCTGCAATATCCAATGAGTTTGAATATACTGAGACAGTACCGCTCCAAAGAGGAGACAATCCCACCAAAACTCCTTCAAAGATATGTCCAGTTTGTACTTCCTTATGTGTGCTGTTTGGTTATGCTCACAAAGGCAGAAATATTCTGTCACTTCAAACATTTCACAGTGAAGTCCCCCTGCTGGATTCTCTCAGCTGTGTGGACTCTCGCATAAAGTTCACCTTCTATGACAGACACCTGATTTAATACCCACCCAGGAATAGACATTCATTTCTCCTTTCCACTCCTGTATTAACTGCATATGGAAGATGTAACTCATATTATTATTTTTTTCATATATCCCCTCCTCTCCTTTGTTTCCATACTTCAGGACAGCCAACTGTCTGATTGCAGCAATTCTGAAAGTGTTTCAAGTAAGGACAGTTTAGAGAATGAAGACCACAGCACAACCAGCATAACAAATCCGCAGTATTCCTGTTCATCATTCCTGCTCCACTCAGAAAAACCCCGCCCAGACCTGCAAAAGCCAAATGATTTGCTGACTTCTCTCTCCGCCGTGATGCTCGTCGGTGATAACTCATCCCCGTCAAGAAAACTGCACGAACCTGAGCAGCAGAAACGAGCGGACTCTGAAGGGCCCGACAACATGCACGTTCCCAAAGCCTCATGGGGGTTCACACCGAGAACGCAGACCCAGCCCGCTCTGCACAACTGTAACTTATTCACACTTTGTGAAATTGTTAGTCCAGGCCGAGAGCACTTTGAGGTAAACTCACCAAACAGTGACAACATCGTCGCTACAAACAGAGTTGTCCCTGGCAACGCAGCACTTGATTCTTCATGTCCTAAACAGGAGGCTCTGTTAGGACTCAGGCACAACGATGTCCACGATGACAAACAGTTAAAGCATCTGTCAGCCACTGAAATTCTTCTGCCTGCTCCAACTGGCGACAGCAGACACTTTTTGTTTGGGCCTCCCTCAAAGCCCAATATTGTCCTGAGCGACAGCGCGACAGATAATACGTCACAAGAGGGAACGCTTCAGCAATTAGGAAAGGAAAACAACAGGCTGTCGTCACAGAAAGAGCTGAGTGCTTCCATAAACAACCTCGATAAGGTTTCAAACTCAGAGCCCAGGACGGCGTCATTGCAGCGCGCATGCTTGTCGAACATTCAGTCGTACACTCCCGAGGGCCTCCAGGGTCCGAGGCAGCAAGCTCAGAGCGGGCCTGTTTCTGCGCAGGCGTCTCATCCGGTGTGTCATCCGGAAGTCCGATTCCTAAAAGGAATCCTCAAAAAGACGTCCAAATATATGCCCAGTGCGTTTGGCCCAGGACATTTGATTTTTGCCAGACAAATGGCCTTAGCGATCAGAGACAGCGTTGAATTGACGAGGTCCAGAAGTAAAGGTGCTGAGGGCCACGCCGCCGTGAAGAAGAAGCTGCGTTGGTTCGATGAGGTGCATGTGGAGGAGGACACAGAGCGGAACGCGGGGAAGCAGATGAAAGGCAAGTCTACCAAGCTTAACAACAACTCAAAGGACCACCAGCCAAGACTCGCTACAGTCTCAGGGGCTTCCAGGCCTGGACCCGACGTGACCCCGACGGCCTCCACGGGTTATCACTTTACAAAGCAAGCGTGGGCAGATGTCGGGGTTCAAGTCAGCTCGCCCCAGGAACGAGCAGACGAGGTCAAGGTGCCGCGGAGCAGCACCAGGCCTGGTTGCCCAAGGGTCCCTAGGAGAGAGAGCCCCGCCAGAGCTGGAGGGGGTCCTGTTTCCTTGCGGACTAGAAAGGGCACTGTCATCCGACCTCAATCTGCCACCGAGGTGGGTCAGATTGCTAAAACCCGAGGGAATGCCATGGTGCCCCGCCCACCACCGAGGGCGGAGTGGGAAAGGACGGCGAGCATCGCCAGGGCTCCTTACGGCGTGGATCTGGCCGGCGTTGGCTGTAAACAAGCACTGTGCGAGCAGACACCACACAAGGATGCCTCAGACGGCTTCTTCTCACCTCACACACATGACGCAGTGAGAACAGATAGCACTGTTATGTACACACCAATGCCACCCTCGTGCACCCACTCTGCCTCGAAGGGCAACACAAAGGGCACGGCCAGCTCAGGCCAACAGGAAACTCCGGGCTGCGGCAGCAGAAGGAGAGGGATGGGGTGCAATGACAAGGGCCTCGCTTTACATTGCACTCCCACGGATGAGGAGATCTCACAGCTCTGGCACGGTGTCCGCAGCGCCTTAACCACCAAGGAGGGTAAGGTATATTTTGGTCCCTCAACACTCACAGCATCTCCTCCTAATCACACTGAAAGCTCAAACAGGTGCCAGTCATCCCCTCTGTCAATCATGGTCTTATCAGAAAGAGAGTGTTCTACTGGTGAGATCAAACATTGGGTCTAAAGCCACTTTTAATGTAATCATTTCAAAAATACTTCATCTGAGCTTCTTCATACATCAACACACTATCATTTTGAAATTGCACAACTTCATGTTGAGCTACGAAATATCGGCTTCAGCTTGCAACCTCACTTTTGGAAGTTTGGCAGGACCAACAGAGCGAGAAACAAGACAGGACAGCAATAACAATACAATATTAGGATGTAGTGTCTTTTTTTTCCCTTTTTATTTGCATATTGATGATACGCTTATTCACAAGCGTATCATCATCTCTTGTGATTTTTTTAGTCATCTTCATTGCAGTCCAACGATCTGAGGACCACAGAGCCTGAGCTCATCACATAGATCATTTATGTTAATGTAATTGTGTGTTTAGGTGGGGGTGTTGTGTTGTTTCTGAGATTTCAGCAAATACTTCTTCTTTCAGCAAAAAACATGCTTCGCAGACAGGTTCTGGACCTCGGGCGAGTTGTGAGGAAGCCCTGCGTGGAGCAGAGCAGACAGCCTCCCGGCTTAGGACTCACAAGGCTTCCTGCGGCCTCTCAGGTACGTGCATGTGGGCGTCCCGTGGGGGAAGAAGAGCGAGAATAATTGCTAAAGATCAGTAAACGGGTGTGTTTAAACTTGTCCAATCACTTCTTTTGCAGTCCCTTTCATGCCGTCCTTTGTGTTTGTAAAACTGATTTACGCTTCCCAAGACAAGACTTTCCGGATGTACTTGAGTTGTTCTGGTTTTACAAAGGAATCAGCGTTGATGCGTAATGTTTCGCCTTTGCAACTTGCTTTTCCTGTCCTTTGCTTTATGCCTATCGCCGAGATCATCTTGCTTTTGCAGTGTACTATAAACTACATGGCATTGATTTGAGATTCATCTGAGACGTACACATGTTCAATTTGTTTTGTGTAGCCAACTAAACAGACTACGGAGCCAGTCCGACCGTTTTCCAGTTCTTACAACATGGACGTTCCATATGAAGGTAGAGTGTTTCCTGCCTCTCTGTGTTTATGATTTTTAACCAAAAGGATGAAAAACCTGAGCCAGTACTGTTCTGAATATTCTTTTGCAGGACACCGTGAATTGAGAAAGACAACAGCACATCTTTATTTTACACATACATGCATAAAAAAGCCCCAACAAACAAAAGCCTTGGAAGTGACCTTGTCGTGTGCCCTCAGGTCTGGTGAGTGCGGCCCAGTTCCACCTGGCCGGACGACGTGCTGGAGGCCCGCTGGGGGAAGCGGACATCATGGCTGCCGTGGAAACAGCCCAAACACAGATTCCCGGCCAACAGCGGGGACCCACCGCCATTTCATTGGAAGAGCAGAAGATCCTCCTCTCTCTGGACCGGCTCAACCAGCAGCTGTACTGTGAGCACCTTGTCGCGACTGTTTGCATTAGGCCGGTAAATGTGTCGCCATGTCCATTCAGAGCAACCACTCCTGTTACTCTTTGTAGGTGTGCGGGCACACGTGGGGGGTGATACTAGCTCGTGTGGTCCCCTACTTATTGACGCACACTCTGTGAGTAGTAATTTTTAAAAGGGATTCATTGCTTTATTAATACATGAGAGGACTTTGTTAAACATGTTGTGTTACTTACCTTCTTCCACTGTTTTCAGGCGAAGGAAGTGAAAGTCACAGGCCATCACAAGCATCGTGCATCCTCAGCAAACAGCCGCTTTCGGGCCCAGAAGAGATTCTGACATTCTGCGTGTGCGGTTCACAGTGGTCTTCTCTCCCGTCAGTGCCTTATACCTGTAAAATTCATGTAATATACCTGTAATACCAAACACTTTACCTATACACGCCCCCCCCCCCCCCCTCCCCGACTATCTATAAGAGCTGAGAGATTGGCAGCAGTGGACTGTAGAGCCAATAAAACTAAACATCATTCTAAAGTTGGTGAGTTTGAAGTAGTTTTGTATTTTGTGGGAGTTATCTCCTTGGACAAGAGCACATTGTTGTAAAAGAAATATTTGAGCCTTTGGAAAACAAATTTAAAGTGCCTTTATAAATTATTTAGACAATTAGTTTTTTATTCACTTATAGGAAGAAAGAAAAAAAGCCCTTGTTTTTTTTATAAAATATACACTGTAGATTTGCACGAGATTCATATTTATTTTAAAAGCTCATTCTGTATCCTTTTTATATTGTAAAACTATAATTTGATGTAAGCTATTTTGGGATCAAAACTGGCAGTAAACCCAATACAGCTTTTTGTCGGCAAACTGATCAACTGACTGGGTGCAGTGTGTTTCCTCGGTGGTGCATGGAGACGACGATAAATGTACTGGCGACAGGAAATGGTTCATAAAGAGAGAGATGTGTCGCAACAATGAAGGTGTGTTTGTCCTTCTTTGATGGCTGTAGAAAGGACGATTACATCTTGTGCAGTCGACTCAACCTACTGGCTCAACAAGGTGAGCCATTGCCAGAGGCCTTCTTGCCTTCTGTTGCAATTGCATCTACCCCGAGCTTTACTTTTGCTTTAGTTCCTATTTCATTTCATCGTCCTTAAATTAGAGCAACAACTTAGTTGTCGTCAACTATTTTCTTGTGTAAAATAAAGGTATCACCCCTGCAAAAAATAGGTGCATCAGAGTTAAATTTTAAAAAAAGAAGGAAAAAAAAATAATGCAGGGATTATTGAAGTGAGTTCAGTTGCCCCTCCCTCACCAGCATGTCTGGATTTGCCCTTCAGTCAACCTGCCAGGACTTGCTCCAAGAGGTGGAGGAAGCCCGAGCTCATCTGAAGACTCATTTCTTTGGGTTTAACTGCAGGTTTCTGGTTCTATGCATACATTCTTGAGTGTTTCGACTGCGGTGTCTCGCTGCCTAGTACAGTCACGCATCATCTCGTTGTCATCTTGCAAGAAAAAAACTGAGAAGAGACACAAAGAGAGAAGATATGCTCTGCTCTGTTGGGCGGTGGCGCCAGCAGCAGCAGCAGCAACAGCAGCAGCAGCAGCAGCAGAGGCTCTTTCAGGAGTTGTGTGCTTAAAAGATCCTCTAGTAATAAGGAAAAAAAATGTCCGCTGTGGTTATTTGAGGAGGGACATCGATGTCACTTCTAAGCCAATGTGCATCAGGGGAGACACTCTATCTGCAGAGGTCAATGCTGAGACTCATTGAATCCATAATATGTCTGGTGGAAACAACCAGCCTAGACAAATTACCATAAACTCAATGTATAGTGTGTTTATATAAGAAACATATTAAAGTGAATATCCTGTTCATTCCATCATTTTCACTTCACTGCATCAGTGGGGGAAAAGAATCTGAATGCAACACAAAAAATGATAATCGTGCATGGTGCATCTCTGCACACTATCTCCAAAGTACTGACCAGCCGTTGTACTCAGAATACTCCACTGCAGGTTTTCTCTGTAATCGAGCACGTTCAGAGTCATTATTTCATACAATGGTGAGCTTATTTGCGTTTAAGCCTTAACCAGCACAACACCCAGAAACTCAACAAGAAAGGGCAAGAGTGCTGAAAAAGAGGGAAGACATTTCCACAGACACGTGTTCAAGCTTGTGCTTTGGCCTGCTGTGAGGCGTATTCCCATGTTTTGTTCCAGTCTGTTTAACATGCGATTGATGAGCGTCTGGTCTGGCTCAGTGTCTGAAAAAAACAAATAATTAGTTGCATGCTAAACTGACTTCATAGTAGGTTACAGCTGTTTTTCGACAACAGACATATACTGAAATAAATGTGGCCGGATCTAGTTAGTTTATTTTTGTCCATCGTGAAACCATAAGTGCATTACAGCTGCACAGAGTTGAGGCATATAAATGAAAAAAAGAAAAAGAGATGTTGAGTGTAAAACTGTAAAAAGAAAAAGAAGAGAGCTTACATTTATTTTTATAAAAACACTTCAAAGCTGAGAGAGAGAGAGAGAGAGAGAGAGAGAGAGAGAGAGAGAGAGAGAGAGAGAGAGAGAGAGAGAGAGAGAGAGAGAGAGAGAGAGAGAGAGAGAGAGTGTGTGTGTGTGTGTGTTTTATGATCTACTGTAGACTGTAGGGGGCGCTCAAGCTCACCTCTGCCCGGCTGTCTGCAGCAACACCGTGCGTCACGATATCCTATAATAACGCCAGAACAACGCGTTTTACACCGAGAGAGTTTTTAGGACCTTCGGCGAAATGAAGCCCAAACAGAGAATGCATCCTTGCTGGTGAGATCCCGCAGGATGCAGCCACTGAGGGGCCACTGAGTCGCCTCGGAGGGACGAAGAGATGTTGATCAAAAGTGACCAAAGCCTGCTAAGTGGGTGGTCCCCTCGGGGCCGGCCAGGACGCTGCAGTCCATCTCTTTAATGTGTCTGAGTGCGTTACAATGATGTGAAAATGACCACTTCCCCCCAAACAATGGGCATCTCTTGACTGGCAGCATGTGTGCACAGAATGTATCATTCATCAACATGTGGAGACTTTGTGGCACAATCGTGAAGTATCGCACAGATTGTGAAGATAAACACAAAGAAAAATGAAAAGAAATTGGAAAATGATCGGAGAAATATGGGTTCCTACAGGACAAGTATATTAGTATATACTAATAGAATAATTACAGTGAAGAGTCAACATGTTGGGTGCTCCTATTTTTCAAAACAATTTATATTTACTTATCTTAGATTCAGAGTTTCTAAACTTCTGTAATCGAACGAAAACGAATAACTCCCATAAATAATTCTATATGGGCAGATTTAATTTGAGACATGCATGATGTTAAGGAGCATGAGCATGTGACTGGCAGAGCAAATCCCTTTTAATCTGCTTTACAGTGTCTGCGGGTATTTAATAGGGCTTTATAATCATTCATTCAGTGGATGTATGGGAAAAAAGAGTTGAAACAGAGCCTCTGTATCCAGAGAGAGTGGATCTTGACAAAATGATTTCTCAATGGAAGAGGGGCCTCATTAGCATAACAATTGTGGGAAACTGCATGAATCTACTTTTCATGAGCACTGTAAAAAAAAAAAAAAAAGAGTACCATTATCTATACTGATGAAAGAAAGTGTGGCTTTGAGTTATTCTTAAAATCATTGAGTTGGGATAATCATGCATAATCATACACAGTATACATATGTCACATTGTATACATACAAACTAAAGTTAAAGAGGAATACAACACATTTGAAGTAGTTCAAAATTAAGTAGGTCTCAATTGTTTTAAAGTAACATTTAAAGCAGATATTTAAAAAACGTAATTAAAATAAAATAATAATTACAAAACGTATTTGTTTTGGCAATAATCTGTTAAGTAGATATTTTAATATTGCTTCCACAAACCTATTACTTACCCCCGTGTGCATTTTTTAACCTTATAAATATAAACAAATTATGAAAAGTATGCATTTTTGTTTATATTTATTCACTTTGGTAGAGTCGTCGTTTAATGTTTTCCCAAGTGGCCTCAGCAGGGGTCCCCGTTGCTTTCAAAGGGTTGCCAGCAAAATAGGGGAACACTTTAATTTGGCGATTGTTACACAGATTATCTCATTAATGTGTACGAATTACCGTTCGGTTGCCCCATTGATTTTACAATAAACATTACCAAAAGTCACCATGTCATTTGAGAAGGGTCAGAATCCTGGTTTGAGGTGGTGAGGGGATTTCGGCATTACAAAGTTGTGAAATACATTCTCATCATAAAATGCGTTTCTTTTTTGTTTCGGTTCATGGACGTTTGTGTTTATGATGTAAAAAAAAGTGTACAACTTTGGCAGAATAAACTTCTGCATGCCCCCGGGCTTCACAGACTGTACCTTTAAAGACTCTCGTCCCAATTTATCCTAAGCCCCGCCTCCGGAGCAGACATCCCATGAGTCATAAAGTTTGATGTCCTGCCCAAACTTTAGACCCGACTGGAGCAAAAAGTTTTTTTTTTCTCTGGAAAGTGCGCTGCAGAGATTTGTTCTTCGCACTATGACTCTCTCGTGTACGAATATTCAGTAACAGTTTCAACTTTTCCAAAACACAGAAGAAGTGTGTGTTTTTTTCAGTCTTTTGTGGCTGCGTGTGTTTTTCTTTTTTCTTTTTTTTTGTGTGGAAAAGTTCGGGGCCGGACGACAACACAGATTCCAGTGTGGAGTAGATATGCGCTTTGTTACATTCTCAAGAATGCCAGCAAGAAACAACAGGAAAGCGCTGTCTTTCTCTGCAGATTTCGACAGCTAACACACTTCGGAAGAATACAAAAAGTACTCGACTGTAAAACTTTAGAATGACTCGGGATAACTTTTTCTGACTGCCGTCGATATTTCCTGCTGTGTGTGAGGAAAAAAAAGAAAAAAGTTTGGGATTGGCCTCAAACTATCTTTTGAGAGTTCCTGTACGCGACATTTTCGGACATCCACACTCTCACATACAGTTCGCAGACTGTTTTGGGACAATGGATCCGAGCCAGCATAACCCTCCTGCGGGACACCAAATCGTCCATGTACGGGGCGACTCCGAGACCGACCTGGAGGCTCTTTTTAACGCCGTGATGAACCCGAAAAACACTATCGTGCCCCCGTGCGTACCCATGAGGATGAGGAAACTGCCAGACTCCTTCTTCAAACCCCCTGAACCAAAGTCCCATTCCAGACAAGTAAGCCCGCCCTGTCTCTCCTCGGCCCCCGTCCCAGAAGCTGGAGCGAAGGCCCGTCCCGCGGGGACCCGGGGCCCACAGTACAGGAGTGGGAGCCGACAGCCACTTCCACATTGGCATGCTTATGTTGCCTAAATTGTAGACTGTTATAGTCCTTATTTCTACTTGCACTTATCCTACACTCGTTTTAACAAATTTGCTGTTAAAAGTACATTTGCTTAAACGTATTCAACAAGTTGTTGTTGGATCTGTAACCACTGCAAAGGAAAGGCCCGTGCGTAAAGCTGTGTGAAGGACTCCACAACATTATCACCAACAGCCGCTTTTGTTCGTCCTGATTAGAAGGAAAAACAACACATATTTGTACTTTCTGTGAGTTGTCATGTTGGTTCAACCCATACGGGATTTGAGCGAACGCACACGTAACTGTGCAGACTGGCTTCGTGTACAGGAAAGATAACAGTGATGTTGACATGTATAACTAATATATCATACCAATACTATCTTATGCGTTTGTAATCAAGATTATTTACTATCATAAAATCATACGGTGATTTAAATCCTGCTATTAGGCCTTCTTCCCCTCCTCCCCTTCTCCCCCCCCCCCCCCCCACACACACACACACAACTGTTGCTTGTGGTCTCTGTGGACTTTTTTTCCTTTTCGTCAGTGCGCATGCGTTGTTGTGTGCTGCGAGTCTGCGCTCTCCTCTGTCCCACACGAGCCTTGGCCTCATCCTTAAACGACTCTTAAACTTGCCCCCACATGCAGAAGAAACGTACCAACTAACATACGCGGGAAGTGGTTATGTTGTGTGAGACGTGGCTGAAATGTGAAATCAGAATAATTCACACAAACATAATGTGCATAAAGACAACTTCTCCTGTATGTGTCCTGTAGTTCTTGTAACCCTTCCTATTATAGGTGAACTTTATGAATACTTTTACATTGTGACATTTGTATAACATCCTCAATTAAACAAATATGGATCATAGGATAACTGTGAAGCCACAAGAACCTTTTTAAACTACACACATTCATACTAACTTCTACTTTTTGACAAACTTGCTTTGCTTTATAACAACATAAGATGAAACTTGGTTAAAAAGTGGGGAAGATTCATTCACACTGCCCCTCCTCCAACCCCAACACAGGCCAGCACCGACGCTGGGACCGGCGGAGTCCTCACACCGCACCACGTCCGAGCGCACTCGTCCCCGGCCTCCCTTCAGCTGGGCGCCGTTACCGGTGGCTCGCTGGCTGGCATGCCCCCGCCCTCTCCTCAACATCTCCGCCAGTCTTCGTATGAGATTCCTGATGACGTGCCCCTGCCCCCGGGGTGGGAGATGGCCAAGACCCCCTCTGGCCAGAGATACTTCCTCAAGTAAGTATGCTGGCAACAAGTGTCCACACTGTGTCCTGATTTATACACTCTTTGAGAAACATGGGAAGCTTTAGAAAATGAATGGGTGGCTTTGAAAGTAAATGGAAGTGTTTTATTGGTGTGTGTGTGTGTGTGTGTGTGTGTGTGTGTGTGTGTGTGTGTATGTGTGTGTGTGTGTGTGTGTGTGTGTGTGTGTGTGTGTGTGTGTGTGTGTGTGTGTAGCACATTGAGTCATCAGCCCTGTAGACATCTTTCTGTTTTGTACTGACACCACTTTGCATTCTGGTGAAGGCTATGTACTGCAAATATTTGTTTTGACAGACACTGCTTTACTATGAATTTATGACTTTGTGAACTGAAAACCTGCTTATAACCTGGTGTCTTTTTTATTTTTTATTACATTTGACAGTTGAAAAGAGGCACTCCAGTACGCCCAGTCACAATATAACATACAAAATAATACTTGAGCGTCTCCTTAAGGTTCAGCAGAGATGTGTCTGAACTTTTCAATCTGCCACACATACAGCATTACAAGCAAATTTAGATTTTGTTTTTAGACAAGGGGACCTTTTATTTCGCGCTAATGATCGATACAAGTCCAACTACCGGACAAGTGGCCTTGGCTTCGGACTCACATAGTTCAGCTCTGTACAGTGCATATTGTACCGACAATAAGTAGCAAATCTTCCGCGGTGCACAATGGTGTCCAGTGTGCTAAAAAAGAGACAATTGCGATAGTTGAGTTGTAGGTTATTAAATTTGGTGGCCTCTGCAAACAAGGGAGACATCTTTTGAGGAGCTGTTGCTCCTTTTCTTGGGCTCAGGTTTCAGCAGAAACAATGGATCATTGTAGCTTCCCCAGACAGCAGAGGACAGCCATCTCTGCAAAACTCATCTGCTAAGCAGCATATCGCCTCCACATTGATGATCCAGAGTATACTTTCTTTAAATATTTGGTAGTGGTTACACCCGTCAGTTTATCCGTGACTCTTGGGTCTGTCAGAGTTTTTCTTATGTATTTGTCTATGGAGTTCTGCAAAAAGGTGGTTTGAGTCATTCTCAAAAGTGATGTCCTTAGGATTATGTGCTCACTTTGAAACGTTCCAAAGTGTATTAAAAAGCTCAGCAGCTCGTGTTTTTGGAGCTGATTTGACGTTGAAAGTCGTCATTCTTTCTGCCCTCAGAGGCAAAATGTTGTCTGTTCTTGGAAATATTACTCTCTGACACGGGGTCTGAACAAACATGATAGCCTTAGATGTACTTGGATCCAAAAGAGAGCTTATATAGTACCAGATGTTTTAAGGTTTCACATCTGGAGAACATCTGGACTGTTTTGTAGAAGGCTCTTCTAAAATTGTACAAAAGCACTGGGCAGTTGGGGGGAGGAGGAGTAAAGAGAGAGAAACAACACTACTCTCTCCACTCTCCCAGGATCACTCCATATGTTTAGAGGCTGAGTGATCAAATGTGCCTCCAGACAATGAAGCAACATTGTAAACAAAATGAAAGTTCAGCGTTGAAAAAAGCCAATGCAGTATAACTTTACTTCAAATGCTTGTTGCACTTTTAAGTTTGGAAAGTTGTGAAAAATAATAACAAAACAGGACTGCAGATAAAGAATTACTGCCTCTGATTGATTGATTAAATGATCATTGATAAAGACACATTTTGTACCATGTGGCTGCAGAGGTTATTTATCTTTACTAAAAAGAACAATTTCATCTAAAATGATGTATTGGTTAAATATTCATAGAATAGATTGATTTTTAAATATTTTTTTTAGTCTCTGCTCGTCTGTGTTTACAAGTCAACTCCAACACAGTTTCCTACGGCTCTGCAGACATAGTTGTGTCTGTTGAGAACTGTGTTTCCACTGGCGTGTTGTGCAGTTGGTATGGTCTTTGTGTTCTTCCATACGCCGAACATCAAAGTGCAGATATTTGATCTGGAATACAGCCGGCCTCGGCATAGCTGCTGGAAAAGACACTCCCCTATTTATAAACAGGGGTTGTCTGACCGAGATGCGTTGCAGGAGGAGTGAAGTTGAGCCAGAAAGCGTGAGAGAGGCTGTGTGGGTGGGTGGGGGTGGGGAGTCTGTCACCAGCGAGCACAGCCGAGCAGAGAGCGGGGGCTCACATTTCACTCAGGCGACCGCTGTTGTCCTTAGAGATAAATCAGCTCGGGGTGAAAGTTTTTTTTTTAATTTTTTTTTTTTAAATTTTCAATAAATAATTGTTTTCTAGTACACTACTGACTCATACTGGTGGAGGGGTTGGGGAGTGTGTATGGGCTCTGTGAGTCACATCGTCCCACTCCCTTTAAAAGCCAGTCTCCGCTTTGGCATGAATGGAGCCGTGGCGCTGTGATGGCGCCTCTTTTGTGTCAATGGAGTTAAATAACAGCCATGTGGAGATGACTAGAAGAGGGGCCAAGAGAAACTCCGGCCCTCCCTTTGTCCCTGCAGTGAAACAGTGATCTTTATTCAGACCACAGGCCTGTTGAGACTCATGTGAGCCTTCCCAAAATAGACGAATGGTTGACATGAAGTTTTAAAGATGGCGGTGGGACAGGGCCTCAGCCTTCTTAGGACTTCTACCATGTTCCTCCTACCTGAAATCGTTGATAGAAAGAGATCGAGCTGCAGGAGGAACGGGGCTGGCGGCTTCACATTTCTCCCTTCTTCTTATGAATAGTGATTACTGCTGAAACATTAGGCAGTCAAAACATATTAGTCATTTGTACATTTGGATTTCAAACTGTTATTGACGTCCACTTAGGAAATAATCATATTTTAAATGATGGAACCCCAATGGAAATAGGAGTAATATATGAGCAATCTCCTGCAAAAAAACAATCTCTATTTTGTTGTGACTATAAGAACCTTAAGCTGAGGAGAAGTCTGAGAACTCTGGGAGAATGTCAACAAAGTCTGTTGACCTTTCCTCCTCTTTCTTCCAGCAGTTTGCTGTGGCCTTTGATTTATGACAGCAGGGGCAGGGAGGTTGGGTCACCTTGCTTGGTGCTGGGGTGGGGGGCAGGGTCCGGTCTCCAGGGCTGGGTCATAAACTAATGAAGGTTTCTAATTTAGACACACCGGTAAACTAGGAGGGGTAATCACTGTTTCCGGGCGCTTATTAAATGCAGCTTTGAATGAGCTTTTAGTCCGTGGGAAGTCAGCCCTAAGCGGAGGGAAGCTTTGGATGGGGGTAGGGGGGTAGCTATTGTGTGCCCTCAGGGGCAGGTAGCGCTCTGTGTTGATGGACACTTTTGTCTTTTCTCAATTGGATTTTAAACTGTTTTGATGAGCCTGGTTTCTCGTAACCAGAATGGCTGACTGAGGGATTTGTAAAAGAATGGAATGTGACCAGATGTGTTAACAGCAACATGTTATTCTGCAATATCAGGTGCTACTAATTATTTATCTGTTCTCTTTTTCCGTCTTTTTTTAACACTAAAATGTGCCTCTATCCTGGTTAACAAGGAACACGAGGCAGTGCAGCAAGTGGAGCTTCAGTGTTCACTATATGGGGTTTCCTGGACATCTATTGCACTAAAAACAAGTCAAAGAGAGCCCCTATTAAAGCAGGAAAGACCAAAGTGAACCGTATGCTCTCATTGTGTGCAGTCTTATCTGTTTAGTGCTGATTTGGACTACGATATGAATAGAAATGGCTGGTATATATTTTAAAATCTCCAACATTTCCCCATTGAGTGAAGAAAAACAACCGTTGCAGTCTTTTATTTCAGTCCCTGGCCTTTTTTTTATGTGCACCAGCATCTTATGTGACAGCAGAGCTGACAGATCTCATACTCACCATCTTATATAAGCATTACATGTAATACCTAAATATTTTCAGTATCGACCCTTATGTAATTTACTTAAAGCTTGACGTGATAAGTAAGCAAATTGAATTTCAAATTAAGCTGCAGGGACACCTCGGCCAGTCGCAAATGGTGCTGGGAAGACTGGGCTGCAACCCTCCATGGAGCCCTCATTTGGAGCAACTTTGTGTTTGACAAACTTTTGGTTTATTGACCACACACAGACAAGGCCCTTCCTGTTCCACTGGGGCCTGTCGGCTCGGTACACAAATGGGACTGTGAGAAAGTCCGGCTTGTGTTTACCAAAGTCTTGATGTAACACCTCTGTCCCAGACTTCAATGCCTCCACTGTCACAGAGTGCATCTCCACAGAGACATAGTATCTGGCTCGGGGACCAGCTCAGGTGGGATCGAGAGTTCCCAAAGCAGCTCGAACCATAGCACCTTGTGGGCGACGGGATCAAACTTGCATGACGAAATAGAGTATTTATGTTGTCAGTTGCAGAACTTGAACTACTATTGAACTTTGTTTACTATTAAAACGTCTGTGTGACAAGTAGTCTACCAATTGATTTAATTGTCTGATCATTTATCTTGCATGGCTTTGCTTAAAAGGACACTTAAAATAAATTAGTCTTTTGTATTGTTCTTTGAAAATAAGCAGCAGTCAAATTGAACCTTCCGAGCTCGGCCCTGGTCCTTTGTGACTTAGTTGCTTCGTTAGGAAGTATGATGAGACAAACCCTCCTTCAAAGGAAAACTTAAACCCACAATAGGGTCGCAGGGGTTGCCACAAAAGGGTCACAGGGGTTGCCCCAATAATCTCTCTTGATGATGTCCTGCTGATAGAGAGGCAGCCAGGCATCCACAGTCAACCAGAGTGGAGGTGGTCATCCTCATCTTAGAGGCCTGATTACATCTTGCCTCCCTCAGTGCACCCTTTAGTCATCGGCTTCAACACCTTCCAGGCACATACTCCCTGGGTGGAGCCACTGTGGCTTGAGGATCCCATTTTTAACATTTGACAACTCAGCTGTGGGGTGTGTTTCATTGCTGTCGCACTCCCCATAGCTTCACTCCCTTGTTTCACACCAGGGAAACGCATATTTTGACATTTGTCCTTGAGGAGATGGTTTCAGTGAGCGCGCTATCTGGCCTCAGATCAAGGGTTGATCTGCTGTCTTGGCAGGTAGCGCAGAGCTTATTCTGAGACATTTAAACTGCAGAGCAGACTTATTTTTGGATGGAGCATTCTCCCCAAAGCCAGACGTAAACGTCACAGTTTTTATGGATGCAAACGAGCAATCTCTGTGGTCAGAGGTCTGTCGTACTGCTGAAATCATATGATGTCTGTGAAACAAGTGCAACATTCAGATGTCTTCACTTGGATTAAAGGATGTTGAACTTCTTCCACGTAAACGGCACCGAACGGAAAAGTTGAATGCCAAATCATCTAAGCAACGTCAGGTTTAGCCTTTATGCGAAAGGTCCCACTCCCTCCTCCTCAGCAAGACACATTATAAATAACGCTGACACAATAAACGCCACCTTGATAATTGGGCAATCAGTCAAGAAGATGTCAAGTGCCCGGGTGGATCAAGAGTCCTCCTCTGTACTGGGTCACAGTCCACCATCATGATAGCTCGAGCAAAAAACAAGCAACTCTACAGGCAACCGACTCAACAACGGGTGGGGTTTGAACCGCGTTGCTCTGGTTAGCCAACTTAGTCTCCCCATGAGAACGCTAATGATGGGCCGTGTTTTGTCTTCCGTGATTCGCAAACAGAATACCCACGGTCAGACGGAGGCCATGTCCACCACAATGCAGATACACAGATTTGTTTTATTGCCACTGGGTTGGCCTGCTAATCATTGGAAAATGGTTGATGAATGGAGTGCTCAATTCTTTTTTTCGTGGAAACCATTCAAAGTGTAGTTTGCTCTTTCATTAAGGGGAGCAGCGCTGGCTCACATGGATTCAAGTACGATCCTGATATCGCTTTAAGTTTTCATGGCAGGAGTGGCAAAAACCACACATGAATTTAAATGAATTACGTGTTTTGGCTTCTCGGGTTGGACAACGACCCAAAAAACAGTAAAAACCTGTGGTTTGTTGTTTTCAACTGTAACTGCTCGAGTGCTGGTGAGGCCCGACCCACAGCCCGTTCACTCTGTGTCCACTGCCCTGCCCCGAGGGGGACGCGGAGGGCGCGGGCAGGGGGACGGGGGTGTAGGGTGTGGTGGCCGTCCTGCTGAGCTCGCCGTGGTGTCATGACATGTAAAGACAACACCGAGCAGTTGTGACCGCGGAGGTTGCGGATCATCAGCAATTCCTAACAGCAACTGGTGGCCTCCGGCCGTCCCAACAGTTGCCATGACATTGTTTTGTTTTATGTCTCAGCAACAGGAAGCGGCGTATAGCCCCGGCCATGTAGGGTTTGGGGCAGGTCGGGTGAATGGATTATCTTTTAGTTTTAAGAATCTGGTGATGAATGACTGGGTTCTCTGTCACTTATTTACCATTTCCCAAATACGGGCTCTTTGAATACAGTGCCGCGCTTGGAACCTCTCGTAGCGTGTGTTTTTTTTTTATCACAGGCTTCTTAATAACAATCCCCTCTGTTTCCAGCTGAAGCCGTGTTTACATCTGTTTTGATTGATTTCAGCTACAAGGATCGGCCTCCCAAGCTGAGAGGCTTGATAGAAAATCCAATATTTGTACTTTCATCGGTGCTTGGAAAAACCCAAGTTAAGGGAGTGTGGATAAGGGTTCATAATCGGAGTTCTTGGAGGCTTTAAGGTTGTACATTTCCATCCGTGTTTTCCACTTGTAGCATTTGTGTACCAGGATGTGCAGGCCTCTCATTTACGATAAGTCCTTCCTTTCCATATCCCAGCGCTCCTCTCTGAGTCTCCTCCCCTGTTCTCCCCTCCCCTCTATAATAAATGTCATAGTTTCCAAAGTGGGAAGGAGGGAAGGGGGGGCCGGGCGGGTGCTCGGAGTGTAACAGGACCACAGCAACTCACGCAGCCAATAGCCTTCAGAGGGATTGCTTCCGTAGATGATTCCCCCCCACACACTTTCCCCCTTCTTTTCTGTAGTTGTCTCACCCCGCTCCCTGTGACCCTTCTTTTTTAAGGGGCCCCCTCCAATCTGAGCACTTCCAGCTATTTTGCTTGGTTTGTGGTGTTTGTGTGTGTGAATGTGAGGGCTGGGGGAGGGTTTGGTAGGGGATTTGGCAGCTCCTTTGATCAGTAAAGCATAAACAAGAGGGGGCTTCAAAATGGGTTGCATTGTGTAAGAAGGGAGTGTGGGGGGGGGGGGTTGCTGAGTCAGGCCCTCTCTGGCCTGGGATAGAGAGCAGACAGGCAGGCTGGGATTACCACAGAGGCCAAAAGAACCTCACTTCACCCAGCTGTTCTAAAATCTGGGCTAATGGTGCTCTGGGATCAAATTAACAGCGAGTCGTAAAGAACCACACAGAGTTGAAGAGTGTGATCATTGCAGGGTACAATATATTTAGATTGCTACGGTATTTAATTGCATTATAAACAAACTCTCTTTTTCGTACTCGTGTAAAAATAATTCCAACAATATTAATCGGGTTGTTGTGGCTTTGCGAAAACAAGCTGCTGGAGTTTTGAGGCGAGGTCTTTTTTTAATAAATGGGATGTTTCGGAAAAAAAACAAAAAGAACAAGTGAATAGTGGGGTTTTAGGTCGTAGCTCAGTCTGTGCCTTTGTCAAGCAGGTGAAAGCTTTGTAAATGTGGCGCCAGATTGTTAAAGCCCCTGACACTCCACAGTGTCCGAGCCACTTCCAGGAAAAAGGACCCCCTGCGTTGAGCCCTGGGACTGACCCTCCCTCAATAGAGAGGGTCCTGCTCGGGAGAGGAGGGCTTCCTGTATTAGCTTTCCATCTTAATCAAGCAACAAGTACCAACAAAGCACTAATTATCAATGCCTTCACAGAACGCAACACAATGCCCCCCTCCTCTGCTACCCACTCCTGTCCCGGCAAAGACGAGCCGTAAAATAGATGGAGCAACATTGTTTGGCGTCACAATAGTTGTTTTGAAGCCGACCATAGCCCCTTAGACACTTTCAAGAAGAAGTGTTCGGCTTCTCTACAGTCCCAGATGTTTGACTTGATTCATTTCTCATTATCTGCTGCTTTTCTTTTCCTTTTTATATAATTTATAATTTATATATATATATATTTACGTGCAGTTTAACCATTTTGATTCAATTTCTAAGTGAATTGCAAGAAACTTATCCCAGTCCTATATTGAATTGTGGTTTCACACTGGGTCCAAACAGACGCAGCTGAGTTTGGTTTCCTGTAACAGTCATATTTTACAGAAAGCAAGCGTTGGAGTCAGTGTTTTCATCAAAGAGCTTGTTGAAACTGAGTCATCAATTCCTGCTTGTGACCCGCTGTTTCACATTGATATGGCCCCTGGTCTGAACGTACGACTGATTACTGCTGGTAAACAACATTGATGATGATGTCATTTGTAGGATTTATTTATTTATTATCTCCTCTCCCTACAGCCACATTGATCAGACCACGACCTGGCAGGATCCTCGCAAGGCCTTGCTCCAGATGAACCAGGCTCCCCCTCCCAGTTCTGTGCCGGTCCAGCAACAGAACATTATGAACCCAGCCAGTGGTATGTATACGTTGACTTCATTACGTACCGTTTTACCCCGAGAAGCAGCACACGACAAGTTCCTCAATGTGCGGGTTTTTAGCATTAAACTTTTTCTGGCCATCTTCCTACTTTTGTACCACATACAGTAGAAGTCAGGAGCAGTCGAGTCTAGTTTTTACACGTCAGGAAGACTCTGTGCACTTCAGTTCTGCCCAATGCGGTTGGAATTTGCCCTAGGTGAGGTACGACCGAGGTAGAACGTGACAGGTCCTGTCTGACATGTTTGGGAGCTCCGTGACTCACAGACGACAGAGTTTACTGATGAAGTATTTCTGTATTCTCAAAGCGTTGCTGGCAACCTACAAGAGAATATAAAAACAATCTTGAATGTGGTTCAAGGTTATTGAAAAGGAGTGTGCTGCTGTTTGCCCTTGATTTCACTTTGCCATATAGCCTGTTTGTTTGTGCCCAAGCTAGTGGAATAGATGGATAGATGGATAGTTTTGATATTGAACTTGTAATAAATGATCAGAACAGGAAACAGAATTGCCAATAGAATGAACGGTGAACCTATACAGCCAATTCTAAATGCTTATGTTTGAAAAGGAATAGGCAGAGGTAAACATGTATCAGGTCCTGCCCCCTTTAACTTAGATGAACGTAATGAATACCACATATACATAAACGATCATGGCAACAAAGAAACAGTCACCACAACAATGGGCCTCATAGTCCTGGGGGAGACATGAAGGGCCGGCACCCCACTTCTCAGGAGGTCTTGGTCTGTTGTTTTTGGGCCACGCCAGGGTTTGATTGACAGCTTGAGTTAATGATAAGCAAACCCAACAGGTTAGGCGTGCTAGTGCCCTTAAATAAAATGTAATAAACTATATAAACCTCCTCTCTGAGAATTTTTTTTGTATGTTGCCAGGAAGTAAATTGTTTTTATTTTAAATATATATTTATTTATTTAGTTATTACTGCTTCATCAACTTCAGTATCCTGTAATTATGCCCAATTATGTATCGGAGTTGGGGTGTTACCACTGTAACCGTTTCTATATGTTGCACAAATATGACATCAAAGGACAATCTGAGGTGTGACTGAACCACCAGCATCTCTCCAACATTATTGTTGCCTGTCATCCCTCAGGTCCTCTCCCTGAGGCCTGGGAACAAGCTATTACATCAGAGGGAGAAATTTACTACATCAACCACAAGAACAAGACCACATCCTGGCTTGACCCACGACTTGACCCGCGCTTTGGTGAGTTTGCTATAGAGAGGATTTTTCTTAGCTTAGTTCTTGATTTAATTACAATAATATGTTTGGTGTTCCTATTAAATTAAGACACTTTATTATCAAACACCCAAAAATCTTGGTAGCCACTCAAAAGTTATAGTAATATGTTTATTCTACGGTAAAGTCAACAAGGGAGTCATACCATGGACTGCCTTTAAAAAAGTTTCTTTGACATGTTTTTGAGACGGCAGTCCACTTTCCCCAGTAGAAAGTTCTGGCTAATCCATAAATGATGCATCACCACAGTGTAACAGTGAGTTCAGCTCTGTATGATTCATTGTTTATTTCATCGCACCACATTGTTCAGAGCAATGCCATCGGTTGTTGAAACCAGATTTCACAAACACCCACCCCTCCTCAAAATCTGCACCTAACCTTTTGTCAGCCATTTTAGTGTTAGAGCAACAGCTGAGTTAGCCATTAATCCCCCGGGCAAAGCTTAAGTTTGACAGTTAGCTTTCAGTGTGTGGTGGCCAGGGTTTGGTGAATTAGCGACAGGACCTGGTACATGTGTTGAGATTTCTCTGCGGCCGTGGGAATGAGCTAATCCTTCTGTGCAAGGAAGACTCCCAGAGATGAAAGTTCCTGCTTATGTCACTCTGACTCGTTTACGCTTCAGGTGCCATCCCTTCATTACAGCAGCGTTCCCCAGGGAGGCTCACCCTGGTTCACAAAGGCAGCATGTGTGAATCAGCATGCAGCCTGTTATCCTGTTTAATTTTAGCTGTCCTCCTTTTTTTGTTTTTTTTTGGGGGTTTTGCGGGTCCTGAGCATCTAAAGGGCATTTTTTTTTCTCCTGTCGTCAGCAATTGCGAGTCCCATTCTGAAGGCAGGCAGGGAAGTTCAAAACAGAGTTGTAAGGGGAGTGGGGCAGCTGGGGAGAGATGGCGGCTCCGATCGGCGGAGCTCTTTGAAGATTTATAAGTCTTGAACACACAAGGCTGCTGGGCCCCTGAAAGAGTGAGAGGGAGAAAGAGATCATGTTAACTCATTATGTGCCATCAAACATCATTTTGCGCCACACGAGATCAAATCTTTCTGTGCTTGATAATTGAAATGGTTCACATGTATACCTCCTATGTTGCTCACATGCTGTTGATCCTTTGGATTTCATGGAAGATTGCTAAGTGTTATGCACTTGAAACTGCTTTACATTTCATAGTGTGTCTCGGTGGTTGAAGGGAAACGTAATGATATTCTTTGTAGTTGTTCTTCAATCACATTTTTCTCTTTCTTTTTTTACATTCGTGCACAGCAATGTGCTCCTCAGCTTCAGAAACATGTATACTTCTGCTATGTAGGTCTCCAATCATAAGCCAGCTGCTTTGATAATGGAGGCTAATTTGAGCTTTGAGAAGAAAAGCAGCAGAGCGCCTTTAACTGAGGGCTGTTGCCGGCTGGCTTTCCCCTGCGTGAGGCCCAGTGCAGGCACAGCCCCATTCTGCTCCAGCCCTAGACAGACTTGAATCTCCGCCAGGCCTCTTTATTCTGTGGTCCAACTCTTAATCTGTTCCAGACCTTTTCAGTCAAAGAACTCCAATGTGAGAGGGGAGGTGGGGGCAGGGAGAGGCAGGGCGAAAGGGGAAGAAAGAAAAACAGAGGAACAGAGGGAATATGCCGACGGGATAAGCATGCATCCTCTTTAACACACGAGGAGGTGGTGAGCAGCGAACAAGCCATGAGTGCACTGTGGCCGAGTTCAAAAGGAGGCTGGCTCTATGTAGATATGTTGTTTTCTAAACGTACTACCCTGGAGGAACAGCGTGGCAAAAATATACCAGGAGGATACTGGAGAGCACAAATACACAGATTTCCCCCCGGGAGTGTAATGGTTGGCTTTGAAGGCCTAATCTAAAGCTGTTCGTTAAACACATTGCTGCATTAGCTGTCATGTGATTTATTTATTTTTCTTGTTCTGCTGTCAGGAGTACTTCACAAGAAAAGTTTGCTTAGTGTGATGAGGCAGCAGTCAGTCAGATTAAAGGGTCAATTAATATTTCCTCACATGCACTATTGTTTATATCTATCTGCAGATTTTTTATTATTCTTGACATCTTAGATGTTTGCACCGAATCCAATACCATGGAGTAAACTGAATTTTATTTTGTGGCACAAAAACGTTTTTAACAAAACGTTTTAGAAGATACGTTTACTTTGTGACCACTGACCTTGTTTTAAACAGCTGTATTCAATTCATTCCCAATTAACTGTTTTGGGTAAAGAAAATCATTTACCAGAGATACCTTTTTATATTTGCGTTCTAGTTTTCATTTTACTAAAACAACAGTACTTTAAAATTGGAAGTTGTGTTGCATTTAACTGTTAATTTACAAATTTAAACTGTTTTGTAGTAAAATAATTCCCATATAGGCTAACCTACGAGGTCGACACAGGCTGCTGGCTTTACTCAGACGTTACTGTTGTACAAGATGATAAAAAAATCACATCCAGACTGTTCCTCCACTTTGCTTATCTTAACACTAGAAACGCAGCACCTTCAAGTCAAGGGGACTTTTCAATTTCTTTTTGAAAGACTTGTTAATTTGACAGCAGACCAATATTTACCATCCCTTCAAAAGGTGCTGTGTTTACATAGAACTTCCCACAGCTGGCACACCCTGAACCCGACCAGCCCCAGGTGATCCCGTGGCGTAATATGCCTGACGCTGCGATCCGCCTGATAAAGGCTTGTGTTGCAGGGCCGCGTGAAAAAGACAAAAGGCAGACAGCATTAACTTGTCTCTTATCTGCTCGGCCCACCAGCTATCACTGCCCATATGCGCTGCTGACTTCAACCCGCCCCTTCTAAACCACACGCATACACTCGCACACGTCTCCTCGGCCGAGTCTGGGCTCCGTTTCTTTTCTGCTATCACTCTGGCCCTGAACTGAACCTGTCCTTCCCGGCTATCTCAGACGCAGATGTAATTCCCTGCTGCAATTTGCTCATTGTCTGGGCATAGTTCCTCCGGTAGCATTGGTTACTGTGAGCTGTTTGGTCTGTGAGAGAGTCCTTGACGTGGCGGTTCAGTAGAAACTCAGCTGTAAGAATTAATTTGTCATCAAACGGTTTTCTGTATCAAATCTCTCACTTTTCAATGCATATTCTTCCTCAAGACTCCCAACCTTTTTAAATGAAATCAAATCAACTTTGACGTAGTTAGCCTAGCTACATTGACATTTTGGCATTAGTTTATGATGACATAGTAGTACTCTCCATTGTGATTCTTTCAATCTTTGACAACACAATAAAGTCAGTCATGTTGATGAAGTAAAAAATGCCCTGTCAGACTTCCTATTGGTAATAGTACATAATACAAGTGCAACATTGTTCTTGTTGTTCCAAGCAATTGTCAGACTCTGACAATAAAGTACTTAATACTTTTTCCTTTTTAATGTGCGGCCTTGAGTATTGGTGAATCTTTCTGCTTGTGCCTCTGCTTCAAAGCTCAGGCCTTTGCAGAACTACAGCTGCGGACGAGGTCCATATGCACCACCGTCTACCTTAAGAGCAGCTAATAGTGCCCCGCCGGTGAAGCTATACAGCCTCAAAAGCCCTCAGTATCAGCAAAAGATAAGAAGCGGGGAGAAGTAACACACTCTCCCATGGCTTCAGTTGATATGCGTGTGTGGGAGAGAGGAGGCGGCTCCATGAGTGTGTGCGTGTGTGTGTGTGCAGGAGTGGGGTGGGGTTGTTGGGGGAGGTAGCCTGGACGAAGAGGGGGATGACTGCAGGCGGGGCGGGGCCTACAGAGCTTCCCAGGGAGAGCCCTGAGCCACGGTTCATTCAGCTCCTGAGATAGTGTAAACAGACAGTGATTGAATGGTGATGAGAACGGTGCCGGGGCGGGCAGGACAGCACGGAGAGCCAGGCCCGCATGAAAATTGTGCTCCCCCCCCCCTCCTTAAGGGCTTTGTTTTGGTTGGTGCTTCAAGCACATAAGCAAACAGCTCTCCCCATTGGTGCCATTACTGTTACACCCCTCGTGGTCGAGCACATTTGCTTCTCTCTCCCCACTGTAGCGACAAAGTGTGTGACCTACTTTGCATGCATTGATTGCTGCATTGCTGTGCTGCTTTCATGCTCATGTTTATTGGACCCACCCTCTCAAGAATAACGAATAACAAAGATTTCACAGGGAGGGGGGGGGGGGGGGCAGGACAGCTGTGTTTTTCAAAACACACGCATTTTTTCTGATAATGTGAACTCGCCGTTAGCTTGTCGGCGCATAATGCAATCACAGTTCTCGGGTGAGAGAACGTTCAAACGAAAGTTGAGAGCGGTCCAGTGTTTGCGGAATCTAGTCTGTGATGTAATGCATTTGTCTGATTGGTACACAGACCCGTCAGGCCAGGGTTGAGAGACAGGTCGGTCTTACAGGATAATCTGTTGAGAAGGAAACGAAACGCACAATGAAAGGATAAGTCATAACTGATGCAATGTACGAAAGTAACAGAGCCTGTCTTAGTCAGTGAGTGGGAGGGGATCAGGTCTTACAGGAATAGTGATTGTTTTACACACTAAGGAGACTTCCCTTGTCCTACATAACCTGCTGTACTGGCTTCACTCTTTTACAGGTTCACCCTATCAAAAACGCTCAAGTTGTCAGTCTTGTTACGCAGCCAGGCATTAATAGGTGTACGTTTCGGAAACGGGAGTGTATTTTTAGTCCACTGGGGAACCTGCATAACCTGCATCTGATATTGACAATTGTGCTTGTTAAAACTGCTCGTGTCGTTTTATAGCCTAACCACAGAAAGGTGATGGAAGAAACCAAAATATCTCATCCCATTTAATTGAGAACTTGAAGATTTTCCCTGTTTGCCCCCAAAAAAAGACCGTTTTGCTGTTGGATTTGTATTTTTCAGAATATAGACATGGATATACTGGATTCACCAGTCACCAATTCACAACAGTATGCCATGTTTTAAAATGAACACCATGCACTATACTACATGAGCAACCAATATAAACTCGTCCCTGTCTCCTTTGCAGCCCTGAACCAGCAGAGGATCTCCCAGAGTGCTCCAGTGAAGCAGGGAGGGCAGCTCCCTCCCGGAGTCATGGGAGGCAACAACCAGATGAGACTGCAGCAGATCGAGAAGGAGAGGCTGAGACTGAAGCAACAGGAGCTGCTTCGGCAGAGACCACAGGTCAGGAATTGGAGTTAAAAGCTTTTTTTTTTTTTAAAAAACACGTTCAAAGGCCTTTCGGGAAGCGCTGCGGCCTCATGGATGAACAACCAACTTGTATCAAAAGGTCTCGAGGTCAATACTTTCAGTATGTGACATCCCTTAGTGTAGCAGCAGGGCACCGGATCCCTCGCTGCTCACTAGTTGGATGAGATCATCTGGAAAATGTTTATCTTTTAAATGTGATGGAAATATCCTGATTATGCCCCTTTTTATATAAATATGACTCATCATTCCAAGGTAGTGCGGCGTATGCTTCTTTGATCTTTATTGTTTGTGCACCCTGCAATGAAGTCCCGTGAGTCATATGTGGTAATTTTATCACTTCCTAACTGTGATGTGTCACTGCGCCGCCCACACAGGGCGGTGCAGCCGAGTCCAGTCGTTTACTCAAGGCCGTGTCGTACGGAAGAAGGAGAGCTTTATTATTATGAATGAGGGTGCTGGTGACCTGTTTACCAAGGCAGTCCCGCGGGTTGTTTAAAGTTCACTGTGTAGGAAATGCTCTGCTTTTATACGTGCACTCGAGATGGACTGTCCTTGCTGAAAGAGCGCATGCTATGTAAGCTGAAGTGACCTGGGTATTGTCTGCTTTCTGACATGGCAGGCAAAGGAGAAATCTAGTTAGCATAATGGGGTAAGGATTAAGAGAAATGTAATAGACACAAGATGGTTTCTGCTGAATAATCACTATTTATTAGCCATGCCGAAGCTCTAAACTGTTTACATGCACACATGATGCATTAAAGCAAGTTAGAAACCAAAGGTTTTATAGTAACCAGGTTATTTCAGTGCGTGCAGGCATTTTCTAGTTCCTGCTTTCCACACCAGGAAAACATTATGACGCAAGGTGGGGGTTTCTGGCACAGCTACTTCCAAGGTCCATGGAGAAGGGGAAACAGTCTGGAGAGGTCCAAACTCCAGTGACACGTACAAGTATATAGAACAACTTTAATCTTTGAGAGATTTGTTGTATATACTACAAGTGTTGCTGGAGTTTTGACCTCGTCAGGAGAACATTATGACACATGAGCAGCCCAGTTATCCAAACCTCAGACATCCTCGCTTTCCTGTTAAACAAAGCCTAATGGAAAATAACAGATGGGATTGCAGACCAGACGGTTTATATCTCCAGAGCTCCTCTTTCAGGCTATTGACTAGATTCTGCTAAACCCCACATTTTTGTAACTTTTCAGGAGGTTTGGAAGTTGGGAGGCAAATACTGTGCTCTTAAATGTAGGGGAGCACGAGTATAGTAGGAAAGTGTGCGCGGCCTATATGCTTGTGTGGAGGGGAGTTCAACTTTGGGCCAATACTTGCCACACCCAAATGGTTTCCACATGGTAGAAGTATAATGAAGAACGGACGACGACGTATGCAACTTGACGGTGCTCAGTCATGCTCAAAAAAGGAAGCTTATCAAATTATTGACAGCACACAGCCCTCATAACACCGCTTAATCTACACTGGATTGTTAAAATGTGTGCAAATGTGTGGAGTTTGAGAAGGAGATGCCTTCCAGCACTGCTGCGAGTAAAGCTGGTGGAGAGACATATTGTTTCATCAAGGGCCAATTAAGGCTTTCTCTTCATCTCTTTGCCTCGGAGAACGTTGTGTCCATTTCTCCTCAACCACGACCAATAAAAGCTTCTAATAATGAGCCTTTAAGGTGTCCTGCGGCGGTTTTCCGTCTATACTAACAACCTTCCAGCGGCTGCCTCTCTGTTGTGGTCTATGACCCCGTAAACGTTTAATGAGATCTCAATCACTGACATTGGTCGAGTCACTTCACCTTCCCGTTCAAGGACTTCCAGAGGAAGGAGGCGAAAAAGAGCATGACTTCATATCCGCTGCCTTATCTGATCGGAGCCTGATCTGAGCATGTGTAGAAAACAATTGTGTCCAACTGTTGTCGGGCCCCTCATGTAATGTGACACCCTGTATGGGGAGGAATGGAGGAGGAATGGAGCGCACCATGTTGGCAGTCTGTGTGTAATTCCTTAATTTAACATTTTATGCGGTGACGGCGGAGCAGCAGGGGTAAAAACTGTTTTTTTTTTTTTTTTAACGAAGCTGTGTGTAATTAGCCTCTGGGGTTGGGGATTTGGGATTGATTGTGTTTCTCATTTTGTGCTTTATCGTCCACAGGAGCTCACTATAAGGAATCAGCTGCCTACTAGTATGGATCAAGATGGCGGCACAAACCCAGTGTCCTCCCCTATGGCACAAGACGCCCGCACCATGACCGCCAACAGCACTGACCCATTCCTCAACAGGTCAGTTTCATACAGAACCCAGGGGCAGCCTCTTTGCATCATTTCCCTTACAGTACAGTACAGTACAGTGCAATCACAGCCGAGGTGAAGTTGGCGAGGGCTTCCATTCTGGTCCGGCTCGTCAGACTTGACGTATGTTGGCGCTCTGGTGAGAGCTAGAGTTACACAAGCGGTACAAACAGAAGGCCAGTCTCTGGGCTTAACCCTCCTCACATGGTAATGTCTCACACAGACCTGCAGCTTTGGGACGGCGTTCATTGCACAATGACGACCTCTGGTGTACGACTGCTGCCATAAAGGCCATCGGAGCCTTAAATAGTGTAAAAACAAATATGATAAAAAAAACACACACACTTCATTCAAAGTGGAGATGAACAACTTTTACAATTTCATAAGTAACAACGCAAAACCCGATGGACTGACACCAGGTTTGAAAACAACTGCACTGGGTCAGAAAAAATGAACAAATAAAAAAATAACCCATGGTCCTTCCTATCAGTAAATGCTGCTCCGTGGCATTCTGGGAAATTATTCCTTGCAGTTCAAGCTCTAGTTCTTCTGTAAGCGGAGGAAGTGAGAAAAGAGCTGAATAGTAAGCAGGCCATGAGAACATGTGGTCCAGTCAGTGGACAGGCCAACCTAATCTCCCCTCCTCCCCCCGTTGCCTTCACTCCTTTCCCCTCACAATGGTCTCATTCATCCTGCCTCTGCCATACTCTGCCTACATATTTCTCCTCTGCTAATTAGTATAGGCTTGTCAAATGTCCTCTCTCTCGGCCTCTTTGTCTCTGTTGTCCCGTTCATTGTTGCTCTTTTTCCTATGTTCCGCCACAGAGCGAGATATTGAAGCTCGGTGCCGCTCTGGATTATTCCCCATAGTCGTTCGAATAAATATAACTGTGGAATCTGTGGATATATGCAGAAGGTCCCTGAGGGAATTAAGGCCAGTCTGTTACTTTTCAGCCTCTGCGCTTTTAATAACCGAGTGTGTTTGCTTTGTTGGATCAGTTAATTAGATTCACGTAGTTCGGTTTCAAAGTAGTTAAGTGAAGGTCATTAAGGTCATCCTAAAATTCCGCCGAGACAAAAAGCTTTTTATTCACTTCAGTTTGATGGAAATCATGGGTGTTATATTAGCGATTGTGCAGAGTTTACAACGGAGATTTTTCTTTTATATTCATATTTCTAGCGGGACCTACCACTCCAGGGACGAGAGCACAGACAGCGGCTTGAGTATGAGCAGCTACAGCGTCCCTCGCACTCCAGACGACTTCCTCAACAGCGTGGATGAGATGGACACAGGTGAGGCTGGAGGCCCGACGGGCATCTTTTCTGACCCGCCTCTGTGAGGCCGTTGATGAACTTTCTGTAGTTGATGCTCAGTTCTTTCTCCCGGCTTAGTTTTGCATAACGCCGCATTGTGTTCATGTTAGCCGATTAGGTCGACCAGAATGATCCCTGTGTGGGAAAAATGAAACGACATCGCCGTCTTGGCTCGTTTGGATTTCACAAATCTTTCCACCACCATGAGGCGAATGTCATAGCTGTCTTTCCCCTAATGTGGTGTTTGTAATAACTACTAGAATTTTTTTGGGGGGGTTTTCTCACTTAACTGCTCATATTTACAGTCTGTACAAAAAAAAGATAGGAATGTGGTTCAATTACCTAAACTAAGCTGACAGGATCTTCCAAACATTCTCTTGTTGGCTTAAGTTAAATCATCTAAAGGGGATGTGTCCGACTGCAAGTATGAACCTGCAAATTAGTATAAGTTTTCTCCTAGAACATTCTTACATGATTACATGTAGAGCATATGTGAGGGAAATATAACGCACCTTTGCCGGTCCCATTCCTACTCCGTCTCTCGGATCCAATTCGTAGGAGATCTTCATCCGTATAATCTGGCTCCAAAAATATGGGCGGCTGTCAAATTCAGAGACCTCAACCAATACTTTATGGGGAAAAAAGATCTCCATACTGTATTCAGTCGTGACTGAATTGGTTCAGCTATTCTCGCGTTTCTGTAAACGCGCCTTTTGGCAACACGTCACTGCGCACCATTTCAGAATTTTGAATATAAATAAAGCGAGCCGTAAATGACGGTGCCAGCCATCTCTGTCTCTCTGTCTCTGTCTCTCTCTCTCTCTCTCTCTCTCTCTCTTTCTCTCTCTCCCTCTCCATCTCCATCCACACTGCACCAATTCATTCACCAGAAATCAGTCGGATTCACACAAAAACAGGATCCCGGTTGGAAAGAACCCAACACACCTGTGATGATGAGTTAAACACTCTTGCCCAACAAGAGCATGCTCGTGTAGTCCCGCCTCCCACCTGCACATGTGGTTCCTCGGGTGTGTGATGAATTTAAATAACTGCAGAGGGTTTGAAGGAGATGTTTTCACAGCAATATGAAATAGAGAGGGAACGGTCGAGGCTGTGAAAATCACCATGTCTCCTTTTCCTAAAAAATGTTTTTTCCCTGTTCACTAGGCGACCCTCTTCCACCCTCCATGGGAACACAGCCCAGTCGTTTCCCCGACTACCTGGACGCCATCCCGGGAACAGACGTCGACCTGGGCACCCTGGAGAGTGAGAGCATGGCGGTGGAGGGCGAGGAGCTGATGCCCAGTCTCCAGGAGGCCCTGAGCTCCGACATCCTCAATGACATGGAAACGGTGCTGGCAGCTACCAAGATCGACAAGGAGAGCTTCCTCACGTGGTTATAGACGATCCCAGCAGGAACCCGCCTCACTCCTCTGCCCACACTCTGAACTGCTGCCTGCTCTTATCTGTGAAGGAGTCGTAGACGCTTTGACAAGACATTTCAGCGAGTCTCTCTGGACTTCGGTTTCTGTCTCGGCATGTAAGGCCAACCTCTTTTTGAGGCAGTATTGTTCTTTTCTTTTCACTGGTGTGTTATCTCTTTATTTTGTCTGTGTCTTCAAGGCTGGCCCATGAACAGACAATAACGCAAGGGTCCCCAAAATTTTTTACAGATCTGTCAGTGAATCTCGGGCTTCTTTACCTAGACCGGGGGTCGTTTCCTCCCCCTCCCGGTCTCCCCTCAAAGCTGAGCTGGGCGGCCGCATGAACTCTGATGCGAGGACCGCCATCATCGACTAATCGCCTGGCGTCTCTGGTGCCTCTTTTTTCGCAATATAGCATGAAGCAGCACTACCTAACTGCGTTTGGGACTATTGCATCTAGCTTATATAGCTTTATATTTGGACGTGTACGTTTTTATCCTTTTTTTTAAAGTTTGTTTTCAACGAGCCTGAGAAACCAAAAATGATGTATTTGAAGCATAAAGAACAATACTGATTTGGAGTAAATGTAATGTGAGGCCCAGTTTGGACATGTTGGCTTTTTAGGGAGGGGGGAGTTGTAGCCTGGGGACCGACTACGTTGCTGCTTGGCTGTGCCAGCAAGTCTAAGTTAAACCTTTGATAGATCAAGTGCCTTCAGTAGTATTTTTTTTTTTTTTTTTTTTTTTAGATGCGAGCAACATGAACAATTACCACGTTTCTGTATTGCAGCAATAAGCATTAGGCTGCGTTAGCTTACATCAGCCACACTTTCCTCTATCTAATGTTTAATAATCAAAATTGTATTTTTGTTTTATAAACGCATAAAGGGGATTTAGGGATTTCTGCTTGTTTTTATTTTTAAACCCGAGCTTCTAAGTATCTCAGTCTTATCCAAGCCTAAATCATGAGTCATTCTTTGTTTAATCTTTTTAGTATCCTTTTATTTGTAGGTTACTACATATGTATGATAGCTTTGATCAAAGGCATTTTGCTTCCTGTTTTTCATTTCTTTCATAGATGAATTAATGCTTTTTAAAAACATTTTTATGAAGTTGACTGTTTTCATACCACTCCACTTCACCAAGATGAAGTCTGTCAAGACACAGAATGATTCTGTTTGGGCTTTTCTTTTTTTAAACCATTGAGCTGATTCACTTCTACAATTTACTTCATACATATTAGTGTTGTTGTTTTTTGATGATCACATGCAGCTTTTTACTATCTTTCCTAAACAGTAACCAAAAAGGTAGATCTCTCGGCAAAACAGAAACTACAGGTCTTTGATCAATTGAACCTTGTGACAATGTACAGTACACAACGGTTACAACAACAGTCTTCCTACGGGGCAGCGGGACCCCCCCCCCCCCACGCGACGCTGTGTTGAGACCAGGGGTTTAGAGACTATAGCTAGGACGAGTTTAAGCAGGTTTGAGAGCCATGTTGAGGGGTCGTGCAGAAGGCCAGGGCTTGACTGACGGCGGCGAGTTACGCGGATTTGTTTTGTTTTTGTGTGTGAAATAATGAAAAAAACAATCAGTTATCTCAGTCAGGAATTGTTGAGGCAGATTCCAAAGATGTTTTTGTAATGACGCTGACACTTAATTTTGCTTCCATTTTCACAGAGTCCAGAACCAGTATGATTTGTAAATCAGCCTCTGAACACACTGTATAAGCTAATGAGAAAATGATGTAGGTTAAAAGTGTTAATGGACATGTCTATGAATAGGTCTAGCTGAGAGATTCTTTTTTTTTTCTTCTTCTTCTTCTTCATCTTCCCTTTTTTCTTCTTGAGACAAGATGGTTGTTTTGAGTGACTAACCCAGAGATTTAAGAATGAGGTTTCAGAACGGAGCAGTAAGTGATTCTTCTATAAGCGCTCACATGTTTACATTACCGGAGTAGGAAACTGCTACAGCTGCAGCGGAGACAACACACTGACGATTCTCTCCTAATCACACTATTTTGATGTTTACACCATGACGACATCTTTGCATGACTGCAGTAACCTTTGAATAATCAGCCTGCCGTGCATGCCCTTGGTCGAGACCTTGGAGGGCGTCACACTGATTCTGTTGCCGACAAATAGTTGGTGGCAATAACTTGATGGAACAATATTGTTTGTTTGTTTGTTTTTTTAGATCAGAGATCATGAACAATTTTTTTATTCTGTGTGAAAAAACCTCTTTTTAGTTTGGATTTTATTGATCATTAAATCACGTGTTGATGATGAATTTCAGATGGATAAACAGTGTTGGTGAGAACAATGCAACTAAAACGAGTGGTACACTACAGTGCTTGTATTGCACGGCTACGGTTTTCATTTTGTCGCATTTTGTCACACAAATCTGATTTTATGCTTCCTTAGTGTGTAATTGTCTGAGCATATTAGCTGTTGACTGTCATTGTAGCAGTAGAACTAATCACACAAGTTAAAGGATTTTGTATTTAGACTTCTCTAAATGCACATGAAATGAATTTATATTCAGTAATGATCTGTTCTTTTTTTTTTTTATAGATATGTGCATGTGTTTTAGAACAATACATTCTGTTACATTATATCTTGCTTCATATGATACTTTGAAATTGGCCTGAAATAAAGTATATACTTTTGTGGTAATATTTTTTCTTGTGTGGCATCGTATTTCATCGTTTTTTAGGAATCTATTTGAAACAAATGAATATTTGTGACCTATATTTTTAACAAAACCATTTCTAAAGTATTTCAATATTTCACCATCAGTGCTTTCATGTGCTGCGGTTCCTCACTGGGTAACTAAACATGAGCCCACATCAGTGGAACTCTTTTTCTCGAGCACTGTACTTGATTGAGTAAAATGTTTACTTGTGGTTTTCAATTTACTATAATACATAATTCTATTCCACAATGCTTCAGAGGGAAATATTGTACTTGTATTCCTCTACACTTCACAAATTGTTGATCAACATTTGAATGCGGTACATAGTTCTTGCAAGTCTATTCATCCTTTACAGTATTTTATGATCGTTTAAGCACGATTTTGAAAACTGGGCTCAACACCACATAATTCACACAACTAAACTTCACTTGAAAAATATATAAAAACCCAATTTGCCCCGTTTGGCACACACACAATTTGTACTCTGATTCAACACAACTACCTTTCTATTGATAGAGGCTGGGATTGACGTTTTACAGATATTTTTAGAGTGAAGTACATTTTGCTGTGGAAATCACAACAGAACATATTCTAAATATAGTGCAAAAATAAACACAGCAAACACATTTATGGAGACAAAAAAGTAAATTATGGATTACGGTTCCATATATTGAATTGTCTTTAAAAAAAAAAAAAAGGTTTCACATTGTTTTTGCGATACCTGCGGTATATTCTTAAAGCGCTTACACCCTGACTGACAAGCGATAAGGTCGAGATAAGTGTGGCATTTTGAATGGCAGTGTTTTAAAGGAGTATCATCAGATTCCTGTGTCTTTAGTACAGAACTGTGTTCAGTGTGTTGAAAACTAAATAAGTGCCACGTGAAGTTATAAATAGAGCTCCAAGGAGAAAATGTGTTGACAGTTTTAAAGACTGGAGGTTTGAGTGTCAGTCTCAATAATTGTGCCGTTTGTGCCATTGTTTAGTGTGTTGGCAATTGAAAAAAACAAAACCTGTAAAAGGGGTATTTTTCAACAGTAAAGATAAGGCTACACCAATATTAATAGTATAATATTGTTTGTAGAATTAGATTCCTGTGGTGAATGCACAGGATTGTTTGGACTCATGTTGTCCAAAATGCTGTATCGACTCCATAGGAACGTGGAAAGTAATCAGTCAGTTAAGTAAAACCCCAATGTAATCATTTCCTAAAACCATTTGACAAAAATATCTACTTTAATCCATACATTTTTAGTCAAAAATAAAAAATCTTTACTGCAAACTCACTTCTTTATTTTGCCGAACTCACAAATTAAATTGCAATGCACTTTATATTCTAAATTATTTTATGTGATAGCCAAAACACACATGACTAATTTATATAAAAATATATATTGGCCCAGATTATACTGCGTTCAACTAGAAAAAGTGCAGTTGGAAACACCAAAAACACACTTTATACAATTTAAATATGGCCCCAAAACAGCACTTTTTATTTATTCATTTATTGAAATCAACTTTATTAATTACATGTATGTTCATGATCATAAGGTCACATTACTATCCCGATAATTATTAAATATCACATGAAAAAAAAAAGAATGGTTACAAGTTGCATCAAAAAACTACCACAGATGAAAAAGCATGAACAATAAGTAAGAAAACATGTGTTGTGTGTATGGTAGTAAAACGTCTGAGGGTAAATACCATATCATGCTATATAGTGGATGCAGATTCAGAAACTTAACTTGAAATATCAACATGAACTTGAAAAGCAACACAGCAATGTTTTCTTTTCACAGTGTGAATTTGGTGTTTTCTCCTATACAGCAGTACAGCATGAGTATGACGAACTGACCTCAAAAACAGTGACTGCAAAGAAAAGTACTTTCTCGGCCAATATACCACGAATAAAATATGCAGAATACTAAGGACAGAACACAAAATCATTTCACAGTAAATACAATACAAAACAATACACTATAGTTGGATAACAAATAATATGAGTTTATAAAATTCCATTTTACCATTATTTACAAATGTTTCTCCTTGCACCTTTCGTCCGTAACCTCTATACTTTGAGCAGCGGGTTGATCTTTAGCGATCTGTGACGCAAATTCAAGAGTGACTGCCCAGAATCTCATCCAAATTGATATCTTTCATCCAATCATCATTCCCAGAACCAGACTTGAGCAGAGAGTCTATGAAGTCCGAGTCTGTGTTGATCCCTGGAACTGTGTTATCTCCCTCAGGGAGGAAGTCAAAGGTCAGTCGGTTGGCTCGGTTATTCTGGTAGCTGCCCGAGCTTATACTGGGCTCTGCAAAGTGGCCTGCTGGTACCCTCTGTTCAGGAGAGGCCTGGTTCAGGTTCCCCAATGCTGATGGAGAGCCCATCATCGGCTGGCTTGTTCTCGGGCCCGTGTCTCTTATCGAAGGGTTAAGAGGGAGCATCCCAATGTCTGGTGCCACCTGGTTGGGAGGGCCTATGATCCTCTGTTGGTACGGGAGGTTCGGCATGTCCAGCTGCACGCCCTGAGACTGCAGCGGATTGGGTAGCCGCCTAACGCCCAGTCCAGTCGGCACTTGCTTGTTGGCCGAGCCCCAGCCCATGTTGACATTTTTCATCAAGCCTCCGAGACCCTGTCCCGGTACCCCCGAGGAATGCAGGTCAGCTGTCGTTCTTGGGTGTTGTACACCTGCTACATTGTTCATCCCAAAAGAATTCCCATGCGTGTTTGGACCCAGGAAGCGAGCTTTATTCTGATTTAATCCAATTCGATTCAGATTGTTGTGCTGCTGGAATTGGCTGATACAAGAACTCGGACGACAGTCAGTGGCGAGACCGAATCTTCTGTCTGACGGACTCATCTTGGAACCACCAGGACCACTCGGGAGGTGACAAGACATGGACTGCATGTCACTCTCAGGGCCACCGCTGGAAGACTGGGAGGAATTTTGACCTACGGACATATCAAGAAAACTATGAATACATTGGTCTCTCATCAGCATGTAAAGCAGTGGTTATATACACACAGTGGTTCTCAGACCGTAGGGCGCGCCCCTCTAGTGGGGTGGGGAGGTATTACAGGTGAGGCGTGCCATGCAGAATTCTTTTACATTTTTTTATTCTTCATAATCCAGTTTTAATCCCACAGTGGTAAATATGTGTTATTTTTTGCACAGATATAACATTATTATAACAATGTGATTGCACATTTGCGTTGTTTTTGTCAGATGGATGAATCGGGTTTACTTGAAAGTGATTGCAATTTATTCTATTATTTAAAAAAGCACGGTTGGAGGAGTCACAAAAAGTTATATCAATAAAAATTCAGCATGGACCATTTTGTTACAAGACTGTTGGGGCATGACAAAACTAAAATTGAGAACCAGTGATACAAAGCATGTTTGATTTTCCAGGACTGCACCGTACCTGTGAAGAGGTTTCCCTGCTGAACTCCCATCATACCTCTCGACTGCTTGTAATCAGGTGGCGGTCTTGTGAGATGACGATTGAACTGATCGAGTGCATTGTCTTTGTCCTTAATGGGAAAAAAAAAACAAAGTTGTGAACAGAGATTACGGGATTAATCAACTCTCACCAATTAATAAGCAGCTCAGCCTTTTGTAAGAATTTGGTAAAGTTGTGTGATTTAAAAAAGTAGCTTACTGAGTTGCTAATGGTGAGCTGTTGTTGATTGAGCTGTCTCTGCATGGCCTGAGCCTTGGCTGGGCCCTTTTGCTGGTTGTTGGGGACTGGGACCCGTGGCTGCGACTGGGTCGACATGACTCCTAAGTTCCCATTGGTGGGCAGCCTCGGACCAAGAGGAACGCCCTGAGAAGAAGAAACACATGATGGTTAATACTAGTGGCAGTGGACATTTTGCATCTTCTCTGCTGAATACTTGGATGTTTGGAGACAAGTGCTCCCTGCGCTGGACTGCCGACTTGTCGAGGATGCACCCGACCTTCGCCCGATGACAGCTGGGTTCGGCTCCGGCGCCCCTAAACAAGATAAGCGGTTCGAATAATGGATGGAGAAGTGCTATGAAAGTTGTTTAAAAATAAAAAATAAAAATAAAAATATGCAATAATAGGACTTGACCACTAGAGGGCGGAACTCTACAAGACAGCCTAGATCTGGGTCAAAGATGCTATTCAACCTCCAGAATGTGGTCAAGGCTACTCCCTCTGCAGATGAAAAAGGCAGAGTCGGAGAGAGGCTTTTTTTTTAAGAAGGGGGAGCGCGAGCTCTCCTCAAAGCCTGCTTCTCCCTTGATAATTGTGTCTAAAGAGAGTGGAAAGAATCCCTGAGACAGCAGGAAATGTGTGCCAATGGGGAGTTAAGCGCCAGCACCATGACTACCTCCATTTAATAAGCTCTCCTTTACTGATCACTGTGTTGTGTTTGGCAAGGAAGCATTCCATCCACTAGAAACCCATTTGGCTGCCGACACTATCACATTGATTAAGATGTTGTAGTCGGCAGCACTCAAATGAAATTGAGATGGCTAAACTAGCTTTTTGTTTGAAGTCTTGTCCCGAAGGTATGCTTTTGAAGATAAACTTTACCCTTCACGGTGTTCGAGATGTTATACGTCCTTTTTTATACATATTTTTCTTAGCTTTTTTCCGGCAGCTGTGCACACCATCCAAGCGCTCCAAGTAAAACCTTTATTGTGGACACAAGGACACTCTCACTCTGCTCGAGCTTCAACCCAATGCAAGCGTTTGTCACGAAGGAGGTTAATGTGCACCAAATGAGAGTCAACACACGCTGTGTCGACAATGTCAGTCATTGTGTTGACTTAAAATGTTTCTCAGGGGGAAATGAATTAGAAATCCAACAGTATATTTAGCAGGAGCTATTACTGAGAGGATGCATCTCTACAGGGCGGCGACGTCGTGGTCCCAGAGAGTGAAAGGTAAGTGTGCGTGTGTGTGAGGAGGATCATGAATGGGGCTGAAGTTTGGAGAACTAACGAGACGGGGTTAGAGAATAAGGGAAGTTGAAACTCCTCAGGAGTCACAAGCCATTTCACATGAGCCAATATTCACCTCCTCGGCAAGTTCAACCCATACAGCAAACCGAGCGTGGCGATGCGGTTACACAGGGTCGAAAAAAAGATCAAGAACAGTGTTTTCTCTGGTTACGCTAGAAAGCAGTCCCTGGCTGTGATTCACTGCCTCCAGTTATCGAGACTGTGAGAAATTGTGACCATCACATACATTTTCCCTGCAGAGAGGGCTTATTCCATCTTTGTTGTAAGAAAAACCCAATGAGGGGTGTTTGAGCATGTACAACAGAGTAATCCCCTCCGTCATCCCGATGTGTCATGAAGCTGTTTTCCATGTCCCCTCCTCCCCCCCCTCTCTCATTCTTCACAAGCTTGTTGTTAATGAATACCACATGTGGCTCAGGCCTCAGCAAAGGAGCGGAGTGATTTAGTCTCCCATCCTGCGGCAGTGCAGGCAGCTGACAGTGATCCAGGCGCAGCCTTGCCGTCTCTCACACTGCACTTCCTCCAGCCTGGACTCAGGACGCTGTCCCCGGGGAGCGCCTCGGCATCTGGACTTGGCCGCGGCTCCCTTTCCCAGGAAACAAGTACTCCCTTCACAGCACTGCCAGAGTGACCTGGCAGGCCCAACCCCCGCGGCCCCACTCTGCTCCTTACTGAGGGATGTTGTGCCACAAGATCACCAACCAAAGCAGAGGAGTCCTTTTTTTTTACTGCAAAACCTTTAAGAGGAATATTTCATTTGCAAAATGACCATTTATGTGTCACTTACTCACCCTGA